>NC_044996.1:84654496-85028086 GCF_008728515.1 Papio anubis | reverse complement strand
ATGGAACCAAAAAAGAGCCCGCATTGCCAAGACAATCCTAAGTCAAAAGACCAAAGCTGGAGGCATCACGCTACCTGACTTCAAGCTATACTACAAGGCTACATAACCAAAACAGCATGGTACTGGTACCAGAACAGACATATAGACCAATGGAACAGAACAGAGCCCTCAGAAGTAATACCACACATCTACAGCCATCTGATCTTTGACAATCTTGACAAAAACAAGAAATGGGGAAAAGATTCCCTATTTAATAGATGATGCTGGGAAAATTGACTAGCCAGAAGTAGAAAGTTGAAACTGGATACTTTCCTTACTCCTTATTCAAAAATTAATTCAAGATGGATTAGAGACTTAAATGTTAGACCTACAACCATAAAAACTCTAGAAGAAAACCTAGGTAATACCATTCAGAACATAGGCATGGGCAAGGACTTCATGTCTAAAACACCAAAAGCAATGACAACAAAAGCCAAAATTGACAAATGGGATCTAACTAAACTAAAGAGCTTCTGCACAGCAAAAGAAACTACCATCAGAGTGAACAGGCAACCTACAGAATGGGAGAAAATTTTTGCAATCTACTCATCTGACAAAGGGCTAATATCCAGAACCTACAAAGAACTCAAACAAATTTACAGGAAAAAAACAAACAGCTCCATCAAAAAGTGGGCAAAGGATATGAACAGACATTTCTCAAAAGAAAACACTCATACAGCCAACAGACACATGAAAAAATGCTCATCATCACTGGCCATCAGAGAAATGCAAATCAAAACCACAATGAGAAACCATCTCACACCAGTTAGAATGGCGATCATTAAAAAGTCAGGAAACAACAGGTGCTGGAGAGGATGTGGAGAAATAGGAATACTTTTACACCATTGGTGGGACTGTAAACTGTTCAACCATTGTGGAAAACAGTACGGAGATTGCTCAAGGATCTGGAACTAGAAATACCATTTGAGCCAGCCATCCCAGTACTGGGTATATACCCAAAGGATTATAAATAAATGCTGCTATAAAGACACATTTTTACCGTATATTTACTGCAGCACACTATTCAATAACAAGACTTGGGAATCAACCCAAATGTCCATCAGTAGACTGGATTAAGAAAATGCTTTTATATACACCACAGGAATGCCTATGCAGCCATAAAAGGATGAGTTTGTATCCTTTGTAGGGACATGGATGCAGCTGGAAACCATTATTCTCAACCAAACTATTGCAAGAACAGAAAACCAAACCTGCATGTTCTCTCACCCATGGGAGTTAGGGTGAACAACAGGATCACTTGGATTTTAAGAAGGGACACCAGGAGCCTATATATGGTGGGAGGATGGAGGTGGGGAGAGGGATAGCATTAGGAGATATACCTAATATGAATGACGAGTTAATGGGTGCAGCACACCACATGGCACATTTATACATATGTAACAAACCTGCATGTTGTGCACATGTACCCTAGAAGTTAAAGTATAATAATTTAAAGAATAGAAAAAAAGAAAATATTTGTAAAGTATCCATCTGTCAAGGGATTAATAAACAGAATATATAAAAATCTCAAACTACTCTATAGAAATAAATCTAGTAATCTGATCAAAAAATGAGCAAATAATGTGAATAGATATTTCTCAAAAGAAGACATACAAGTAACAAATAGGCATATGAAAAAGGGCTCTGATTATAAGAGATATGCAAATAAAAACTACAATGAGATATTATCTCATCACGGTTAAAATGGCTTTATCTGAAAACCAGGCAATAACAAATTCTGATGAGGATTTGGAGAAAATGGAACCCTTGTATACTGTTGGTGGGTATATAAATTAGTACAGCCACTATGGAGAACAATTTGGAGAGTCCTCAAAAAAAAAAAAAAAAAAAAAAAAGTAGAGCTACCATGTGATCCAGTAAGCCTACTGCTGGGTATATCTTCATAATAAAGGACATCAGTATATCAAAGAGATATCTGCACTCCCATGTTTGTTGCAGCACTGTTCACAATAGCCAAGATTTGAAAGCAACATAAGTGCCCTTCAGCAGATGAACAAATAAAACAAATGTGGAACACATACACAATGGAGTACTATTCATGCATAAAAAAGAATAAGATCTTTTCATCTGCAACAACAGGGATGGAACTACAGGTTCTTATGTTAAGTGAAACAAGCCAAGCACAGAAAGAGAAACATCACAGGTTCTCACTTATTTGTGACATCTAAAAATCAAAACAATTTAACCCTTGGAGATAGAGAATAGAAGAATAGTTACCAGAGGCTGAGAAGGGTAGTTGGAGGTTCCAGAGGGAGGAGGGGATGGCTGATGGACACAAAAAACTAGTTGGAAACAATGAATAAAGCCTAGTATTTGATAACACGACAGGGTGGCTATAGTTAATTATAATTTATTTATTTATTTATTTATTTATTTATTTATTTATTTATTTATTTTCTGAGACGGAGTCTCACTCCACTGCCCAAGCTGGAGTGCAGTGGTTCTATCTTGGCTTATGCAACCTCTGCCTCCTGGGTTCAAGCAATTCTTCTGCCTCAGCCTCCCAAGTAGCTGGGATTACAGGTGCATACCACCATGCTTGGCTAATTTTTGTATTTTTTTAGTAGAGACGGAGTTTCACCCCGTTAGCGAGGCTGGTCTCGAACTCCTGACCTCAAATTATTCACCCTCCTCAAACTCTGAAAGTACTGAGATTACAGGCATGAGCCACTGTTTCCAGCCTAATTGTATATTTTAATATAACCCAAAATGTATTATTAGATTGTAACACAAAGGAAAAAAGCTTGGGAGAATAGATAACCCATTTTCGTGATGTGATTACTATGTATTGCATGCTTGTATCAACCTATCCCTTGTGTCCCATAAATAAATATACCTATGACTCCACAAAAATTAAAAATTAAAAAAATTATTATTTACAGAATTCAACAGAGTCACCAAGTAAGTAATTTTCAAACTTCTGGACTCTGTAAATGTGAAGTACATTTTACATCTGACCTTTACATTTTACACACACACATAGAACTGAAACAAAAAATGTATACTTACCAATTTCCTCTCTGCTGTATTGTGATATTTCATTTTATTCCATTCTACTGTATTAAAATGCTGATCTTGAGCTAGACAGTTATTTTAAGCCTATGACTGGGCTGCAAACCACCAAACTCTGGCTTTACGGTCTGCTGGTGGCAACTGGATAGAGTAGGCTCTGAATTCTTCATCTCACTTTGATCAGAACTATTTTTCTTTTAGACTTCAGGGTTCCAGGTAAGGTACTGTTTAAACACCAAGTACCAATAGTAAAAGAGAAAAAATATCACTAGACTCCAACCCCCTTGAAAGCTGCTGAAGGCCAGGGACATAGAGTAAGTCTTCACCATTTTCTAGTTGACTAAATCCTGCATATGTGTTTTGTACCTGGTGCTTTGTGTAAGGTATATGTATGTTTTGTCTTCCTTGATCCTAAGGTTACAGCAACCTATTTAAGTAGATAGTATCATTTTTGTTTTTTAGATGAGGAAAATGATGTTTGGAATGTTGAAATGACTTTTACAAGGTCACACAGCAAAACTAGTACTGGAGTCCAGAATTCCTAACCCACGTCTGTGCTACAGTGCATACTTACATAACTGTGGCTTGTGGTAGTATAAAGTGTGTGGGCTTTAAGAGTAATTTAAATTATGGTTAAATCCTGGTTTAGGTTTCTACCTGGGGGAACTTGGAAATTTCACCTTATCTAACTGAATCTCAGGTTGCATAACTATAAAATAGTTAACGATATTTACTCCACATGAATTTTTGTGGATATTAATATGGCAATGCATGTAAAGCATCTAGTACATAATAAGAGTATAGTAGGTGCTTAATGATTGTCAACAGATATTGGTTTATTAGGACTTTTGCCAATATATGACATATAAATTATGCCCAAACTGAAACGAGAGTGGAAGGAAGCCCAGGTTACACAATCCATAGAAGTAAAATTTCCAGGGTGCAGAGCAAAGTAGAGGAGGGCAGAGTAGATATAGGAGAACCAATGGAGAATAATCAGCACAACTTCGGTGTATGCTCTTTCTGTCCTGAAACTTCTGATCCATTTCCCTAAAGGTCTGAAAATAATGGAGAGCAGAGACTGTACAAATAAAAAAGATGATTGCAAGAACAGAGGCTTTGAAGACTTCAATTGTTCTTCCCTCATGGTATTAATCTTCAATCTATTATTCAAACCTGAGTTTTTGTTCAATCTTAATGGAATCCACAGCTCTGTCTCACAAATCCACCAATTTATCTCCATTCTCTGAAAACTGACTGGTCAAAGCCACCAACATTACCACTGCTTCCTATTGATCAACCTGCTTCCAGTCTCCCTCCAATGAAACCTTCATCTTGTTACCAGGGAGAACTACAAAAATGCTAATTCTTTCTAATTCATTTAAGTATTTAGCACTCTCAGTGGCTCCTCTTACTCACAGTAAAGTCCAAATACTTATCATCTATTAAAGACATGCACTCTTGAACCAACCTCCTTAGTTCAGATTCTAGCTTCACCACTCTTTATCTGTGAGACCTCTAGTAAATTACTTTGCCACTCTGAGCATTAATTTTCTTATCTGTAAAATGGAAGCAATAACAGTATCTATCTCAAAGGGTTGTTATGAAAACTAAATGAACTGATAAGTAGATATTAGCTACTAATTTTTTGTATTCTTAGCCCATGCTTCAGCCAAGTTAAACAGCTTTATGTTTCAAATACATACTCCATTTTCTTCCTTGATTTTGTTACTGTTGTTTTCTCTGCCTGTAACGTTCTTTCCTATATTTACATTTGTCAAAACCCTACTCACCCGTTAAAACCCAACTCAGCCAGGCGTGGTGGCTCATGTCTGTAATTCCAGCACTTTGGGAAGCTGAGGTGGGTGGACCATGAAGTCAGGAGTTCAATACCAGCTTGGCGAAGATGGTGAAACCCTGTCTCTACTAAAATTACAAAAATTAGCTGGGCGTGGTGGCACATGCCTGTAATCCCAACTACTCAGGAGGCTGAGGCAGAGAATTGCTTAAAACAGGGAGGTAGAGGTTGCAGTGAGACAAGATCATGCCACTGCTCTCCAGCCTGGGTGACAGAGTGAGAATCCATCAAAAACAAACACACAAACAAACAAAAAGACATTCAAATGACATCTCCACTCAAAAGACTTTTGTCACCACCAAAGTCTGTATTATCACTTACTTCTCTGTAATATCATTGTCGTGTCCAGGTTTTACATTTTCTGATAGATTATGAGTGCCAGAAGTCGTGTTTGGTTTGTGTCTGTGTTTCACATAACACAACACAATGTTGACATAGAGTTAGATTTTCAGTGAATTCTTGTTGAATATATGAAGGGTTGAATGAATAAATTCTATGTTTTATTTGACTCTGTCCATCTAGGCAGCAGTAGTTATATTAATAAGCCAAACTCTGGTGTTGGTCACCTTCAGGCCCAATGGCACTGTGTCCTCGACCCCAACTTAAACCTAGATCTTGCAAATGGTAGGTCTCTTCTGGTACTCGACTACCACAGACAGTCTTTCTGTGCTTCCACTAACTCCTTGTGTGCCTTTATTCTATAGCATAGGGAACGAGAGCACGGGCTTTGGAGCCAAAGTGCTAGGATTTACTAGCTTTTACCTATAACCTTGGACAAGTTACTCACCCCTTTTACACCTCTAATTTTTTTCTCATCTGTAAAATTAGGATGATAGTAATAATAGTATCTGTTGCCTGGGATTGATATAAGGACAAAATAATATGACCTACCTAAAGTTCTCAGAACATCACCAGGCACATGATAGATCTCAATAAATATTAGCCACTGTTACTATTATCTTATTTAACTTACTTTCTTCAGCTTCCTGGATTCCATATGCCAACTCTCTAGCTGGTACTTCTCCTAGGACCTCAGGCAATGTGCCCCTTCATTATTAGCCAATACAAGACTGGCCATTAATCCAAGTGCAGGAAAGGAAGAAGTCTGTTACTTCCTATGAACTTCAGAGATGGGATGGGCTAGGGTGCTGAGTAGCTACAGCCCTCAATTCAAAAAAAAAAAAAAATCTCCCAAGATTAATGAGCTGCAGTTATTTTTTGGACAAAATAACATTTATTTTGCTCTCACAAGGTTCTCATACACAAATATTTCAAACCTACAAGAGTGCTAATCTAAAAGAGAGGAGACCTGATTCTAGTCCTGACACTGACACTGATTCTCGGAATAAACTTGAACAAAGCATTTTTCTTACTTTGGCTTCATATCTTTTATACAACAAGGGCACTGATTAGATGGTCTCTAAGGGCCTCTATCTCTGGGAGATTGTGATTCTGTAAGTCTGCTCCTCCCACACAGAGATGCTGGAGAAGCAATAGAGATTTCTGTTTATCATCCAGGAAGAGTTTATCCTTTTCACAATACCAAGGCATAATATTTGATTCCCTAGTAGGTCAGGTGTAGTACTCAACAAGAAAGAATTCAGTCTTTAGAGTAAGACCCATGAAGGAAACATAAAGTAAGATTCTTTCTGGAAGAAATGGAGCAAATGCCTGTGGAACCTGTCACAGTTTATTTGGGCTACTAAAACAAAATACCATAGACTAGATGATTTTAAACCACAAAAATTTATTTATTACAGTTCTGCTGGCAAGTCCCAGATAAGAGCACCAGAAGATGTGATGCCCGGCGAGGACCCACTTCATTGTCTTTTTGCTGAGTCCTCCCATAGTGTGTGAGGTGAGCTAGCTCTCCGGAGTTTCTTTTTATATGGACACTAATTCAAATCATGAGAGCTCATGATTTTCATATGTAAGCTAATCCAAATCATGAGAGCTCAAAACATTTAAACTACAGAATTCCAGTTCTAGAACTCCAAACTTTATGTTCTTATCATAAGCAAAATACATTAATTCCATTCCAATAACTCCAAAAGTCTTAACTCATTTCAGCATCAAATCAAACATCTAAAGTTTAAGGTTTCATCTAAATATTATCAAAATCAGATATGTGTGAGATTCAAGGCATGATTTGTATTGAGGCAAATGGTGCTCCAGATGTCAGCCTGTGGAATCAAACAAAACACGTGCTTTCAAAATACAGTGGTAGAGAAGGCACAGGACAGATATTCCATTCCAAAAATGAGAGCTGGAAAAGAAGGAAGGAGTGAAAGTTGCCAAATGAGTCCAAAATTTAGCATGACAAGTAATATTAAATCTTAAGACTCAAGAATAGTCTTCATTGACTCAATGTGCTGCCCTCCATGCCCACAAGGGTGGACATTCCACCTTTTGGAAACACTGAAGTGAAGATTCCACATCTACAGATTTGGGCAGTCTTACCCACATGGCTTTACGAGATGCAGTCCATTCTATAGCTCTTGCAGGCTTGAGTCTCATTCCTGTGGCTCTCCCAAGCTGAAATCAAACAGCACTGACCATACTAGTCTGGAGTCTTGGAGGCAGCCCCACTCCGTGGCTCCACTGGGCCTTACCCTGGTGTGGGTTCTTTCTGGTGGCCTCAACCCCGCAATGGTTTCTTACATGAGCTCCACAGCTCTCTGGGGGCATCCTTCAAAATCTATGTAGAGGCAGCCATGACTACAGCTTTGCTGGGCACAGTGCATACTGCTCTGAAGCCTGCCAGAACTGCACCTAAGGCAGCTGGGGAGCACAGTGATGGTGTGTGAGGTGTGAAGTCCATGATATGAGGTAGAGCCAGGCATCAGTGGTCTCTCCTTTAAAATTGTCTACCTTCCACTCAGGCTCTTGAACTCTGGATCTGCGATGGGAAAGGCAGTCCCAGTGATCTTCAAAATATCTTTAGGGCCAAGTGTGGTGGCTCATGACTGTAATCCCAGCATTTTGGGAGGCTGAGGTAGGTGGATTATTAGAACCCATGAGTTCAAGAGCAGCCTTGATGACATGGTCAAACCCCATCTCTACAAAAATTAGCTGGGTGTAGTGGTGTGTGCCTGTAGTTCTAGTTAATCAGAAGAAATGAGGTGGAAGGATTGATTGAGCCTGGAGGTTGAGTCTGCAGTGAGCCATGATGGTGCCACTGCATTCCAGCCTAAGCAACAGAGTGAGACCTTTTCAAAAAAAACCTTTAGGATTATTCTTCCATTGTCTTTGACTATAGGCTTTGTCTTCTCTTTAGGTGGCTGACTAATCTCTCCATTGTCTTAATGAATAGCTCCTAACTTCAGTTGAGATGGCTGATCCATACTAATCTCATTATCAAATTTGGCCACATACTTAATGTTCTCTCCCAAACAGAATTTCTAACAGACTATATATATATATATACACACACACACACACACACACACACACATACACACACATATATATATACTTATATATACAGATATATGCACTATATATATTGTATATTATATATATTATAATCTGGATAGGCTACAAATTTTTCAAAATTTTAAGTTCTGCTTTTCTTCTGCTCAACGTTTCCATCTTTAAGTCATATTTCTCTTCTCACATTTTGCTATAAGCAGTTAAGAAAGACCAGGCTATTCCTTCATCACTTTGTTAGATATTACCTCAGCCAAATATCCAATTTCATTGCTCACAAGTTCTACATCTTGCAAAATACTAGGACATAAACATAATTCAGACAAATTCTTTACCATTTCCTCCATTATTCAATAACTTGTTACTCATTTCCATCTGAGACCTCTTCAGAATAGAATGGGTTGCTGCTCTCCCCATGATAATGAGTGAGTTTTCACTCTATTAGTTCACACAAGATCTGGTGGATTAAAAGAGTCTGGCACCTACTCCCCTCTCTGTTATTCCATCACTTGTCATGTGACACACCTGTTCCCCACTTGCCTTCTGCCAGGAGTAAAAGCTTCCTGAGGCCCTCATTAGAAGCAAATGCTGGTGCCATGCTTACTATACAGTCTGTAGAATGGTGAGCTAAATAAACCTCTTTCTTTTATAAGTTACCCAGCGTCAGGTGTTTCTTTTTAGCAATGCAAAACAGACTAACACAACCACCACTTAGATATTCTCTACAAAAATTGAGACTTTATTTACAGCTCTCCTCCTCTTCTCTCAGGCTCTCACCAGAATCACCCTTAACAGTATATTCAAAGCAGTGTAAACTTATTCTAGCATGCATCTCTACCCATTACTCAACCTCTACTCAATGCCCAGTTCCAAAGCCACTTCCACGTTTTTAGAGATTTGTTATAGCAGTACTCTATTATTGGTACCAATTTTCTGTTTTAGTCCATTTGGGCTACTATGACAAAATACAGTGGACTGGGTGGCTTGGAAAGAACAGAAATCGATGTCTTAGAATGTAGGAGGCTTGGAAGTTCAAGGTCGAAGCATCAGAAGATTTAGTATCCAGTGAGAATACATTTAGAAATCCATGGAAGGCCACCTTTTTGTTGTGTTCTCACATGGCAGAGGGGAAAGCTAGTACTCTGGAGTCTTTTTCATAAGGACACTAATCTTATTCATGAGGGTTTTGCTTTTATTGTCTAATCACTTCACAAAGGCCCCCACCTCCAAATGCCATCACCTTGGGGGTTAGAATTTCAACATATAAATTTTGGAGGGACACATTTAGATCATAGCAGAACCCAAGAGGTAGGAAGACCATAACCCAACCTCTGTCTATACACATGGGTCCCATTTTGGGCAGGTGTGAAAGAAAATCTGAGTGATTTGTTGTGATTCATTCGAGCTGGGACAGTTATGGCAGGGCTGAGACTCAAGTCAGATTCCAGGGCAGGGTGCCTACAAGGACAAACCTAAGAACATTTACATATGCTCTGATTTTCACAGATGCAGACTTTTCTACATTATAGACAAGATATATTGGAGATAATGGATACTCAGAATATTTAGAGTCCCAGATCAGTGATCCAGGTACACTGAAGCACAGCCCTGCCTCAACTAGGAGATACCTTACTCCACCAGAACCCTACACACAGACATAGAAGAAGGAAGAAAATGACAGATAGAAGAACAGAGAAGTTTCCTGAATTCAGAACATTGGACTGTCACCATTAGAGCGTTTAAAATTAGAAAAACTGATTATCAAGTGTTGTTAGGATTTGGAACAACTATAACTCTAACACATTGCTGATGGGAACGTAAACACTTAAGAAAACAGTTTGGCCATTTTTTAATAAGTTAAACATATGCCTACCACAGTATCTAGCCTTTCCACTACTAGGTATTTAATCAAGAGACATACAAGCATATGACCATGCAAAGACTTGTACATAAATGTACACAGCAGTTGTAGTAGCCAAAAACTGGAAGTAAATGTTTCCAGTTGAGTGGATAAAGAAACTGTGGACAATCCATACAATGAAAGATTACTTGACAATTAAAATGAATAAACTATTTATATAAACCACAACATAAATTAATCTCAAAATAATTTTGCTGACTGAATGAAGCTGGGTAAAAAAGTACATACTATGATGATTCAGTTGATACAAAATTTTAGAAAATGCAAAAATTTGTAATAATATCAAGCATATTAGTAGTTGCCTGGGGACAAGTATGGGGTGAGAAATGAGGCTGGGGGAAGGACAAGACAGAAGCATTACAAAGGAGTAGACTGCATTAATCATACCCATTTCCCCTTACAGATTAGCTTGTGGTCCTACACTGACTAGCCATTAACTGGGAGGACTCTACTTTAGTTTCACTTGAAGGCTAATCACGAAATGAGTTAGATGAAGATTAGAACTCCAGGCAGATTATTCAAAAATAGAGCAATTATTCTTTTCAACCTCCTTCCAGGGTGTTTGAGAGGAACCCATGAGTTAATGAATGGGAAAGATTTAGGGAAACAGTCTTGGAACGTGAGAAGTGTCAGAACATGCACAATTCTCTCCCAACCAGTCTCCTTTTTTCAATATTCTACCATGGGAAACTTGCCAGCTACTAATTCCCTCCCACACATCCTCCCTGAGTTCAAACTGCAGGGTTTCCCAGTCCACTATTAAATTACTCTGATTCATTGATTGACAAAATACAGTCAGGGAAACTAATTGTCCAACCTCTTCTCCTAGACAGCAACACAGCAACCGGTTATGCTCTTCTCTTTTCTACTCATTTGATTTATCTCCTATTTGTGCATTGTGGTAAACAGCTACTTTCTAATCACTCTGCCATATATGTGCTTACTCTGAATGCTTTATCACACCACCAACTGATGTCTTGTTAATACATCAGTTAGACAAACTTCAAAAATGCTCATCCCTGGGTAATGTGACAGGTGAAGAGTTAAAGACTGCCTAGAAAACAGAAAGATAGGTGTAACAGTTTTTATAGCTTGAATAGCTTGTGTTGGGTAATCAGTTTACCTCCCCAGAAAGCAGAATGGTTATATTGAAGGAGATGTTGTAGAGTTTGTATAGTTAGAAAAGATGTAAGACCATTAAGGGTCTAGGGACCACTGATGTGGTGCTATCTTTCCAGAAAATAGATAAAGTTCGTTAAGAAAGTGTGTGCGAGGAGGTGAATAGAATAGAATTGCCACCAGGAAGGTTATGAACTAGTGTGCTATCAAAAGCAAGACCTGGACAGATACTGAATTCAATAAGATGAAGGTTCTAAACATAAGGAGCTGAAAATAAAGTTGTTCAGTGGAATTCCTCTGCATTATTTGGAATAAGCATTTTATTTCTGTAAGGTGCTTGGCGCAACAAGAAATTGTCAGTAAGCTGGCTGCTAAGGAAAGGAAGTCCTTGTTATCCGATTATTTTGCTGAGCATCCAAATAACTTTGAAGATTATTCGAGACATAATTATTGATCACTTATGATATATTGGGTATTTTACAATAATAAATAGAACAAAGTCATTGTTCATATAGGGCTTAGAGTCTATCGGAAAAAAAATGTGCCATTAAGCTAATAGATAAGGCAAAAGGAAAAAAATGCACAGATTACGAAAAGTGCTATGAAAGCAACTAACAGTAATGTGAGAGACAGTGAAAGTAGAGGACTGGGGATGAAACTTTATATTGGTTGCCCAGGGAAGCTTTACTCTGTGAAGGTAGCTATAAGCTGGCACCTATAGGATGAAAAGAAGCCAACCATGCTAAGATATGGGGGAAGAGGATTCCAAGCATAGAAAACATCAAGAGCAAATGCTTTATCTTGAAAATAGAAGGGTAGAGAGACCACTTTGGCTGGAGCACAGTGAATGAGGGACAGAGTGGGATGACACAAGGTTTGAGAAGTAGGCCAGGTCCTAGAGGTGTTTGTAGGCCTTGGAAAGAACTTTGAACTTTATTTTGAATGCAGTAAGATACTTTGAAGTGTTTTATGCAGGAAAATTATATCTGTATTACAGTTGCTAGGTTCAAAATGTTTTCTAGGGGAGCTGTGGGCAAAGGTAAAAGCAGGAAGAAAGCCATTGCAGTAATCCATATGAAAGATGTTGATGAAATAGATATAGAGAGAACTGGACTGATTTGAACTTTATATTCTTTTAATTTTTTATTTTTTTATTTCATAGCTACATACTAGGTACATATATATATGGGATACCTGAGATGTTTTGATACAGGCACTCAATACATAATAATCACATCATGGAGAATGGGGTATTTATTTTCTCTAGCATTTATCATTTGTATTACAAACAATACAACTATACAATTGTAATTGTTTTAAAATGTACAATTAAATTATTATTGACAATCATCATCCTGTTGTGCTATCAAATACTAGTTCTTACTTATTCTTTGTAACTATGATTTTGTACTTATTAACCATCCTTATCTCACCCCCAGTCTCCACTACCCTTCCCAGTCTCTGATAACCAGCCTTCTGCTCTCTATGTCCACAAGTTCAATTTATTTGATTTTTAGATCCCACAAATAAATAAAAACATGTGATGCTTTTCCTTCTGTGTCTGGCATATTTCACTTAACATAATGATCTCCAGTTCTATTCATATTGTTGCAAATGACTGGATCTCATTCTTTTTTATGGCTGAATAACACTGCATCACGTATATGAACCACACTTCCTTTATGTATTCATCTGTTACTAGACACTTAGGTTGCTGCCGAATTTTAGCTATTGTAAACAGTGCTGCAACAAATACAGATTGCAGATATCTCTTTGATATTTCTCTCTTTTGGGCATATGCCCAACAGTGGGATCGCTGGATCATATGGTAGCTTTATTTTAAGTTTTGTGAGGAAACTCCAAACTGTTCTCTATAGTGGTTGCGTTAATTTAGATTTGCACCAACAGTTCTACAAGGGTTCCCTTTTCTCCACATCCTCATCAGCATTTATTATTGACTGTCTTTCAGATATACTCCATTTTAACTAGTGTGAAATAATATCTAATTGTAGTTTTGATTTGCATTTATTTGATGATCAATGATATTGAGCACCTTTTCATATGCTTGTTTGCCATTTGTATGTCTTCTTTTGTGAAATGTGTATTCAGATCTTTTGCCCATTTTGATACAATTATTACATGTTTTCCTATAGAACTGTTTGAGTTCCTCATGTATTTTGGTACTTATACATTTCTTGCTTAGTACTGCTATCACTGTTTTTCATTAGCTTTGGTATAACATGTTTCCATATAGTTCAAAGAAATTTTTCAATTTACTTCTTAATTACTTAATTGACCTCCTGTTCATTTAGGAGCACATTGTTTAATTTCCATTTGTTTGCATAGTTTCCAAAATTTCTCTAGTTGTTGATTTCTAGCTTTATTCCATGTGGTCAGAGAAGATGCTTGATAGTATTTCATTTTCTTTCTTTTTTTTTTTTTTTTCTTTTGTGACCTAACACACAGTCTATCCTTGAGAATAATCCACATGCTGAGGAAAAAAGTGTGTATTCTGCAGCTTTTGGATAAAGTGTTTTGTAAATATCTCTTAAGGTTCATTTGGTCTACAGTGCAGGTTAAGTTTAATGTTTTTTTTTTTGTTGATTTTCTGTCTGGGAGACCTTTCCAATGCTGAAAGTGGGGTGTGGAAGTCTTCAGCTATTATTGAAGTGAGGTCTATCTCTCTCTTTGGCTCTGTTTATATTTGCTTTCTATATCTGAGTGTTTCAGTGTTTGGTGCATACATATTTACAATAGGTATATCTTCTTGCTGAATTAACCTCTTTATCATTATGTAATAACATTTTTGTTTTATCTTACACTATTTGCCTCTAAATCTATTTGTCTGACATAAGTATAGTGACTCCTGTGTAATTTGGTTTCCATTTGCATGGAATATCTTTTTCCATCCCTTTACTTTCAGCCTATGTGTATCTTTACAGTGGAAATATGTTTATTGTAGGCAGCAGATCATTGAGTCTTCCTTTTTCATACATTTAGTGACTCCATATATTTTATTGGAGAGTTAATTCATTCACATTCAGTGTTATTACTGATAATTGAATCATGGGGGCAGTTAACCTCCATGCTGCTTTCATGATAGTGAGTGAGTTTTCACAAGATCTGATGGTTTTATAAGAGGCTTCTCCCCTGCTTTATTCTGCACTTCCTGGATGCTGTCACGTGAAAAAAGGACGTATTTGCTTCCCCTTCCTCCATGATTGTAAATTTCATGAGGCCTTCCCAACCATCCTGAACTGAGTCAATTAAATCCATTTTCTTTATACATTACCCAGTCTTGGGTATATCTTTATTAGCAGCATGAGAACAGACTAATACACCCAGGTACTACATCAAGGGCCTTGGGTGAGCCTCTGAGACTTGCTAGCTTCAGGTGAGACTCAGCACATTACCAGCTGTGGTGGATATGGGATGAAGCTCTTTCTGCATGACAAAAACAGAGAAAAAGAAAAGGAGACTTTGTCTTTCACCTTATGTACCAGCACAGCCACAGGATGTGTCAAGCACCAAGAAGACACTTCAAGTCCTTGATTCCAGGACTTGGAATCTGAGGCCAGGCAGCATTCATGAAAAGATGACCTAAGAGACCTTGGGAACATCAGCGACAGTCTAGCAGTACTCCCTGTGGCCTGGGGTGGTGGTAGTTATGGAGTGAGGCTCCTCTGCCTTTGGAAAGGGGAGGAAAAAATGGGAAGGACTGAACCTTGTGGTTTGAGTGCCAGCACGGCCTCAATACAATAGAACACCAAGTAGACTTCTAAGGTTTTTGACTCTAGTCGCTGAGTGCCATAAGGCACTTTTGGACACACCCAAGGCCTGGGGACCTGGCTGCCCCAGAGTGAAAAATCACAAGCTTGGCTGGTTTTGTTACTGGCTGATTGTAGAGGCCCAGAGCCTAGAGCTAACATAAGCAGTAGCCAGGAAGTGGTTATAGTAGGCCTTGGGTGAAACCCAGTGCTGTACTGGCTTCAGATTTCACCCAGCGCAATCACAGTGGTGGTGGTCCAGGGGTGCTTGTGTCACTCTATTCTCAGGTTTAGGTGACTCAGGAGAGAGAGAGAGAGAGAGAGAGAGAGAGAGAGAGAGAGAAACTCTGATCGAGAGAAAGTAAGGGAAGAAAACAAGTGTCTCTGCCTGGTAATCCAGATAATTCTATCAAACCTTGTGTAAGATCATCAAGGCAGTAACTCTATGAATCTGCAAGAGTTACACTGTTACTGGGTTAGAGATGCCTTCTAAAGTGAATGCAGCTTAGATCATAATACCGAAGTCCTTTCAAATATCTGAAAAGCCTTCTCAAGAAGTACAAAAAAACCCAGACAGTGAAGACTACAAGAAATACCTCACTTCGATGACTAGAAACCAAAGAATATCCACTAGAATCAATTCAAGAAAACATGACTTAACGAAATGAAACAAATAAGGCCAAAGGGACCAATTATGGAGAAACAGAGATATGTAAACTTTCAGACACAGAATTTGAAATAGCTGTGTTGAGGAAACTCAAAGAAATATAAGATAACACAGAGAAGGAACTCCGTAGTCTATCTGATAAATCAAACAAAGAGACGGAAACAATTAAAAATAAACAAGCAGAAATTCTGAAGCTGAGAAATGCACTTGGCATACTGAAGAATACATCAGAGCATTTTAATATCAGAACTGATCAAGCAGAAGAAAGAATTAGTGAGCTTCAAAACAGCCTATTTGAAAATAAATAGTCAAAAAAGACAAAAGAAAAAACATGTGTGCTTACCCTATCTAGAAAATACCCTGAAAGGGGCAAATCTAACAGTTGATGGCCATAAAGAGGAAGCCGAGAAAAAGATATGGGTAGAAAGTTTATTCAAAGGGATAACAGAGAACATCCCAAAGCTAGAAAAAGATATCAATGTTCAAATATGAGAATGTTATAGAATACCAAGCATATTTAACCTAAAGAAGACTATCTCAAGGCATTTAATAAACTTCCAAAGGTCAAGGATAAAGAATAGATCCTGTAAGTAGCAAAAAGAAAGAAAAAATAGCATACAATGGAGCTCCAATACATCTGGCAGCACACTTCTCAGTGGAGATAGTACAGGCCAGGTGAGAGTGGCATGACATATTTAAAGTACTGAAGGAAAGAAACTTTTTATCCTAAAATAGTATATCTGGTAAGAATATTATTTAAACATGAAAGACAAATAAAGGCTTTCCCAGAAAAACAAAAGCTGAGGGGCTTTTATCAATACTAGACCTACATGAAATGCTAAAAAGAGTACTTCAATCAGAAAGAAAATGATATGAATGATCTCAAAGCAAAGCCATACAGTGGATACACAAAAAAATTAAATACAACAAACAAAATCATACAACCAGAGAAAATCGCCTTCACTAGAGGAAGATGAAAAGGAAAAAAGAAGGAAGAGAAGAAAAAAAAACTACCAGAAAACAAATAATAAAGTGGCAAGAATGAGTCCTTCTATATCAATAATAACATTGAATGCAAATGGACTAAACTCTCAAATCGAAAGACGTAGACTGAATGGATGAGAAAGCAATAACCATTGATCCCACAAGAAACACCTTTCACCTACAAAGACATACATAGTCTGAAAATAAAGGGATGGGAATACATATTCTATTTCAATGGGAAGCAAAATGGAGCAAGAACTGCTATACTTAATATCAGAAAAAAATAGATTTCAAGACAAAAACTGCAAGAAGAGACAAAGAAGGTCGCTATGATAAATGGGTCAATACTGCAAGAGTATATGACACTTTTAAATATATATGCACCAAATGCCAGAGCACCCAGATATATAAAGGAAATGTTAGAGCTAAAGAGAGAGATAGACTCCAATACAATAATAAGTGGAGGTGAAGCATTTTCTCTGACAACAGTGAAATAAAATTAGATATTAATAAAAAGGGAAAATTTGAAAACTATACTAATACATGAAAATTAAACAATATACTCCCGATTGACCAGTGGGTCAATGAAGAATATAAGAATAAAATTGAAATTTTTTTTCAATCAATGTAGAAACAACATACCAAGAACCATAGAATACAGCAAAAGAATTACTAAAAGGGAAGACTATAGCAGTTAGTGCCTACATTGAAAAAGAGGAAAAATTTCAAATGAAAAATCTAAGTGTATCTTAACCAGAAAAACAGAAGCTAACAAACACCAAAATTAGGTAAGGAAAATAATAATAATAATAATAATAATCATCATCATCATCATCATCATCATCATCAAGTCACAAATAAATGAAATTGAAATAAAAAATATGCAAAAGATTAATGAAACAAAAAATTGCGTTTTTAAAAAGTTAAATAAAAATTAGCCAAACTTTAGCCAGACTAAGTAAGAAAAAAAGAAAGGAAACCAGAAATGAAAAATGCAACATTACAACTGATACTGCAGAAATGCGAATGATCATTAGTGGCTTCTATGAACAACTATTTGCCAATAAGTTTTAAAATGTAGAAGAAATGGACAAATTTCTAGATATATACAAGCTATCAGCATTGAACTAGAAAGAAATCAAAACCGTAACACACTAATAACAAATAATGAGATTGAAGCCTTAATAAAGTCGCCCAGCAAATAAAAGCTTGGGACCCAATGGTTTCAGTGCTGAATTCTACCAAATATTGAAAGAATAACTAAAACCATTCCTATTCAAGCTATAATGAAAAATAGAGGATGAAAGAATATGTCCAAACTCATTCTACGGGGCTAGTATTGTGCTAATACCAAAAGCAGACAAAGATACATCAAAAGAAGAAAACCACAGGCCAATACCTCTGATAAAAATTGATGCAAAAATTTTCAACAAAATAGTAGCAAACTGAATTCAACAATACGTTAAAAAGATCATTCATCGATTCGGGGGCGGAGCAAAATGGTCGAATAGGAACAGCTCCAGTCTCCGACTCACAGCACCAGCGACACAAAAGACAGGTGATTTCTGCATTTTCAACTAAGGTACTGGATTCATCTCACTAGGGAATGCAGGAAAGTCGGTGCTGGTCAGCTGCTGCAGCCCGACCAGCGAGAGCTGAAGCAGGGCGAGACATCGCCTCACCTGGGAAGCAAAAGGGGGAAGGGAATCCCTTTTCCTAGCCAGGGGAACTGAGACACACAACACCTGGAAAATTGGATAACTCCCACCCCAATACTGTGCACTACCAAGGATCTTAGCAAACGGGCACACCAGGAGATTATATCCCACACCTGGCCGGGAAGCTCCCAGTCCCATGGAACCTCCCTCATTGCTAGCACAGCAGTCTGCGATCTCCCTGCAAGGCAGCAGCCAGGCTGGGGGAGGGGCGCCCGCAATTGCTGAGGCTTAAGTACATAAACAAAGGAGCTGGGAAGCTCCAATTGGGTGGAGCTCACAGCAGCTCAAGGAGTCCTGCCTGTCTCTGTAGACTCCACCTCTGGGGACAGGGCACAGCTAAACAACAACAACAAAAAAGCAGCTGAAACCTCTGCAGACACAAACGACTCTGTCTGACAGCTTTGAAGAGAGCAGTGGATCTCCCAACACGGAGGTTGAGATCAGAGAATGGACAGACTGCCTGCTCAAGTAGGTCCCTGATGCCTGAGGAGCCTAACTCGAAGACATCCCCCACTAGGGGCAGACTGACACCCCACACCTCACACGGTGGAGTACACCCTTGAGAGGAAGCTTCCAAAGCAAGAATCAGACAGGTACACTCACTGTTCAGCAATATTCTATCTTCTGCAGCCCCTGCTGCTGATACTGAGCAAACAGGATCTGAGTGGGATCTCAAAGCAATCCCCAACAGGCCTACAGCTGAGGGTCCTGACTGTTAGAAGGAAAAACTATCAGAGCAGGAAGGACATGCCCACCTAACACACCCTAGCAATGCAGCACCATCACCAAAATGAGGCAGATAAAACCACAAAGATGGGGGAAAAGCAGGGCAGAAAAGCTGGAAATTCAAAAATAAGAGCATCTCCCCTCAAAGGAATGCAGCTCATCACTAACAGGATCAAAGCTGAATGGGAGAATGACTTTTGTGAGATGAGAGAAAGCCTCAGTCCATCAAACTTCTCAGAGCTAAAAGAATTACGTACCCAGTACAAGAAACTAAAATCTTGAAAAAAGAGTGGAAGAATTGATAATTAGAATAATTAATGCAGAGAGGCCATAAACAGACCAACAGAGATGAGAAAACCATGACACAAAACAAGTGACAAATTCACAAGCTTCAGTAACCGACTCGATCAACTGGAAGAAAGAGTATCAGCGATTGAGATCAAATGAATGAAATGAAGTGAGAAGAGAAACCCTAAAAAGAAAAAAAAAAGAAAAAGAAATGAACAAAGCCTGCAAGAAATTATGGGATTATAAAAAGACAAATCTACGTCTGATTGGGGTGCCTGAAAGTGAGGGAAAATGGAACAGAAGTTGGAAAACACTCTTCAGGATGTCATCAGGAGAACTTCCCCAACCTAGTAGGGCAGACCAGCATTCAAATTCAGGAAATGAAGGCATACAAAGATACTCCTCGAGAAGAGCAACTCAAGACACATAACTGCCAGATTCACAAAAGTCGAAATGAAGGAAAAATCTTAAGGGCAGCCAGAGAGAAAGGTCGGGTTACCCTGAGAAGCCATCAGGCTAACAGCAGATCTCTCGGTAGAAACTCTCCAAGCCAGAGAGTCTCGGGCCAATATTCAACATTTTTAAAAGAAAATTTTCAGCAGAATTTCATATCAATGAAACTAAGTTTCATAAGTGAAAGAGAATTAAAATCCTTCAGAGATAAGCAAATGCTTAGAGATTTTGCATCACCACTAGGCCTGCCTTGAGAGACCCTGAAGGAAGCACTAAACATGGAAAGAACAACGGTACCAGCCATTGCAAAACATGACAAAATGTAAACACTATCGAGGCTAGGAAGAAACTGCATCAACTAACAAACAAAATAACCAGTTAATATCATAATGGCAGGATCAAGTTCACACATAACAATATTAACCTTAAATGTAAAATGGACTAAATGGTCAATTAAAAAGACACAGACACAACAAACTGGATAAAGAGTCAAGACCCATCAGTCTGCTGTATTCCAGGAGACCCATCTCACATGCAGAGACCTCATTAGACTCAAAATAAAGGGATGGAGGAAGATCTACCAAGAAAATGGAGAACAAAAAAAAAGAGAGCAGGGGTTGCAGCTACTAGTCTCTGATAAAACAGACTTTAAACCATCAAAGATCAAAAGAGACAAAAGCTGGCCATTACATATTGGTAAAGGGATCAATTCAACAGGAAGAGCTAACTATCCTAAATATATATGCACCCAATACAGGAGCACCCAGTTCATAAAAGCAGAGTCATGAGACTTACAAAGAGACATAGACTCCCATACATTAATAGTATTAGGAGACTTCGAGACCACTATCAACATTAGACAGATCAATGGGACAGAAAGTCAACAAAAAGGATTTCCAGGAATTGAACTCATCTCTGCAGCAAAGCAGACCTAATAGACATCTACAGAATTCTCCATCCCAAATCAACAGAATATACATTCTTCTCAGCACCACATCACACTTATTCCAAAATTGACCACATATAATTGGAAGTAAAGCACTCCCTCAGCAAATGTGCAAGAACAGAAATTATAACAAACGTCTCTCAGACCACAGTGCAATCAAACTAAAACTCAAGACTAAGAAACTCAATCAAAACCACTCAACTACATGGAAACTGAATAACCTGCTCCTCAATGACTACTGGGTACATAGCGAAATGAAGGCAGAAATAAAGATGTTCTTTGAAACCAATGAGAACAAAGATACAGCATACCAGAATCTCTGGGACACATTTAAAGCAGTGTGTAGAGGGAAATTTATAGCACTAAATGCCCACAAGAGAAAGTTGGAAAGATCTAAAATTGACACTCTAACATCACAATTAAAAGAACTAGAGAAGCAAGAACAAGCACATTTGAAAGCTAGCAGAAGGCAAGAAATAACAAAGATCAGAGCAGAACTGAAGGAGATAGAGACACAAAAAACCCTCCAGAAAAATCAATGAATCCAGGAGTTGGTTTTTTGAAAAGATCAATATAATTGATAGACCGCTAGCAAGACTAATAAAGAAGAAAAGAGAGAAGAATCAAATAGACGCAATAAAAAATGATAAAGGGGATATCAACACCACCCCACAGAAATACAAACTACCATCAGAGAATACTGTAAACACCTCTACGCAAATAAACTAGAAAATCTAGAAGAAAGGATAATTTCCTGGACACTTACACTCTCCCAAGGCTAAACCAGGAAGAAGCTGAATTCCTGAATAGACCAATAGCAGGCTCTGAAATTGAGGCAATAATTAACAGCCTACCAACGAGAAAAAGTCCAGGACCAGATGGATTCACAGCTGAATTCACCAGAGGTACAAGGAGGAGCTGTTACCATTCCTTGAAACTATTATTCCAATCAATAGAAAAGAGGAATCTCCTAACTCATGTTATGAGGTCAACATCATCCTGATACTAAAAGCCTGGCAGAGATACAACAAAAAGATAATTTTAGACCAATATCCCTAGTGAACATCGATGCAAAAATCCTCAATAAAATACTGGCAAGCAGTTCAGCACATCAAGAAGCTTATCCACCATGATCAAGAAGTAGGCTTCATCCCTGGGATGCAAGGCTACAGTTCAACATATGCAAATCAATAAACATAATCCAGCATATAAACAGAACCAAGAGAAAAACCACATGATTATCTCAATAGATGCAGAAAAAGGCCTTTGAGAAAATTCAACATCCCTTCATACTAAATACGTTTGGTGAGATTTGGTATTGATGGAGACGTATCTCAAAATAATAAGAAATTATTTATGACAAACTACAGCCAATATCATACTGAATAGGCCAAAACTGGAAAATTCCCTTTGAAACCTGGCACGAGACAGGGATGCCCTCTCCACCACTCCTATTCAACATAGTGTTGGATGTTCTGGCTAGGGCAATCAGGCAAGAGAAAGGAAATCAAAAGGGTATTCAGTTAGGAAAAGAAGAAAGTCAAATTGTCCCTGTTTGCAGATGACATGATTGTATATTTAGAAAACCCCATTGTCTCAGCCCCGAAAACCTCCTTAAGCTGATAAGCAACTTCAGCACAATCTCAGGATACAAAAATTAATGCAAAAATCACAAGCATTCTTATACACCAGTAACAGACAAACAGAGCCAAATCAGGGATGAACTTCCATTCACAATTGCTTCCAAAGAGAATGAAATACCTAGGAATCAACTTAAAAAGGTATGTGAAGTACCTCTTCAAGGAAAACTACAAACCACTGCTCAGTGAAATAGAAGAGGACACAAACAAATGGAAGAACATTCCATGCTCATGGAATCAATATCGTGAAAATGGCCATACTGCCCAAGGTAATTTAGATTCAATGCCATCCCCATCAAGCTACCAATGAGTTTCTTCACAGAATTGGAAAAAACTGCTTTAAAGTTCATATGGAACCAAAAAAGACCCCGCATTGCCAAGACAATCTTAAGTCAAAAGAACAAAGCCGGAGGCATCACGCTACCTGACTTCAAACTATGCTACAAGGCTACAGTAACCAAAACAGCATGGTACTGGTACCAAAACAGAGATATAGACCAATGGAACAGAACAGAGTCCTCAGAAATAATACCACACATCTACAGCCATCTGATCTTTGACAAACCTGAGAAAAACAAGAAATGGGGAAAGGATTCCCTATTTAATAAATGGTGCTGGGAAAATTGGCTAGCCATAAGTAGAAAGCTGAAACTGGATCCTTTCCTTACTCCTTATACGAAAATTAATTCAAGATGGATTAGAGACTTAAATGTTAGACCTAATACCATAAAAACCCTGGAAGGACACCTAGGTAATACCATTCAGGACATAAGCATGGGCAAAGACTTCATGTCTAAAACACCAAAAGCAATGGCAACAAAAGCCAAAATTGACAAATGGGATCTAATTAAACTGAAGAGCTTCTGCACAGCAAAATTAACTACCATCAGATTGAACAGGCAACATACAGAATGGGAGAAAATTTTTGCAATCTGCTCATCTGACAAAGGGCTAATATCTAGAAGTTACAAAGAACTCAAACAAATTTACAACCCTATCAAAAAGTGGGCAAAGTATATGAACAGACAGTTCTCAAAAGAAGACATTCATACAGCTAACAGACATATGAAAAAATGCTCATCATCACTGGCCATCAGAGAAATGCAAATCAGAACCACAATGAAATACCATCTCACACCAGTTAGAATGGCAATCATTAAAAAATCAGGAAACAACTGCTGCTGGAGAGGATGTGGAGAAATAGGAACACTTTTACACTGTTAGTGGGATTGTAAACTAGTTCAACCATTATGGAAAACAGTATGGCGATTCCTCAAGGATCTAGATCTCAAAGTACCATATGACCTAGCCATCCGATTAGTGTGTATGTACCCAAAGGATTATAAATCATGCTGCTATAAAGACACATGCACACGTATGTGTATTGCAGCACTATTCACAATAGCAAAGACTTGGAATCAACCCAAATGTCCATCAGTGACAGACTGGATGAAGTAAATGTGGCACATATACACCATGGAATACTATGCAGCCATAAAATGGATGAGTTTGTGTCCTTTGTAGGGACATGAATGCAGCTGGAAACCATCATTCTCAGCAAACTATCACAAGAACAGAAAACCAAACACCGCATGTTCTCACTCATAGGTGGGAACTGAACAATGAGATCACTTGGACTTGGGAAGGGGAACATCATACACCGGGGCCTATCATGGGGAGGGGGGAGGGGGGAGGGATTGCATTGGGAGTTACACCTGATGTAAATGATGAATTGATGGGTGCTGACGAGTTGATGGGTGCAGCATGCCAACATGGCACAAGTATACATATGTAACAAACCTGCACGTTATGCACGTGTACCCTAGAACTTAAAGTATAATAATAATAATAATACTAAAAAAGAAAAAAAATAGTGTCATCATTTTATAAGTGAAGTTCGAGAGAAAACTTAGATGACTCATCCATGTCCTAATTTCTAAATATGACCACTGGCAAAAACTGCTGCCTGAATAAGATAACATAGAATGGAAAAACAAAATTATTATATGATATATATTTGGGTGTATATTATACGCTATGTTTAATGTACATCAAAAGGAGAAAAATTATTACCTTTGCTTATGCAAAGCCAATATGTGATAAAAATGTTTATGATTTTATGTCACACTGAAAATAAACTCACATGCAAAGAAAAAAAAATCATTTATCATGAACAAGTGGGAATTATTCCTGAAGTGCAAAGAGTGTTCAATATACACAAATAAATCTATGTGATACATCTTATCAACAGAATGAAGAATGAAAACCATAATATCATTTCAACTGATGCTGAAAAAGCCTTTGATAAAATTTAACATTCCTTTATGATAAAAATCCTCAAAGAACTGGTGATAGAAGAAACATACTTGTACATAATAAGAGCTATATATGACAGACCCACAAGTAGTATCATACTGAATGGGGTAAAACTGAAGGTCCTTTCTCTAAGATCTGGGACAAGACAAGGATGCCCACTGTCATGACTGTTATTCAATATAGTACTGGAAATCCCAGCCAGAGCAATTAGACAAGAGAAATATATAAAGTGCGTTCAAATTAGCAATAAAAGAAATCAAATTATTCTTGTTTGCAGGTAATGTGATCTTAGATTTGTAAAAACCTAAAGATGCCAAAATAAAACTCTCAGAACTGATAAGCAAATTTAGTACAATTGACGAATAAAAAAATTAGCATATGAAAATTGGCCACATTTCTATATGCCAGCCATGAACAATGTTAAAAAGAAATTTAAAAGGTAGTTTTATTTACAACAACCACAAATAACATTAAATACCAGCAAATAACCAAAGAAGTGAAAGATCTCTATACTGAAAACTATAAAACACTAATGAAAGAAATTGAAGGGAACACCAAAAAATATTTCATGTTTGTGGATTGGAAGAATCAATGTTGCTAAAATATCCATACTATACAAACTAATCTACAGATTCAACACAATCTCTATCAAAATCCCAAAGGGCTTCTTCAGAGAAATAAAAACAAAAAAACAATCCTAATATTTATATAAAACCACAAAAGACCCAGAATAGCCAGGACAATCCTAAGCAAAAACAGTAACAACAACAACAACAACAACAAAAAACACTCGAGGAATCATATTACCTGACTTAAAATTATACCACTGAGCTCTAGTAAGCAAAAGAGCATGGTACTGGCATAAAAATAGAGTCATAGACCAATGACACAGAATAGAGAACCCAAAAACAAATCGACACACCTACAGTAAACTCATTTTTGACAAAGGTGGGGAAGACAGTCTCTTCAATAAATGGTACTGGGAAAACTGAATATCCATATGGAGAAGAATGAAACCATCACTTGCCATATGCAAAAGCAAAATTAAAATGGATTGAATAGATTACAGTCAGAGAGAGAGATTTGCTGATGCTGCTGACCTTGAAGATGGAGGAAGAAGACACAAGCAAAGGAATGCAGTGTTATTTTAAGATTCCTCGTTTTCAGTCCATGTTGGGCAAGATGGCCCAATAGAAAATGGTTCAGTCTTGCAGCTCCCAGGAAGACCAATGCAGAAGGGGGTGATTTCTGCATTTCCAACTGAGATCAGGAGATTCCTTCGTGTGACTACACCTCTGGGGCCCTGGGTTTCAAGCACAAAACTGGGTTGTTGTTTTGGCAGATATCGAGCTAACTGAAGCAGTTTTTTTCATACCCCAGTGGCACCTGGAACCCCAGAAAAATAAAACTGTCCACTCCCCTTGAAAGGGGGCTGAAGCCTGGGAGCCAAGTTGTCTTGCTCAGTGGGTCCCTATCCCACGGAGCCCAGCTAGATGCACTGACTTGAAATTCTTACTGCCAGCACAGCAGTTGGAAGTGGACCTGGGATGATCAATCTTGGTCGGTGGAGGGGCTTCTGCCATTACTGAGGCTTGAGTACACTGTTTACCCCTGACAGTGCTAAGGAGGCCAGGAGGTTTTAACTGGGCGGAAATCACCACAGTGTAGAAAAGTTCCTATGGCCAGACTGCCTCTCTAGATTCCTCCTCACTGGGCAGGGCATTTCTGAAAGAAACGCAGCAGCCCCAGCCAGAGGTTTGTGGATACAACTCCCATTTTTCTGAGACAGAGCACCTGGGAGAAGGGGCAGCTGTGGGCACAACTTCAGCAGACTTAAACTTTTCTGCCTCCCAGCTCTGAAGGCAGTAGCAGTTGATTCTGACAAGGAGGATTCTCCCAGCACAGCACTTGAGCTCTGCTAAAATATAGAAGGCCTCTTAGAGTGGACCCCTGACCACTGTCCCTCCTAGCTGGGAAACACCTCCCAACAGGACTTGACAGACACCTCATATAGGAGGGCTCCAGTTCGCATCAAGCTGATGCCCCTTTGGGACAAATCTTCCAGAGGAAGTAGCAGGCAGGAATGTTTGCTGTTCTGCAGCCTCCACTGGTGACACCCAGGCAAAAAAGGATCTGGAGTGGACCTCCAGCAAACTGCAGCAGACCTGCAGAACTGGGACTTGACTGTTAGAAGGAAAATTAACAAACAGAAAGCAACAATATTAACAAAAAGGACCCCCAAACAGTAACTTCATCCAAAGGTCATCAGCTTCAAAGATCGAAAGTAGATAAATCCATGAAGATGAGGAAAAACCAGCACAAAACTGCTGAAATTTCACAAACCCAGAATGCCTCTTCTCCTCCAAATGATCCCAACTCCTCTGCAGCAAGAGCACAAAACTGGATGGAAAATGAGATTGGCAAATTGACAGAATGTGGGTGATAACAAAATACACTGAGCTAAAAGAGCATGTTCTAACCCAATGCAAGGAAGCTAAGAACCTTGATAAAATGTTACAGGAACTGCTAACTAGAATAACCAGTTTAAATAGGAACATAAGCTGATGGAGCTGGAAAACACAGCATGAGAACTTCGTGAAGCATCTGCAAGTATCAGTAGTCAAATCGGTCAACTGGAAAAAAGGATATAGGAGACTGAAAATCAAGTAAGCCAAGGTGGCCAAATAGGAACAGCTCCAGCCTCCAGCTCGCAGCATGAGTGAAAAAGAAGATGGGTGATTTCTGCATTTTCAACTGAGGTACCAGGTTCATCTCATTGGTGTATGTCGGACAGTCGATGCTGGTCCACAGGTGCAGCCCGACCAGCCAGAGCTGAAGCAGGGTGAGGCATCACCTCACTTGAGAAGTGCAAGGAGGAAGGGAATTACTTTTCCTAGCCAAGGGAAATTGAGACACACAACACCTGGAATACACCCTAATACTATGCCTTACCAAGGGTCTTAGCATACGGCACACCAGGAGATTATATCCCACACCTGGCCCAGAGGGTCCCAGGTCCAAAGAACCTCCCTCATTGCTAGCACAGTAGTCTGAGGTCTAACTGCAAGGCAGCAGCAAGACTGGGGGAGGGGTGCCCACCATTGCTGAGGTTTAAGTATGTAAACAAACACTCCAGGAAGCTCGAATTGGGTGGAGCCCACTGCAGCTCAAGGAGGCCTGCCTTCCTCTGTAGACTCCACCTCTGGGGACAGGGCATAACCAAACAAAAAGCAGCAGAAACCACTGCAGATGTAAAAGTCCCTGTGTGACAGCTTTGAAGAGAGCAGTGGTTCTCCGAGCATGGAGATTGAGATCTGAGAACGAACAGACTGCCTGCTCAAGTGGGTCCTTGACCCCTGAGTAGTCAAACTGGAAGACATTCTCCACTAGGTGCAGACCAACACCTCACACCTCACACAGCTTGTTACATCCCTGAGACGAAGCTTCTACAGCAAGAATCAGACATTAAATTTGCTGTTCAGCAATATTCTATCTTCTGCAGCATCTGCTGCTGATACCCAGGCAAACAGGGTCTGGAGTGGACGTCAAGAAAACTCCAACAGACCCGCAGCTGAGGGTCCTGACTGTTAGAAGGAAAACTAACAAACAGAAAGGACACCCACACCAAAACTCCATCAGTACGTCACCATCATCAAAAACCAAAGGCAGATAAAACCACAAACATGGGGAAAAAGCAGGGCAGAAAAGCTGGAAATTCAAAATTTCTGAGTGCATCTCCCCCTCCAAAGGAACGCAGCTCATCGCCAGCAATGGAACAAAGCTGAATAGAGAATGACTTTGACGAGTTGAGAGAAGAAGGCTTCAATCGGTCAAACTTCTGAGAGCTGAAGGAGGAACTACGTAATCAGCACAAAGAAACTAAAAACCTTGAAAAAAAGAATGGATGAATGGATAATTAGAATAATCAATGCAGAGAACACCTTAAAAGAACAGATAGAGATGAAAACCATAACACAAGAACTACGTGACAAATACACAAGCTTCAGTAACTGACTCAATCAACTGGAAGAAAGAGTATCAGAAATTGAAGATCAAACTATTGAAATGAAGTGAGAAGAGAAGTTTAGAGAAAAAAAGAGTAAAAAGAAATGAAAAAAGCCTCCAAGAAATATGGGACTTTGCGAAAAGACCAAATCTACATCTGATTGGTATGCCTGAAAGTGATGGGGAAAATGGAACCAAGTTGGAAAACATGCTGCAAGATATCATACAGGAGAACTTCCCCAACCTAGGAAGGCAGGCCAACATTCAAATTCAGGAAATACAGAGAATGCCACAAAGATACTCCTTGAGAAGAGCAACTCCAAGACACATAATTGTCAGATACCTCAAAGTCGAAATGAAGGAAAAAATCTTAAGGGCAGCCAGAGAGAAAGGTCGGGTTACCCACAAAGGGAAGCCCATCAGACTAACAGCAGATCTCTCAGCAGAAACTCTACAAGCCAGAAGAGAGTGGGGGCCAATATTCAACATTCTTAAAGAAAAGAATTTTCAACCCAGAATTTCATATCCAGCCAAACTAAGTTTCATAAGTGAAGGAGAAATAAAATCCTTTACAGGCAAGCAAATGCTTAGAGAATTTGTCACCACCAGGCCTGCCCTACAAGAGATCCTGAAGGAAGCACTAAACATGGAAAGGAACAACCGGTATCAGCCATTGCAAAAACATGCCAAAATGTAAAGACCATCAGTGCCAGGTAGAAACTGCATCAACTAACGAGCAAAATAACCAGCTAATATCATAATGACAGGATCAAGTTCACACATAACAATATTAACCTTAAATGGAAATGGACTAAATGTTCCAATTAAAAGACACAGACTGGCAAACTGCATAAAGAGTCAAGACCCATCAGTTTGCTGTATTCAGGAGACTCATCTCACACGCAGAGACATACATAGGCTAAAATAAAGGGATGGAGGAAGATCTACCAAGCAAATGCAAAACAAAACAACAACAAAAAAAGCAGGGGTTACAATCATAGTCTCTGATAAAACAGACTTTAAACCATCAAAGATCAAGAGACAAAGAAGGCCATTACGTAATGGTAATGGGATCAGTTCATCAGGAAGAGCTAACTATCCTAAATATATATGCACCCAATACGGGAGCACCCAGATTCAAAAAGCAAGTCCTTAGAGACTTACAAAGAGACGTAGACTCCCATGCAATAATAATGGGAGACTTCGACACCCCATTGTCAACATTAGACAGATGAACGAGAAAGAAAGTTAACAAGGATATCCAGGAATTGAACTCAGCTCTGCACCAAGTGAACCTAATAGACATCTACAGAACTCCCCACCCCAAATCAACAGAATATACACTATTCTCAGCACCACCTCACACTTATTACAAAATTGACCACATAGTTGGAAGTAAAGCACTCCTCAGCAAATGTAAAAGAAAAGAAAGTATAACAAACTGTCTCTCAGACCACGGTGCAATCAAAATAGAACTCAGGACTAAGAAACTCAATCAAAACCAATCAACTACATGGAAACTGAACAATCTGCTCCTGAATGACTACTGGGTACATAATGAAATGAAGGCAGAAATAAAGATGTTCCTTGAAACCAATGAGAACAAAGAAACAATATACCAGAATCTCTGGGACACATTTAAAGCAGTGTGTAGAGGGAAATTTATAGCACTAAATGCTCACAAGAGAAAGCTGGAAAAATCTAAAATTGACACCCTAACATCACAATTAAAAGAACTAGAGAAGCAAGAGCAAACACATTCAAAAGCCAGCAGAAGGCAAGAAATAACAAAGATCAGAGCAGAACTGAAGGAGATAGAGACACAAAGAAACCCTCCAAAAAATCAATGAATCCAGCAGCTGGTTTTTTGAAAAGATAACCAAAATTGGTAGACCACTAGCAAAACTAATACAGAAGAAAAGAGAGAAGAATCAAATAGACACAATAAAAAATGAGAAGGGGGATATCACCACTGACCTTACAGAAATACAAATTACCATCAGAGAATACTATAAACACCTGTATGCAAATAAACTAGAAAACCTAGAAGAAATGGATAATTTCCTGGACTCTTACACTCTCTCAAGACTAAACCAGGAAGAAGTTGAATCCCTGAATAGACCATTAGCAGGCTCTGAAATTGAGGCAATAATTAATAGCTTACTAATAAAAAAAGTCCAGGATCAGGTGGATTCACAGCCAAATTCTACCAGAGGTACAAGGAGGAGTTGGTATCATTCCTTCTGAAACTATTCCAATCAATAGAAAAAGAGGGAATCCTCCCTAACTCATTTTATGAGGTCAACATCATCCTGATACTAAAGCCTGGCAGAGACACAACAAAAAAGAGAGAATTTTAGACCAATATCCCTGATGAACATCGTTGCAAAAATCCTCAATAAAATACCGGCAAAACGGATCCAGCAGCACATCAAGAATCTTATCCACCATGAGTAGGCTTCATCCCTGGGATGCAAGGCTGATTCAACATACACAAATCAATAAATGTAATCCAGCATATAAACAGAACTAAAGACAAAAACCACATGATTATCTCAATAGATGCAGAAAATGCCTTTGACAAAATTCAACAGTCCTTCAAGCTAAAACCTCTCAATAAATTTGGTATTGATGGAATGTATCTCAAAATAATAAGAGCCATTTATGACAGGCAATCAGGCAAGAGAAAGAAATCAAGGGTATTCAGTTGGGAAAAGAAGAAGTCAAATTGTCCCTGTTTGCAGATGACAGGATTGTATATTTAGAAAACCCCCTTGTCTCAGCCCAAAATCTCCTTAAGCTGATAAGCAACTTCAGCAAAGTCTCAGGATACAAAATGAATGTGCAAAAATCACAAGCATTCTTATACACCAGTAACAGACAAACAGAGAGCCAAATCATGAATGAACTCCCATTCACAATAGCTTCAAAGAGAATAAAATACCTAGGAATCCAACTTACAAGGGATGTAAAGGACCTCTTCAAGGAGAACTACAAACCACTGCTCAGTGAAATAAAAGAGGACACAAACAAATGGAAGAACATACCATGCTCATGGATAGGAAGAATCCATATCGTGAAAATGGCCATACTGCCCAAGGTAGTTTGCAGATTCAGTGTTATCCCCATTAAGCTACCAATCACTTTCTTCACAGAATTGGAAAAAAATTGCTTTAAAGTTCATATGGAACCCAAAAAGACCCTGCACTGCCAAGACAATCCTAAGCTGAAAGTACAAAGCCGGAGGCATCACGCTACCTGACTTCAAACTATACTACAAGGCTACATAACTAAAACAGCATGGTACTTGTACCAAAACAGAGATATAGAACAATAGAACAGAACAGAGACCTGAGAAATAATACCACACAGCTACAGCCATCTGATCTTTGACAAATCTGACAAAAACAAGAAATGGGGAAATGATTCCCTATTTAATAGATGGTGTTGGGGAAATTGGCTAGCCATAAGTAGAAAACTGAAACTGTATCCTTCCTTACTCCTTATGCAAAAATTAATTCAAGATGGATTAGAGACTTAAATTTTAGACCTAAAACCATAAAAATCCTAGAGGAAAACCTAAGTAATACCATTCAGGACATAGGCATGGGCAAGGACTTCATGTCTAAAACACCAAAAGCAATGGCATCAAAAGCCAAAATTAACAAATGGAATCTAATTAAACTAAAGAGCTTCTGCACAGCAAAAGAAACTACCATCAGAGTGAACAGGCAACCTACAGAATGGGAGAAAATTTTTGCAATCTACTCATCTGACAAAGGACCAATATCCAGAACCTACAGAACTCAAACACATTTACAGGAAAAAAACAAACAACCCCATCAAAAAGTGGGCAAAGGATATGAACAGACACTTCTCGAAAGAAGACATTCATACAGCCAACAGACACATGAAAACATGCTCATCATCACTGGCCATCAGAGAAATTAAAATCAAAACCACAATGAGATACCATCTCACACCATTTAGAATGGCAATCATTAAAAAGTCAGGAAACAATAGATGCTGGGCAGGATGTGGAGAAATAGGAACACTTTTACACTGTTGATGGGATTGTAAACTAGTTCAATCATTGTGGAAAACAGTGTGGTGATTCCTCAAGGATCTAGAAGTAGAAATACCATTTGACCCAGCCATCCCATTACTGGGTATATACCCAAAGGATTATAAATCATGCTGCTATAAAGACACATGAACACATATGTTTATTGCGGCACTATTCATAATGGCAAAGTCTTGGAATCAACCCAAATGTCCATCAGTGGCAGACTGGATTAAGAAATTATGGCACATATACGCCTTGGAATACTATGCAGCCATAAAAAAGTATGAGTTAGTGTCCTTTGCAGGGACATGGATGCAGCTGGAAACCATCATTCTCAGCAAACTATCGCAAGAACAGAAAACCAAACACCGCATGTTCTCACTCATAGGTGGGAATTGCACAATGAGATCACTTGCACACAGGAAGGGGAACATCACACAGTGGGGCCTATTGTGGGGAGGGGGAATGGGGGAGGGAAAGCATTAGGAGATATACCTAATGCAAATGTCGAGTTAATGGGTGCAGCACACCAACATGGCACATGTATACATATGTAACAAATCTGCACATTGTGCACATGTACCCTAGAACTTAAAGTATTATATATATATATAAAATCTTATTAAAAAAGAAACTCAAGTAACTGAAATAAGGCCTGCAGACAAGATTAGAGAAAAGAGAATGAAAAGAAATGAACAAAACCTCCAAGAAATATGGGACTATGTGAAAAGACCAAACCTACAATTGTTTTGTGTACCTGAAAGCAGATCTCTCTGTAGAAATCATACAATCCAGAAGGCATTGAGGGCCAGTATTCAACATTCTTAACGGAAGGAATTTTCAACCCAGAATTTTATTTGCAGCAAACTAAGCTTCATAAGTGAAGGAGAAATAAAATCCTTTCCAGATAAGCAACTGCTGAGATATTTTGTCACCTTCAGACCTGTCTTACAGAATGTCCTAAAGGAAGCACTAAATATGGAAAGGAAAAACTGGTACCAGTCACTTCAAAAACACACCAAAATATGAAGATGAATGATGCTATGAAGAAACTGCTTCAACTAATGTGCAAAATAACCAGCTAGCATCATGATGACGGAATCAAATTCACACATAACAATATGAACCTTAAATGTAAATGGGCTAAATGCTCCCATTAAAAGACATGTGGCCAGGCGTGCTGACTGATGTCTGTAATCCCATCAATTTGGGAGGCGAAGACAGGCAGTTCACCTGAGGTCAGGAGTTCGAGACCAGCCTGGCCAACATGGTGAAACCACATCCCTACTAAAGATACAAAAATCAGCTAGGTGTAATGATGGGCACCTGTAACCCCAGCTACTCAGGAAGCTGAGGCGCTAGCATGGCTTGAACCCAGGAGGCAGAGTTTGCAGTGAGCCAAGATCACGCCACTGCACTCTAGCCTGGGCAACAGAGCAAGACTTGATCTCAAAAAATAATAATAATAAATAATAAAATAAAAATAGAAACAAAAGACACAGACTGGCAAATTAGATAAAGAGTCAAGATGCATCGGTGTGCTATATTCAGGAGACCCAACTCATGTGCAAAGACACACATAGGCTCAGAATACAGACGTGGAAGAATATTTACCAAGCAAATGGAAAAAAAAAAAAAAAAAAACCGGCAGGGGTTACAATCCCAGTCTCTGACAAAACAGACTTTAAACCAACAAAAATCAGAAAGGTCAAAGAAGGACATTACATAATGGTAAAGGGATCAATGAAACAAGAAGACTAACTACACTAAATATATATGTACCCATACAGGAGCAATCAAATTCTTAAAGCAAGTTCTTAAAGACCTACAAAGAGACTTAGACTCCTACACAATAATAATAGGAGACTGTAACACCCTACTGTCAATGTTAGACAGAATAATGAGACAGAAAATTAACAAGGACATCCAGTACTTCAACTCAACTCTGGACCAAGTGGACATATTAAAAATCTGCAGAACTCTCCACCCAAAATCAACAAAATATACATTCTTCTCAGCACCACATAGCACTTATTCTAAAGTCGACCACATTATTGGAAATAAAACACTCCTCAGCAAATGCAAAAGAACGGAAATCATAACAAACAGTCTCTCAGACCACAGTGCAATCAAATTAGAACTCAGGATGAAGAAACTCACTCAAAACCACACAACTACATGGAAATTGAACAACCTGCTCCCGAATGAATACTGTGTAAATAATAAAATTAAGGCAGAAATAAAGAAGTTATTTGAAACCCATGAGAACAAAGAAACAATGTACCAGAACCTCTGGTACACAGGTAAAAGCAGTGTTTAGAGGGAAATTTACAGCACTAAATGCTCACATCAGGAAGCTGGAAAGATCTAAAACCAACTCCTGAGCATCAAAATTAAAAGAACTAGAGAAGCAAGAGCAAACAAATTCAAAAGCTAGCAGAAGACAAGAAATAACTAAGATCAGAGCAGAAGAGAAGGAGATAGAGACATGAGCAACCCTTCAAAAAATCAATAAATTCAGAAGCTGGTTTGTGAAAATATTAACAGAACAGATAGACAGCTAGCTAGACTAATAAGGAAGAAGACAGAAGTAACAAACAGATACAATAAAAATGATAAAAGGGGATATCTTCACTGGTCCCACAGAAACACAAAACTACCATTAGAGAATACTATAAACACCTCTATGCAAATAAACTAGAAAATCTAGAAGAAATGGACAAATTCCTGGAAAAATATACCCTCCAAAGGCTAAACCAGGAAGAAGATGAATCCTTGAATAGACAAATAAGTTATAAAATTGAGGCAGTAACTAATAGGCTACCAACCAAAAAAAACCCAGGACCAGATGAATTCAGAATCGAATTCTGTCAGAGGTACAAAGAAGAGCTGGTACCATTCTTTCTGAAACTATTCCAAACAATAGAAAAAGAGGGAATCCTTCCTAACTCATTTTAAGAGGTCAGCATTACCCTGATACCAAAACCAGGCAGTGACACAACAAAAAAAATGAAGTTTCAGGCCAATATCCCTGATGAACTTCGATGTGAGTATCCTCAATAAAATACTGGAAAACCAAATCCAGCAGCACATCAAACATATCCACCATAATCAAGTTGGCTTCATCCCTGGGATGCAAGGCTGATTCAACATACACAAATCAATAAATGTAATCTATCACATAAACAGAACCAATGACAAAAACCACGTTTATCTCAACAGCTGCAGAAATGGCCTTCGATAAAATTAAACATCCCTTTATGCTAAAAACTCAATAAATTAGGTATTGATGAATCATATCTCAAAATAATAAGAGCTATTTATGACAAACCCGTAGCCAATATCATACTGAATGGGCAAAAGCTGGAAGTATTCCCTTTGAAAGCTGACACAAGACAAGGATGCCCTCTCTCACCACTCTTATTCAACATACTATTGGAAGTTCTGGCCAGGGTAATCAGACAAGAGAAAGAAATAAAGCCTACTCAAATAGGAAGAGAGGAAGTCAGGTTGTCTGCTTGCAGATGACATGATTGTATATTTAGAAAACCCCATCATCTCAGCCCAAAAAGGCCTTAACTGATAAGCAACTTCATCAAAGTCTCAGGATACAAAATCACTGTACAAAAATCACAAGCATTCCTATACACCAACAATATAGAAGCAGAGAGCCAAATCATAAGTGAATTCCCATTCACAATTGTTACAAAGGGAATAAAATACCTAGGAATACAACTTACAGAGATGTGAAGGACCTCTTCAAGGAGAACTACAAACCAATGTTCAAAAAAATAATAGATGATAAAAACAAATGAAAAAAGTTCCATTCTCATGGATGGGAAGAATCAGTATTGTGAAAATGCCCATAACGCCCAAAGTAATTTATAGATTCAATACTATCCCCGTCAAGCTACCATTGATGTTTTTCATATAATTTGATACAACTACTTTTAATTTTATATGGAACCAAAAAAGAGCTTGTATTGCAAAGACAATTCTAAGTAAAAAGAACAAAGTTGGAAGCATGAGGAAACCTGACTTCAAACTATGCTACAAGGCTACAGTAACCAAAACAGCATGGTAGTGATACCATAAAAGATATGTAGACCAAATGAAACAGAAGAAACACCTCATAAATAACATCACACAACTACAACCAACTGATATTCAACAAACATGACAAAAACAAGCAATGGGGAAAGGATTTCCTATTTAGTAAATAGTGCTAGGAATACTGGCTAGCCATATGCAGAAAATAGAAACTGGGCTCTTTCCTTACACCTTATACAAAAATTAACTCAAGACGAATTAAAGACTTAAATGTAAGACCTAAAACCATAAAAATCATAGAAGAAAACATGGGAATACCATTCAGGATATAGACATGGGCAAAGACTTCATGACTAAAACACTAAAAGCAATTTCAACAAAAGCCAAAATTGACAAATGAGGTCTAACTAAACTAAAGAGCTTCTGCACTGCAAAAGAAACTATCATCAGAGTGAACAGCAACCTACAAATGGGAGAAATTGTTTGCAATCTATCCGTCTGATAAAGTTCTAATATCCAGAATCTACAAGGAACTTAGACAAATATACAATAAAAAACAACCCCATCAAAAAGTGGGCAAAGGTTATGAATAGACATTTCTCAAAAGAAGACATGTATGTGGCCAACAAACAGATGAAAATATGCTCATCATCACTGGTCATTAGAGATAGCAAATCAAAACCACAATGAGATACCATCTCACGCCAGTTAGAATGGCGATCATGAAAAGTCAGGAAACAACAGGTGCTGGTGAGGATGTGGAGAAATAGGAATGATTTTACACTGTTTCGGGGAGTGTAAATTATTTCAACCATTGTGGAAGACAGTGTGGTAATTCCTCAAGGATGTAGAAACAGAAATAACATCACACTCATTAAACCCATTACTGGGTATATACCCAAAGCATTGTAACTCGTGCTACTATAAAGACATGCACACATATGTTTATTGCAGCACTATTTGCAATTACAAAGACTTGGAACCAACTTAAAGGCCCATCATTGATAGATTGGATAAAGAAAATGTGGCACATATACACCATGGAATACTTTGCAGCCATAAAATGAATGCATTCAAGTCCTTTGCAGAGATATGGATGAAGCTGGAAACCATCATTCTCATCAAAGTAACACAGGGGCAGAAAATCAAACACCGTATATTCTCACTCATAAGTGGGAGTTGAATCATGAGAACACATGGGCACAGGGAGGGGAACATCACACACTGGGACCTGTTGGGGGGTGAGGACAAGGAGAGGGAGAGCATTAGGACAAATGATGCATATGGGGCTTAAAATCTAGATGACAGTTTGATAGGTGCAGCAAACCACTATGGCACATGTATACCTATGTAACAAACCTGCAGGTTCTGCACATGCATCCCAAAACTTAAAGTAAAATCACAATAAAATAAAATAAAACAGATTAAATACTTAAATTTAAGGTCTCGAGCTATGAAACTACTACCAGAAAACATTGGGGAAAATCTTCACCCCATGGGTCTGGGCAAAGATTTCTTGGGCAATGCACACAAGCACACATAACCAATGCAAAAACTGACAAATGGGATGAAATTTAAAAAAAAAAAAAAACAGTTAAAAAAAAAAAAAAAACCTTTGGCACAGCAAAGGATGGAGCAAACAATGTGAAGAGAAAACCTACAAAATGTAAAACAGAAAAAAACTGCAAACCACCCATCTGGCAAAAGATTAAACACCAAAATATGTAAGGAGCTCAAACAGCTTTATAAACAAAAATCTAACAATCCAACCAAAAATAAGCAAAATATCTAAATAAATATTTTTCAAAGTAAGACATATTTGTATGGCAAACAGGCTTATGAAAAGGTGCTCAACATCAGTGGTCATCAGTGAAATGCAAATGAAAATTACAAAGAGATATCATCTCACCTTAGCTAAAATGACTTCTATCCAAAAGACAGGCAATAACAAATGCTGGCAAGGATGTGGAGAAAAGGGAACCCTTGTACACTGTTGGTGGAACTGTAAATTAGTACAATCACTATGGAGAACAGTTTGTAGGTTCCTTACAATACTACAAATAGAGCTACCATATAATCCAGCAATCCCACTGTTGAACACATACTAAAAAGGGAGGAAATCAGTATATCAAAGAGGTAACTACACTCCTATGTTTGTTGCAGCACTGTTTACAGAAGCTAAGATTTGGAAGCAACCTAAATGTCCATTAACAGATAAATGGATAAAGAAAATGTGGTACCTATACTCAATAGATACTATTCAGTCATAAAAAAGAGTGAGATCCAGTCATTTGCAACAACATGGATAGAACTGGAGATTTATTATATTAAGTGAAATACACAAGACACAAAAAGACAACTCATGTTCTCACTTATTTGTGGGATCTAAAAATTAAATAAACTGAATTCATCATGGAGATAGAGAGTAGGAAGATGGTTACCAGAGATGGGAGGGGTAGTGAGGGGCTAGGAGTGTGTTTCAGATGGTTAATGGTTACAGAAGCAATTAGTTAAAAAGAATGAATAAGACCTATTATTTGATAACACAAGGTGACTATAGTCACTAACTTAGCTGTACATCTTTATATAACTTTAAGAGTTTAATTGAATTATTTGCAAGTCAATGGATAACTGCTGGAGGGGATGTATACCCCATTCTTAATGATGTGCTTATTTCACACTGCATGCCTGTATCAAAACCTCTCATGTAACCTGTAAATATATACACCTACTATATACCCACAAAATTAAAATTAATTAATTTTAAAAAAATAATAAACACATGGTCTAATGGAACATAATAAAGATCACAGAAACAAATCCACGCTCCTACAGTAAGCCCATTTTTTACAAAAGAGCCAAGAATATACACAAGGTAATCAACATTCTCTTCAATAAAAGGTGCTGAGAAAACTGGATATCCATATGCAGAAGAATGAAACTAGACCCCTGTCTCTTACCATATACAAAAATCAAACTAAAATGGATTAAATGCTTAAATCTAATACCTCAATCTATGAAACTACTACAATAAAACTTTGGTAAAAATTTCCAGGACATTGGGTTGGACAATGATTTCTTCAGCAATACCCCATAAGCACAGGCAACCAAAGCAAAAGTGGACAAATGAGTGCACATCAAGTTAAAACGTTTCTGCACAGTAAAATATACTATCAAGAAAGTGACAAGACAACACACAGAATGGGAGAAAATATTTAAAAACTACCCATCTGACTGGAACACATAAGGAGCTCAAACACCTCTACAGGAAAAATGATAAGATCAAACATTTGGCAAAATATTTGAATAGACGTTTCATAAAAATGGCAAACAGGCACATGAAAAGATGTTCAACATCACTGATCATCAGAGAAATGCAAATCAAAATTACATTGAGATATAATCCCATTCCAGTTATGACCTCTTCTATTCAAACAGGCAATAACAAATGCTGGTGAGAATGTGTGTGGAGAAAAAAGAAACTCTTGTACACTGTTAATGGGAATGTAAATTAGTACAGCCCACTAAGGACAATAGTTTGGATGTTCCTCACAAAACTAAATATTGAGCTGCCATATGATTCAGCAATTGCCCTGTTGGATACATACCCCAAAGAAAGGAAATTAGTACATCCAAAAGATATCTGCACTCCTATGTTTGTTGCAGCACTGTTTATAATAGCTAAGATATGGAAGCAACCTAAGTGTCCATCCACAGATGAATAGATTTTAAAATGTGGTTTATATACAAGATGGAGCACTATTCAGCCATAAAAAGAATGAGATCCAGTCACTTATAACAACATGGATGGACCTGGAGATCACCATATTAAGTTAAATAAGCAAGGCACAGAAAGACAAATGCCACATGTTCTCACATATTTGTAGAATCTAAAAAGCAAAATAATTGAACTCATGGACATAGATACTAGAAGAATGGTTTACCAGAGGCTGGGAAGGGTAATAGAAAATTGCGGGGGAGGTGGACGTGGTTAATGGGGACAAAAATAATGAGAGAGTGAAAAAGACCCACTATTTTGTAGCTCAAGAGTGAGTGACTATAGTCATTAATAATTTAATTGTACATTTAGAAATAACCTAAGTGTGTAATTGGATTGATTGTAACACAAAAGATAAATACTTGAGGATTTGGATACCCCATTCTCCAAGATGTGCTTATTTCAAATTACATACCTGTATAAAATATTTCATGTACCCTATAAATATATACACCTAGTGTGTGCCCACAAAAATTTAAAAATGTAAAAACCTTTAAAAAGATACAAGTAGTTTATGTACCGCAACCACAGTGTTATAACATTCTGTGTGCTTGCTATTACCGGTGAGTTTTGTACCTTCTGATGGTTTATTCTTGCTCATTGACATATTTTTCTTTTAGATTAAAGAACTTTCTTTAGCATTTCTTGTAGCGCAAGTTTAGTGTTGATGAAATTCTTCAGTTTTGTTTGTCTGGGCAAGTCTTTATTTCTCCTTTATACTTGAATGTTATTTTTGCTGGATATACCATTCAAGAGTAAAAGTATTTTTTTTCCTTCCACATGTTAAATATGTCATGTAATTCTCTCCTGGCCTGGATGGTTTTCACTGAAAAGTTCACTGCTGGATGTACTGACGTTCCATTGTATGTTATTTACTTAGTTTCTCGTGCTGCTTTTAGGAAACTTTTTTAAAACATATAATGCTATTGCACACTTAATAGGTTATGGTATAGTGTAAACACAGCTTTTATATGCACCAAGAAACCAAAAAAATATGTGTGGTTCTCTCTTTTTTTATTATACTTTAAGTTCTAGGGTGCATGTGCACAACGTGCATGTTTGTTACATATGTATACATGTGCCACGTTGGTTTGCTGCACCCATTAACTCGTCATTTACATTAGGTATTTCTCCTAATGCTATCCCTCCCCTCCTCCCCCCACCCCATGACAGGTCCTGGTTTGGTGTGTGATGTTCCCCGCCCCGTGTCCAAGTGTTCTCATTGTTCAATTCCCACCTACAAGTGAGAACATGCGGTTTTTTGTTTTCTGTCCTTGTGATAGTTTGCTCAGAATGATGGTTTCCAGCTTCATCCATGTCTCTGCAAAGGACATGAACTCATCCACTTTTATGGCTACATAGTATTCCATGGTGAATATGTGCCACATTTTCTTAATCCAGTCTATCATTGATGGTCATTTGGGTTGATTCCAAGTCTTTGCTATTGTGAATAGTGCCGCAGTAAACACACATGTGCATGTGTCTTTATAGTAGCATGATGTATAATCCTTGGAGTATATACCCAGTAATGGGATTGCAGGGTCAAATGGTTTTCCTAGTCCTAGATCTTTTAAGGAATTGCCACATTGTCTGGAGATGCTGCCTGGGAGCCAGGGATTGGAGTCAAAAACTTTAAAAATTTATCTTACATTCTATTCTATTGCAGTAAGCTGGCACTCAAACCACAATACAAAGTCCTTTCCACTCTTCCCTTCCCTTTCCAAAGGCAAAAATGCCTCTCCCTGTGGCCACCACCACTACCATTCCATGGGGAGTTCTGCCAGGCCACTGTTAATGTTCACTTAAAGCTTTGAAAGATTACTACAGTCAGCTTGTGGTGAATGCTTCCAGGACTGGGACTCACCCTTCAGGAAAGTGAGCTCCCCTCTGGCCCAGGGCAGGTCCAGAAATGCTGTCCAAGAACCTAGGTCTGGACTCAGGAACCCTAGGAGGCTGCTTGTTGCTCTATCCCACTGTCAGAGTGCAAGACAAAGTCCCCTTTACCCTTCCCTCTGCTTTTCTCAAACAGGAGTCTTTCACCATAGCCACCACAGCTGACTATGTGCTGAGGTACACCTGAAGTCACCATGTCTCAGAGCTCAAGGCCCATCGTATACTACCTGTGTATGAACGCTGGTTGTGCAGGGCCCAAAAGTTCTTTAGTCAGGAGGTGATAAATCTGGTCAGGACTGGGTCCTTCCCGTCTAGGTGCTCAGTTTCTCTTTTATCCAGGGTTGTCTAGAACTGTCATCTATGAGCTAGGGCCCGGAATAGGGGCCTTTTGACTGCCCAGTGCCCTGTCCTACTTTGGCTGAGTTGGTATCCAAGAGGCAAGATGAAGTCCTGCTTACTCTTTGCTCTCCTTTTCTTAACCAGAATGAAGAAGTCACTTTTGTTACTGTGAGCCATACTGCATAGGGCTTTGGGAGGGGTGGCACAAGCACTCCCTTATCCACCCTAGTCTACTGTTTCTGAGCCCAACCCAGCACTAAGAGTTGTGTAGGAACTAAGTACACTAAGAGTAGCACTAAGAGTTGTATAGTCCTTGTGTCCTAGACTGCCTGTCAAGTTTACCTAGAACTCCAGAGCGCTATGGCCCATGCAGGTAAGGCTTGCTGAGAAACTCAAGTTCCAACCACTGGGATGGGCAAATCTTTTGTGACTAGGGCTTATCCAAATTCTCCTTCCATGGGTGGATGCTGACTGAGCCCAGCATGGTTTTGCTCTCCACTGAGACAGGGCAGCACAGAGTTCAATGTAAATTCCCCCAGTCCCTGCACTCTCCCTCCTCCAAGAGCACACATTCTCTCTTCATGCCATGTGGCCACAGCCAGGGCAGGGCAGAGGGGTGGCCTCAGCAATTCAAGAATGTCTCTTCCACCATCTTCAATGCCTCTTTCAACAATATGACATTAAAACCACATACTGTGATTGCTCACCTGATACATGGTTCTTGTGAGAAAGTACTTTTCTGTGTGCAGATAGTTGTTAAAATTTAGTGTTCTTGTGAATGAAATGAATGGTGTAGCCTTCTATTCTCCCATATTGCTCCACTTCCCTAAAATTTCAATAGGAGTTGCATTAAACCTGTAAATCAATTTATAGAGAATTGACATCTTTATGATGCTGAGTCATCCAACTCATGAACATAGTATGACTCTCTCCATTTATTTACATTGATTTGTTTCAGATCTTTGTGTTTTCAGCATACAAATACTGTACACATTTTATTAAGTATATATCTGAGGAGTTCATTTTATTGGAGTGTATGTAAATACTTTAAATTAAGGTTTCCTCATTATCATTCTTAGTATCTAGAGATGTATCTGATTTCTGTGTGTTTATCTAGTATCCGAAGACCTTGCTGAAGTCACTTATTATTTTTAGAAGTTGTTTTGTAGATTTATTGAGATTTTCTAGGAAGCAATTATGTCATCTATTAATAGGACAGTTTTATTTCTCCCTTTCCAATCCATATATCTTTTATTTGTTTTTCTTGCCTTGTTGCAGTGGTCAGAATTTCAACTACTATGTTGAATGATTGATAAGAGCAGAATTCTTGCCTTGTTGTCAATCATAGGAAAAGGAATTCAGTCTTTCATCACCAATTATATCAGCTGTAGGATTTTGGAGACGCAGTTTGTCAAGTTCTAACTATTCCTATCCTTAACTTGTTGAAACTATCTTTTATTTTATTTAATCATGACTGGGTATTGAATTACATCAAACACCTTTATTAATTAGTATCATCATATTTTTCTTATTTTTGGTGTGTTGGTATTATTGCATTACACTAATTTTTTTTTCTTTCTTTTTTTTTTTTTTCTTTTTTTGAGATGGAGTCTCACTCTGTCACCCAGGCTGGAGTGCAGTGGCATGATCTCAGCTCAGTGCAACCTCAGCCTCCCAGGTTCAAGCAATCTTGCCTCAGCCTCCCAAGTAGCTGGGATTACAGGTGTACACCACCATGCCTATCTAATTTCTGTATTTTTAGTAGAGACAGGATTTCACCATGCTGGCCAGGCAGGTCTCGAACACCTGATTTCATGATCTACCTGCCTCAGCCTCCCAAAGTGCTGGGATTACAGGCATGAGTCACTGTGCCCAGTCTTCTAATTCATTTTCAAAATCTGAATGGACATTGCATACCAGGAATGAATCTCACTTGGTCACATGATTTGAACATGGTTTGCTCATATTTAAATGTACACTTTTGTGTCTACATTTATGACAGATATGGTTATGCAGCTTTTTTTTTTTTTTTCCTTTGTTTTGTACTTGTCTGGTTTTGGTAGTAGAATAATACTACCCTCACAAAATAAGTTGAAAGGTCTTCTTCTCTCTTTTATTTTCTGCAGGAGAAAGTGGAAAATTGATGTTAGTTCTTTTTCAATGTTTGATAACCATTGTGCAGTGAAACTATCTGTGCCAGAATATTTTTCTTCAAGTCTTTTAAATTATGAGTTCAACCTTTTAAACAGTTATAAGACTATTGAGAATACCCATTTAATCTAGGTAGAGTTTTGATAGTTTTTGATTTTCAAGGAATTGGTTCATTTATTATAAGCTATCAAATTTGTGAGTATTACATTGTTCATTGCATTCTCTTATTATAATTTTTATGACTACATAATCTCTAGTGATATTTTCTGTTTCATTCTCAATATTGATGATTTGATCTTCTCTTGTGTTTCTGCATCTTGTTCGGGGTTTATTGAATGTGTTTCTTTTTTTTTTTTTTTCCCAAAAAAACCCTGCAACTTTTTGTATTATTGATTTCCTCCATTATTTTCCTAATTTTTAATTTTATTGGTTTCTCCTCTTCATTATTTTCTTTCTTCTACTTGCTTTCCTTTTTCTGTCTTAGTTTCTTGAGTTAGGAACTTTGAATATCATTTTGACACTTTATCTTATTTCCAATATAAGCATTTAGTTTCATATATTTCCCTCTCAGCACTACTTTAGATGCATCACATACATTTGGTATGTCATATTTTCATTTTTAATTAATTCAAAGCATTTTTACTTCTCCTGAGACTTCCTCTGTTACCTAAGTATTGTGCAGAAGTGTGTTATTTAATTTCCATGGGTTTAGGTATTTTTCAGTCATCTTTCTGTTTTTGAATTCTAGTTAGATTTGATAAGATTTGAATGATAATTCTGAAAGACAATCCAGAACTCTCCAATCCCAAATGTTGATAATCCTGAAAGATCAGAATTTCTATCTAAAATCCTAAAAAAAAATCACAATTTGGAAAGATTAAATTTCTAAATATTGAAATCCTGAAAGGTGAATTCTGGAGAAGAGATTAGTGCATTTTTGGTTGTCTTCAGGATAATTACAAGATGTTAATTGCGTCATGTTGAGCACTATTACCTTGTTATTGTCTTTATCTGCATTTGGTGGAAAATTCAGATGAGTGAATTGGTCATGTAATATGGCAGTGTCTAGAACATCAGTTAAAAAATGCATTGTTTGCCTGTGTTGGTATTCCTTTCAGCTGATGATGTTCCAGGAGCTTTTAACAAATTAAAGCCTAATTTGTCTGAAGAAGTCAGCGAAGTTACTGGCTGGTTGAAAAAACAATTACGTGCATGATAAGATAAGGAGACAAGCAAGAGTTTCTATTTGATTACCACTATAATTTCCACCAAATTTGTGGTTTGTATATCAGTGCATGCAGAATGGATTTCCATGTACCCCAAAAAACATAGAAGCATGGCACAGAAGATAGGAAAAATTAACAGGAAATGCTCATGTTGGTGTATATCAAATTAGAAGAATTTCAAAAACAGCAGTACATTCACAAAAAAATGTATGTGAATGTATTCTTCCAGGAGAGTCATGTTTTAAAAAAAATCACCTCTTCATCGTGGTGCGAGACTTCAAAATATAGTCAATGCTTGTGAAAGTTGGTCAGCACTTACAAATTATCTCTGCACAATTGCCCATCATCTATTTCTGTAATACAATTTTCATGTCAAAAGTCTTTCTTAGATTTTTTAGGTTTTCTCTTTTCTTCTGTTTAGTTTCTTACCCACTATTTTAAATAGTCAGCATTATTTTTTATAATTTATTACACTGTGTATTTTATCTTTACATTATTTCTTATACTGGAGGTATAAATTGTGTGCAGACCTTTAGAGAGTTCTAATTCTTTTTAGGAACTATTCTTTTGCAAATTTGACTCCTTAAAAGTGCCTTATCACAACATTGACTTTGTGTGTAAGCATTGTATGTGCACATGAAAGTGTTAACACTTTCTCAATAAATGAAGAGATGTCTTTGTTGTACATTTACATTTGTGAAAGACAAAATTTCTGGATATGCCAACTCTTTGGGTGACTGCATATGCATTGCTAAACCACCCTGGTTTTTCAATCAATCTCAGTAAAATACTTAGGTTACTCATCACAGTATTTTAGATAACTGCAGTTATAAGGCTGAGTGTACACCATTACTAACCATAGTGATATATATTTTATGCATTTTCCTTTTTGGCTTGTTTCTTTATTAATTTGGTTCATCTGCTCATAACTGTTATGCCCGTGTGACTTCTGTTAGTATACTTGAGTGTTTATGCTTACAAAATTTACGTTATTATTGCCTATTTTGGTGTGTAACATGGCCTATAAAGTGTTATGTTTTGTTTTATATGATTCTCAAATAAATATCCTTTTAAAAATATAAATAATATCTTTAAAATTTGTTTGTATTTTTTTTTAAGCTATGTATTCAGGATTTTAGATTTTTGGGATTTTGGTCTTTTCAGATTGTAACAGTTGGGATTATGACATTCAGAATTGTGTCTTTCAGGATTATGGTTGGCTTCTGATTACATAACGGTCAGATACATTTTGTATAATATCAATTTTTTAAGTTTTCGAGAATTTTTTTTATGGTGCAAGATGTGGTGTACCTCAGTGAATGTTCCATAAGAGCTTGATAAAATGTATATTCTGCTGTTGTTGAGTGGATTGATCTAAATAGCTTAGTGATATACTGTTGGATGATTTTGTTGTTCAGATCTATGTCCTTGACAATTTTTTGTCTAGCAGTTCTAGCAGTTGCTGAGAGAAGTCTAAGTTCTCAAGTACAATTTTAGATTTTTCTATTTTTCCTTTCAGCTCTATCAGATGTTGCACACACTTATGATTGTTATGTCTGCCTGATGACCAATCCTTTTTATCTGTTTTATCATTATATAATGTCCCTTTTCATTTCTAGTAATTTTCTTTTCTCTGAAGAAAAACTATTACCAGATATTGTCAAATATTAATTCAGCCGCTTGTTTGTTTTTAATGATTCATGTCTCTTTGGCATATTTTCTTTAATCTCTTTACACTCAACCGACCTATGTCTTTGTTTTCAGGTGTGCTTCCCATAAATAGCATATAGTTATTTTATGCTCTTTACACTCTGTCAGTATTTATCATTTCATTGTTCTATTTAGAACAATTTTATTTAAGGTAATTATATATATATTTTAGAATAAGTTTGTCTTTTTATTGTTTCCACCTTTGTTTTCTCTATTTCTAATTTCTCTCTTTCTCTTTTCTTGATTTCCTGAGGGTTATTTGTGGTTTTATCTGCCTCTGGTCTTTGATGATGGTGACGTACTGATGGGGTTTTGGTGTAGGTGTCCTTCCTGTTTGATAGTTTTCCTTCTAACAGTCAGGGCCCTCAGCTGTAGGTTTGTTGGAGATTGCTTGAGGTCCACTCCAGACCCTGTTTGCCTGGGTATCAGCAGCAGAGGCTACAGAAGATAGAATATTGCTGAACAGCGAGTGTACCTGTCTGATTCTTTGGAAGCTTCCTCTCAGGGGTGTACTCCACCTTGTGAGGTGTGGGGTGTCAGACTGCCCTTAGTGGGGGATGTCTCCCAGTTAGGCTACTCAGGGGTCAGGGACCCACTTGAGCAGGCAGTCTGTCCCTTCTCAGATCTCAACCTCCGTGTTGGGAGATCCACTGCTCTCTTCAAAGCTGTCAGACAGAGTCGTTTGCATCTGCAGAGGTTTCTGCTGCTTTTTGTTGTGGTTGTTTAGCTGTGCCCTGTCCCCAGAGGAGGAGTCTACAGAGACAGGCCGGTTTCCTTGAGCTGCTGTGAGCTCCACCCAGTTCAAGCTTCCCAGCGGCTTTGTTTACCTACTTAAGCCTCAGCAATGGTGGGCGCCCCTCCCCCAGCCTCGCTGCTGCCTTGTGGTTAGATCACAGACTGCTGTGCTAGCAATGAGGGAGGCTCCGTGGGCGTGGGACCCTCCCGGCCAGGTGTGGGATATAATCTCCTGGTGTGCCTGTTTGCTTAAAGCGCAGTATTGGGGTGGGAGTTACCCAATTTTCCAGGTGTTGTGTGTCTCAGTTCCCCTGGCTAGGAAAAGGGATTCCCTTCCTCCTTGCACTTCCCAGGTGAGGTGATGCTTCGCCCTGCTTCAGCTTTGGCTGGTCTGGCTGCAGCAGCTGACCAGCACTGATTGTCTGGCACTCCCTAGTGAGATGAACCCAGTACCTCAGTTGAAAATGCAGAAATCACCGGTCTTCTGTGTCGCTCGTGCTGGGAGTTGGAGACTGGAGCTGTTCGTATTCGGCCATCTTGCTCCGCCCCCCAGCTTTGACTTCGGGTTATTTGAATAATTTTAAAATTCTATATTAGTTGATTTATAGTGTGATTTTAGTGTAATGATTTTGTATTTTTTGTAATGGTTGCTGTACGTATTATTATATATCTTATCAGTCTACTGATATTAACCAGTATTAACAGTTTACCACTTCAAGTGAAGTGTAGAAGTCTTCCATAGAGCTTTACCATTTCCCTTTACCTTTCCCACTATTATCATTATCAGATAGTAGTATAATTTATCTTTCAATCATCAGTTATGAGTTAAAAACTCATAAGGTGAAGGATAATCTTTTGTTTGTCTCATGCGCTCTTTCTGTGTTGTTTCTTCTTTCCTGATGCTTAGGAATCCTTTTTTAAAAATTATTTCCATTATGTTACAGAACATCCTTTAGCTAATATTTAAGGGCAGGTCTTGTAGTGCCAAATTATTTTTGTTTTCCTTTGTATATCTTTATTTTTCTTTTGTTCCTGAAGTATGGCTTTGTCAAAGGTAGAATTCACAGTTTATAGTTTTTTTTTCTTTCATCACTTCAAAAATATGTCTTTTGTTTCTTGCCTTCATGACTTCAGATGAGAAATCTGCTGCTTTTAAAATTGCCCATTCCTGGTAGGTAACGCTTGGTTTCTCTCTGGCTGCTTTCAAGATTTTAGTTTTCTAAAGAAAAACTAAAATCTTTAACTTTCAGAAGATTAATTATGATGTATCTTGTCAGAGATTTCTTTGAGTTTTTCCTGCTTGGGCTCCTCATCATCTTGCATCTGTAAGTTTCTTTCTCTAGTCAAATTTGGGAGGTTTTCAGCCACTATATTTTTGTAATGCTCTTTTGGACTCATTGTCTTTTTTTTTTTTTCTCTTTCTAGGACTCCAATGATAAAAATGGTGTACCTTTCATTATTGTTTCAAAGATCTCTTTGGTTCTTTTTATTCTTTTTCAGTCTATTTTCTCTCTGTTTTTAAGATTAGGTTCTTTCAATTTATATTTTCTCAAGTTCACTCCAATGCTTTGCCAAGTCCACCTCATTATTAAGCCAATTAAGCAAGCTTTTACTTCTTTTATTGTTTTTGTTTAGCTCTTTAATTTTCATTTCGTCCTGGAACATAAGTCTTTCATTTTATTTTTTCCTATATTTGTATTGAGATATTCTATATTGCCGTTGTCTGTGGGAAAGAGCGGCTGTGGGTGCAGCTTCAGCTGACTTAAACATTCCTGCCTGAAGAGAGCAGCAGATCTCCCAGCACAGTGCTTGAGCTCTGCTAAGGGCCAGACTGCCTCCTCAAGTGGGTCCTTGACCCCTGTACCTCCTGTTTGAGAGACACCTCCCAGGAGGGGTCAACAGACACCTCATACAGGAGAACTTTGGCTGGTATTTGGTGGGTGCCCCTCTGGGATGAACCTTCCAGAGGAAAGGGCAAGCAGCAATTTTTGCTGTGCTGCAGCCTCTGCTGGTGATACCCAGGCAAACAGGGTCTGGAGTGGACCTCCAGCAAACTCCAGCAGACCTGCAGCAGAGGGCCTGACTGTTAGAAGGAAAAATAACAAACAGAAAGGAGTAGTATCAACATCAACAAAAAGTACATCCACACAAAAACTCCATCTGAAGGTCACCAACACTGAAGACCAAAGGTAGGCCGGGTGTGGTGGATTATGCCTGTAATCCCAGCACTTTGGGATGCCAAGGAAGGTGGATAATAAGGTCAGGAGATCGAGACCATCCTGGCAAACTTGGTGAAACTCTGTCTTTACTAAAAATACAAAAAATTAGCAGGGCGTGGTGGCAGGTGCCTTTAGTCCCAGCTTCTTGGGAGGCTGAGGCAGGAGAATGGCATGAACCCAGGAGGTGGAGCTTGCAGTGAGCCGAGATCATGCCAATGCATTCCAGCCTGGGCAACAGAAAAGATTCTGTCAGACCAAAGGTAGAGAGATCCACAAAGATGAAAGAAACCAATGCAAAAATGCTGAAAATTCCAAAACCCAGAATGCCTCTTCTCCTCCAAAGGGTCACAACTCCTTGCCAGCAAGGGAACAAAACTGGACAGAGATTGAGTTTGATGAATTGACAGAAGTAATCTTCAGAAGATGGGTAATAACAAACTCCTCCAAGCTAAAGGAACATGTTCTAACCCAATGTAAGGAAGATAAGAACCTTGATTAAAAGGAGAGGAATTGCTAACTAGAATAACTAGTTTAGAAAAGAACATAAATGACCTGATGGAGCTGAAAAACACAGTACAAGAACTTCATGAAGCATACACAAGTATCAATAACCAAATCAATCAAACAGAAGAAAGGATATCAGAGATTGAAGATCAACTTAATGAAATAAAGCAAGAAGACAAGAATAGAGAAGAAAGAATGAAAAGGAACAAACAAAGCCTCCAAGAAATATGAGTCTATGTGAAAAGAACAAACCTACATTTGATTGGTATACCTGAAAGTGATGGGGAGAATGGAACCAAGTTGTAAAACACTCTTCAGTATATTATCCAGGAAAACTTCCACAACATAGCAAGACAGGCCAACATTCAAATTCAGGAAATACAGAGAACACCACAAAGGTACTCCTCAAGAAGAGTAACCCCAAGACACATTGTTATCAGATTCACCAAGGTTGAAATGAAGGAAAAAAATGTTAAGGGCAACCAGAGAGAAAGATCGGGTTACCCACAAAGGGAAGCCCATCAGACTAACAGTGGATCTCTATGCAGAAAACCTACAAGCCAGAAGAAAGTAGGGGCCAATATGCAACATTCTTAAATAAAAGAATTTTCATCCCAGAATTTCATATCCAACCAAACTAAGCTTCATAAATCAAGGAGAAATAAAATCCTTTACCAACAAGCACATGCCAAGAGATTTTGTCACTGCCAGGCCTGCCTTCCTGAAAGAAGCACTACATAAGGAAAGGAAAAACAAGTACCAGCCACTGCAGAAACATTCCAAATAGTAAAGACCATGGGCACTATGAAGAAACTGTATCAACTAATGGGCAAAATAACCAGCTAGCATTATAATGACAGATCCAATTCACACATAACAATATTAACCTTAAGTGTAAACTGGCTAAATGCCCCCAATTAAAAGACATAGACTGGTATATTGGGTAAAGAGTCAAGACCCATCAGTATACTGTATTCAGGAGACACATCTGGTGTACAAAGACACACATAGGCTCAAAATAATGGAATAGCGGAATATTTACCAAGCAAATGAAAAGTGAAAACAAAGCAGGGGTTGCAATCCTAGTCTCTGATAAAAACAGACTTTAAGCTAACAAAGATCAAAAAAGAAAAAGAAGGGCATTACATGGTGGTAAAGGGATCAATGCAACAAGAAGAGCTAACTGTCCTAAATATATATGCACCCAATACAGGAGCACCCAGATTCATAAAACAAGTTCTTAGAGACCTATAAAGAGACTTAGACTCCCACACAATAGTGGGAGAATTAAACACCCCACTGTCAATATCAGACAAATCAATGAGACAGAAAATTAACAAGGATATTCAGGACTTGAACTCAGCTATGGACCAAGCGGACCTAATAGACATCTACAGAGGTCTCCACCCAAAATCAACAGAATGTACATTCTTCTCAGCACCACATCACACTTATTCTAAAATTGAGTACATAATTGGAAGTAAAACACTCCTAAGCAAATGCAAAAAAATGGAAATCATAACAAACAGTCTTTCTGACCACAGTTCAATGTAATTAGAACTCGGGATTAAGAAACTCACTGAAAACCTCACAACTACATGGAAACTGAACCACCCGCTCCTGAATGACTACTGGGTAAACAACGAAATTAAGGCAGAAATAAATAAGTTCTTTGAAACCAATGAGAACAAAGACACAACATACCAGGATCTCTGGGACACAGGTAAAGCAGTGTTTAGAGGGAAATTTATAGCACTAAATGCCCATAGGGGAACATGGAAAAGATGTTGAAGCATTCTTTTATGATGCATACTTTACAATCTTGTCAGATAATTTCAACATCTAAGTCATTTTTGTGTTGGCATTAGGTGTATTTTCTCATTTAAGTTGCGATTTTCTTGGTTGTGTTGTGTTATTAAAATGGGAGGAATTTTCCCTTATCCCCCTTGCAGAGCTTACAGCGGGGGTGTGACTAGCTTCTTTGGTGCCTCTCTGCTCAAACCCATAGGGGAAGCATGCAGATGGACAGGTTGTGGGGAGCACGGGCTCTGACTTCTCAGCAGTGTCTAGGGTTGAGTTTTTACAGCTCTCAAAGCCCCAGTGTGCTTTTTCAGCTTAGCCAGCTGCAGGCAGCTTGGGTTAATCAGTTCAATTAGACTCTCTGCTTTATTATAAGGACAGAGGGCTTTCTGTATTCTGGGGTTCTTGCCCTAGTGTACTGGAAAAGCTGGATCACACGTGGGCTTGGAAAAGGAGTGTAAGGTTTTATTGAGTGGTGGAAGTAGCTCTCAGCAGATGGATGGGGAGCCAGAAGGGGGATGGAGTGAGAAGGTGGTTTTCCCCTGGAGTCAGCCTGCTCAACCCAGGCTCTCCTCCCACCACCCTTGGCTGGATTTCCATTGACTACCACGTTGTTCTGCCATCAATGGCCTGCTGGGGTCTTTCTGTGTGTTCTTCTGCAGGTGTGTTCCTCTCGACGTCCGGGCACTTGTGTGTGTGCCTGCTATGGTCTCCGGGTTTTTATAGGCACAGGATGGTGAGTGTGGTGGGCCAGAGTGGTCTTGGAAAATGCAACATTTGGGCACAAAAACAGGAGTGCCTGTCCTCACTTAGGTCCATGTGCACAAGCTCGAGAGTGGAGCTCTCACCAGGGTCTCTGCCCTTCTCTACCCAGCACATCCCTGCCTGCTCCTGTATCATTATGTCAGGTGATTTTTGTATCATATTGTAGACATTTTTGACTATTATTTTAGGGTTCTCTTGGTCCTATTTAAATCTTTTGTTTTAACAGACAGTCATCCTGTTTAAATTTAGCACACAGGTCCTGGCCTAATTTTGTGTATGTGGTTTTAAGGACAGCTTAATTTTTTGAGTTTTTGCAGTGCTATTTTGGTACCGCTTAGCCTTGGTTTGGCCCCCACTGATACTGCCCAATGTGACAGAATGTGTTTTCCCAAGCAAAGTCATTTGGTGTCTCTCTTTGGAGGAAGAAAGTCTCTGAAACAGGAAGTTTCAGGAACAAAAAGGCTGCTGGGCCCTTGTTTTGTAAGAAATTCCTGCCTGTGGATCTTGGATAGTATTTTCCAGGCTGAGTGTTTGTTATGGCAGTGTCCCTCTTGTTAGTTCTTCTTGGCTGCCCTGGTAAAGGCTATGGCAAAACTAAGCTTCCTGAACTGACTGTGCTTATGACAGGGTGGGGGTGAGGGGCTTGCCAGTTTCCACCCCTTATCCCATCCTCAGGAGGTTTGGATATGCAATCTCGGATAATGACTGTTGGGGTATAATCCCTGAAGTCCTTCCGTGATTCTATGAAAAATTAGTGAGGAGAATCCTAGCCTCAAAGAGAAGTTCTAAGGGGTTGAAAGACGGCTTTGAATGGATCCCCTTTTTCTCTGTTTCTCTGTGCTTAGAAGCCAACAGGAGAAATGCATAGACTCACATATGGTGAAAGCTGTTACTTTGTGATCCGTAGTGCAGACTGAGGAGGAGCCTACACAGATCACAAGACATAATATTTATACTGCTTTAAGGACTGGTATGAGGTTAAATTGAAATCAAAGGATACGAAAATGCTCTGTAAATGATCACAGCTGAAGAAGTAGCAACTTGTAAAACAGGAATATTAAATTCTGCATCACAGAGTGATGATAAGGATGAAGTTGAGTCATTGAAAATTAGTTGGTAGGAATTGAATCATGTAGACAGTGTGACTAGGGTGTTGGCATATATCACATAATAGTGAGTGAGTCTAGTTGTCTACCATACATATACACCCCGACTAGTAGTGTCCTCAGATTTGGGGATTTTTTAGTCTCTGGACATATTACCTTGGAATGCTGAATGGATACTTTATGGTCACAAGTTTGCCCACTGAATATGGAATCAAAGCTAGGAAAATTAGATAAATTTATGGAAAGTTTCTGAAGAAGCTGAGGACATAATTAGAATAGTTTTAAAAATTAAATTATATTATATGACATTCTTGGGCCTGTGAATCCTTTCTCCATTCAGTGCACATATCACAGTCTATGTCTCTTCTTTGTTTCTGTAGCAGATAATGTCCTCCTTGCACAGACACTCCCCATCTCAAATTCTATGCCCCTTTCTGATGGAGACATTCTCAGGTATATACACACATTCAGTTGTTCTATTACCCTTTAAAGCAGGATATTTAAACAGCAGTACATGATGAAACTGTGTGCACAATTTTTGTGAATCCACATTTTTCCAAGGAAGTTAGGACTATAGCTTTTGCCCAACTCTCAAAAGTGTTTGTGATTGAGAAGGATTAAGAACAAATTTTTATTTTCAAAATGAGATCATATTTTTATTTTTCAAAAGTTAGCAGTATCTCACTCTCACACAGCTAATATATGTTGACTTTAGATATAATGAAAAGGCTTTACTAGAAGATATCTAACTTGGGTCTGGAAACACTCTTTACTAACCTCCCCACTCTTCTGCCCTGCAATCGATCACTTCCTGCTTCTTGACGTGCAGTTAATCACTTCCTCTTCCCTGAGCACACTTTTCTTTGGCTTACAGGACACCAGGTATTCTCGATCTTGCTCCTGCTTCCCCTCGCCATTCACTGTTTCTCTTGCTGGTTCCTTCTAGTTGCCACAACCACTAAATGGTAAAGTGCCCCAGGACTCAGTTATTACACCATGTTCTATTTGTCTATGTTCCTTTCACCAAAGAACCACCAGTTTTAAGATGACAATCTCACTTCCTTCAACTCAGAGTTTTCTGAGAGTTTCTCACCAATTCCTAAGATCATACAGCTAGGACATGAAGCTTCTGAGGTTTAAGTCCTAATGTCGTCGGGTTAAATTAAGTTCAGGAACCATTCTTGGGCAAAAGCCCAGGTCACTTTCACAAACACTGTTCCATAATGATACAGGGGCATTTTGCCAGTTCCTGGCTCAGCCTCACCCCTTCTGATCTGGGGCTAGGCCTGGGCAGCCCTAGGTTTCCCAGAATGCTTATCAGACTTCTATCTTTCTCAAACTGATTTGCTTTCATCACTTTGAGTTATGGATCCCAGGACTTTCAATAGCATTTTTAAGTTTATCTCTCCTGCCCCCAGAATCATATAAAATATTTGTGTGCTTACTGAAATTTCAGATACCTTCCAAAAATTTCTCTGGAGTTAACCAATATCAGATGCTCCTATTTTAAGTTGTTTTCCTATGAGTCCAGCTCTTTTTCAGATTTGTAGAATGTCAGAGCCAGAAGGATCCTGAGCCAAAGAAACCATTATACAGGCAAAGATGGGAAGAGATTTTTCCAGGGTTATGGAGTGAGTTAGTGGCAGACCAAATAAGAAACCAAAATCCTTAACTCCCAGTCAAATGCTTATACCCAGTTAAATGTTTCTTAATAGATGAGTGGTACAACCCCTTACCAACTTTCCCTGTATCCCCATCCCCTCCCAATTCCCCAGTATTCTGTGACTATATCCCTTACCAACTGTCCCTCTATCCTGTGCCCTCTCCCAGGATCCTGTGACTTCTGACAATTGTTGGTTTTAGGAGGGGTATGTGAAGGGCAAAAGGATAGATAATTAGTACACAAGATATATGTCGAGGTAGGAGCCACACTCTTGCCAGTGGGCTTCTTCAGGTTGCCAGACCCTTTCTTGTCTCCCGGATGTCCCTGGGACAGATTAACCTCATTGTGACCAGGCTTAGCTCAGTAGGGCATCAGTTTGGCAACTAAGAGTAGGGGGAATGCATTCTCTCTACCTATCTGTGTGTGAAAACCCTTGAGGGCCAATAAGTGAGCAAGGGACTGAATAATACTTCATAACTATTGGCAAAGAAATCCCCATATATTAAATATCTGCTATGTGCCAGACTATGTGAGAGTTGTTTTAAACATATTTAGCTCATTTATTTCCACCTACACCCTAAAATTTAAGTACTATTAGTATCCCAATTAGGAAAGTGAGCTCCTAATTAATGACCTGACTTGCTGAAGGTTATACAGCCAGTAAATGCCAATATTGGGACTAAAAGTCAAAGGACTGACTGCAAAGAGCATGCACTTTCCAATAATAAGAACAATCACTGATTAAATTTTGTACTATGTGCCAGGAGCTATGCCAGGCTTTTGGATGTAGTATTAAAATAATTACAATACATCTATGCATTAGATATCATTACTCCTATTTTAAAGGGAAGAAAGTGAAGGCTCAGAAAGCAAATTATATAGCCATCAAGTAGTTGGGTCAGAATTTCAAGCCACATGTGTCTGATTTTAAAGCCTACATCCTCCACCATACTGCCTCTTTCAGAGATTTGGGAGAATGGTACAGAGAGGATGAATGAGGCTTTCGAAGGAGTGGGTCCTCTTAATGGCTTTAGGAACAGCTTACAGACCTTACCTACTCAATGTATGATATTATATTACTAGGAGGCAATAACAAATTCAAGGTATGAAATTAGGTGGTCGTGAGGTTTGAACCTCAGAGGACTGATCAGTCCTTCATGCCTACCCCACTTTCTAGAAATATTTGGGTACAATGAAATTGAGACAGACTGGTAAACTGAAGGGCCTCTTGCTGGAGTCAAACTAACCTGGAATCTCTTAGGGAACTGAAGATCATTTCCTCCCCTAGAGAGGTTTGCTCCATTGTGCTTCCAGGGGATGCTGCCCTGGAGTGAATTGTTACGAATAAGGACACATGTTGCTGGTTTTCTACTGCTCCTATTAAACTGGTTCTTTTCCATCTGTAAAGCATTATCTATTGTCCCAGCTTGCATAGGATCAGTTCAAATCAGACTGATATCAGTTGTGGCCTACCTCTCTTGAACTTAACCTGTGGAAGAGAGAGCTGAGGCCTTGCTTCTAGCTTAGAAATTTCCATATTTCTAGTAAATCTACCACTTTCAAATTCTGTAGTAACTTCTGTGTTTCAGTATAATTCTCTATAAAATTATGAATGATGAGTGCATGATCTTGTTATTAGCTTGGGGGCTTTGAATTTGCACTTATGTGCCACAGTAACTTTGCCTAGTGCCCAGCTCCAAATCATACTTAGGAGGTGCTACGTAAATTAATAAAATCAACTTCATGAAGTAGTTCCATGTCTTTTGTCTAGTGGGCAAGGGGAGGCAAAGAAGCAGCTCAGGGCTTGACAAAATCCCTAAAGTCAGTTCATCCAATTCCTACCTTACTTCTTCTAATCATCTCTACTCAACCAGTCTTTCAAGTTCGGCTTGCACACTTCTAGTTATGGGAGCTTATGAGTAGGCAGCTCACTTAAAAATGTTCTTGTGCTGAGTGAACTCCGTTTCTTTTTGGCTTCTACCTATGGGTAGTAGCTGTATTCCCTGGGTTCACATATACCCTGTCTTCTCCTCCATCTACCCTGTTGCAAAGCCCAAGCTCCAGTTCTTTCAGTGACTCTACTTGGAACCTGGGCCATTGCCTCTTCTCTGTACCCACACCAGTTTTTCCATGTTACTTGAAAAATGAGGACAAATCTGAAAACCTACTGGGCAGTAAAGAATGGAGAAGAATGTCACCTTCTGTGTTCTGATAAATAATAGCTCTATTAATACTACAGTGAAACTAGTTTATTTGTTTGCTTGTTTGTTTTGGAAGCCACTTAACTTCTTGATCAGAGATTTCCAAACTATGGCCTATGCACCAAATGTTACCAACTGCCTGTTTTTGCAAATAAGGTTATGTTGGAACACAGTCATGCTGATTTATTTACATATTGTCTGTAACTTCCTTCATATTAAAAAGGCAGAATTGAGTAGTTGCTACAGAGACTATAAGCCTCACAAAATCTAAAATATTTACTATTTGATGCCTTAGAAAAGTTTGAAGATCCTTATTCTTAATTTATATTGAGCTTATTGGTAAAAACTCTTACTCATACCATGCTTACTAGTAGAAACAAAAATGAAATTCCAAACTGAGACTCAGAGATGAAATGACTTGCTCAAATTCACACAGCATTGGTATGGCCAGAGATAGAGTTTTTAACACATTTCTGATTGGTTCACAATCCATTGTTCCTTCACCACGTGTTTTCCTCAGTGTTCACTGCAGTCACTTCAAGCTGGGACATTCTATGGTGCTGGGGCTCCATGGTTTCTTGCCATTCTATTTGGGTTTGTACTATCAGCCAGTGCCTGCCCAGGTCAATTCCATCTGGTTAAGGTCAGCTCAGCTCAGCTGCCCCCTTGATTCTTCCCTGTTCACCTTGCCCATGGTTGCTGGAGTCTCAGTTTCCTTGGCCAGTAATCAGGATAGGGCCCTCTAGATAATAAACCATTCAGGAGCCTTTGTCTATACTAGTAGGAAAAGCAGGCTGGTTGAGCCTCAGAGAGCACTAGGGCAAGAAGAGAGCCCCACCAAAACGGTGCCATGTTCAGTTACTATCCCTCATGTCCTTAAATCTGGCAATCTTTCTATGGCTATATATATTCTCACTCTCTCTCATATATATATATTTATATGAGATATATATATATTTATATGAAAGATATATATTTCATATATATGAGATGAAATGTCTATATATTATATATAATATCGCTATATATCACATTCATATCTATATATATCACATATATATCTCACATATATCACAAAAATAAATGTCCATTCCTCATATATGAGAGGGAAAAAGAGAGAGAGAGAGAGAGAGAGAGAGGAAATAGACATGATCAGGAAGAAAAAAACTTTCTTTGATTTATCTATTTCCTTATTAATTAACTCTGCTTTTTGTAGCTGAGGGCTCATTTAGAACTTTACAACTTTTACTGGCCTCCAGAAAGGCTAGGCACAGCTGACTAGACATTTCTGCCCATTCTCTGAGAGGACCTGGCTGGGCTTTAAAAAGGGGACCCAGCTATAGCCAGTCCTACTTGAGGACACACAGTCAAGTGGAAGGGTCAGGATTAAAGCAGCCAGTGTAGGCCGCTATGAGGCTGTTCCTGAGTCCTGAAACCCTCTCTTCAACCTCATGTTCATCCACAATGGACCTCAACAGTGAAAGGCAAGGATGAGCAGGAAGACTAGGCACAGGATATTATAGGTGAACATGTACTATCTGAACTTTAATCCAAAGAATAACAGAAATCGAGGGGCCTTTAAGGAACATCTTATTCAACCATCTAATTTTACAAATTGGGAACTCATGCTCAGAGAAGGGAAATGATCCACCTAAGGTCACATGTCATATCAATTCACATGCATAGAGATACTGTACTCTTCAAGCTGAACAAACTTTTTTATGTAATTTGTCTAAATTTTCATTTTACAGGTGGGGAAACTTATGCACAATCTCCAGTACAGAAATATGCATGATTCATTTATGTATCCTCATACCTAATCCAGTACCTTGCATAGAGCAAGCATTAACCAAGTGTTTATTGAAATAAAGAAGCATCAAATCATAACAAAGGATCTTTGGCACTGTCTTGTTTTCCTGTTTCCCATTTTATGTGTGAGTAAATCAAAGCTCTAAGCGGGAAATTGTGTACCCTATATCCAGGAAAGATCAGAACTGAGACTAAAATTCAGTCATCCTAAGGTTAGGCAATCTGTCCAAAGTCCCACAGCTAATATATGGCATTTCAAAATGAGTTCATATTTTTGCTGAAATTTTGCCCACTTTCCTCCCTCCCTCCTATTCTCCCACCCCTCTCCTCCCCTCCCATCCCTCCCTCCCTCCCTCCCTCCCTCCCTCCCTCCCTCCCTCCCTTCCTTCCTTCCTTCCTTCCTCCCTCCCTCCCTCCCTTCCTTCCTTCCTTCCTTCCTTCCTTCCTTCCCTTCTTCCTTCCCATTTCCTACATTATTTCTTACCTTATTTCCTTTATTCTTCCTTCCTTTCTTTCTTCTTTCCTTCCTCAAGCATGTTCTGAGCAACTCTCATAAATGGGGGAATACAGTAATGCATAAGAGCCAGTTCTTGAAAGCAAGAGGCTTAAATCCTTTGGAAAATATAGATATGTAAACAGATATTTACAAAATGTATTCCCATAAAGATTTGAAGGTAGGAGTGCCTAAATCAGAATTTTATGAGCAGTGGAAGATTTTTCAGGATTGACATTTGAGTTGGCACTAGTGAGACAGTAGGAGTTTACTAGAAATGCAAGGTGGGAAAGGATATTTTAGGTAGAAAGCATAGCATGTGCAACACCGTGGCATGCTTGGAGAAGGCTGCATAGTCAAGTATGACTGGGACATACCATAGTCAAATGTGGGGAAAGCTTTTAAGGGATAGAAAAATGAGAGAGCCAAATTATTATGGACCTTTAGTAACAGACTAACAAACATAAAATTTATCCTGAAGGTCAACAGAAGGTCTTTTAAAATAGGGGATAGATGTAGTCAGTTTTGTGATATACACCAATGGTTATGCAGGAGTATAGGCATCTCTTACCTCTGTCACCAGATACCCTTGACCCCACTTTATGTAATCTGCCACAGTGGCAGATCCTTAGGGTACTCTGAGCTTGGTAGGCATTGAGTCCAAGGTTCTCACTCCACTTTTAAAGACCTCATTCTCCACCCAGAAACTAATCTCTTCTATGCTCTCCTCCTCTGATTGTTTCTTCCACTCTTCTCAGACTCAAAGGCTTGGTGTAGTGAAACATGGTAAACAGAATATGCACTGGAAAAAAAAATAGAAGACCCAGTTTCTAGTGCTATTTAAGTCATTACAAATGTGGCCATGGAGGCTCAAAGGCAAAGAATAACCTTGCAGAGGGCAAAGTCAGGGGTGATTAAAAAATAGTGGACAAAATAGTTTCTTTCAAAGAGGAGAAACTGTGTCTAACCAAGGAAGTAATACCACTTCCAGAAGAGTTTTTACAGTTCCTGCCCAGCAAGATTCACCTATCATTATGGACCAATGACTGTTGTACATTCGTATGCTTTCTTTTCATGAAAAAATTTTTTACTGTGGTTATTCTGTTCCTATTTCCCTATTGTATTTAGCAGGTAGGTAAAGGACAGATAACTTATCATTTAGTTTATATATCACTGAGTCATTGAGAGTCATATCTGGAGTTGATACGGATGACTACAAGTTATTAGAGATCCTGGACTTTGATATGAATGCAGTAGCTGGATGGACCTTTGGGTTATCCTTCTTGGAGAGGAGATAAATATGTTCCATGTGAGTGAAGAAGTGTATAGGAGTGCACTGAGAGAGAGGACTATGGCAGAATATATTGATTGTCCAACAGTCTTCATTTCCCCCTTCATCCTTTAAGGAAAGAAACTCTAAATTTTAGATGGGCACATGGCCACACACTGAGAGACTACATTTCCTAGTTTGTCCGTGAAACTATTATCTCTATTTTGTAGAAGAGAACACGTGTTTTAACAAAAGCAATTTAGGTATTAAGTGGCTGATGTAGGATTCAAGTGAATATTTACTTGATTGCTTCCTTTATTCTTATCAGTTTATATTCACAAATGTAAGCTAATTTTAGGTACTTTGGGGATGGGGTAGGTAGAGTTAATCAAAGACTAAAGGTGACCTCCCATTTGTGATAATGTTAATATTCCTTCCAAGTCCAAATTGCTTACCTGCTTTCCTTTCATTCCCAATGGCGATTCTCAGTTACATGCTCTGAGTCCCAGAATATAAGGGCCCTTAAATCTCATTTAATTTTTTCCTGCTTAGACAAAAGCTCTGTGGCTGAGAGATGGAGAATGACTTTCCCAAGGTCATAAGGCAGTTTTGGTAGAGGTCCCAAGGCAACTTTGGTAGATCCAGGACCATAGTAAGGTCTGACTCCCTAGCTTGTTCCTCTTTCCCCTCCAGTTCAGTTGTCACTCTTAACAATCATTAGAACTGAAAGGGCCTTCAAACCATTGAGTTAAGCATTTTCAAAACTTTGTTACATAGACCTGGTAGGTGTCATACGAAACAAAAAATTTCTTTGCTCTGATAAGTTTTTGAAATTCTAGGTTAAACAAGTATCTAGCCAAGATTAAAGAGGTTTTCTTCTAGATTCTGCTATGTTGTTTTAGGCATGTTGCTTAAACTCTCTGTGCTCCCTCAATTCTAAAATAAGGTTACCTTGCTTAGTTGTTGGTAAGATTAAATGTGTTAATATTTGAAAATTTCTTATTATATTCAAAATATATGTGGGTATAATGGTTAAATAAATTGCAGTATTTTCATACAAAGAAATACTACATGGCAATGAAGATGAACAAGTACTACTATGCACAATAACATGGATGACTCACACACAAAATGTGACTGTGAATGTGAATGAAGCCAGACACAAAGGAGGACAAACTATATAATTCCATTTGTAAAAAGTTACAAAACAGACAAAACTAAACTAGAGCGAGAGAAGCTGAGATAGTGGTTACCTCTGGAGAGGTATAGGAGTTATGACTGAAAGTGTGCTTGAGGAGAGCTTCCAGAATGCTGATAATGTTCTGTTTCTTGATATAGGTGCTGATGACATGAGTGTGTTCACTTAGTGAGCATTTTTAAAGCTGTACTCTCATGACTTGTGCACCTTTTGTATGTGTGTCATACTTCGATGAAAAGCTTATTTAAAAATTATACTTTCAGATTCTTTAATATATTAATATGCACTAGAATTCTTTAATAGAGAAATATGCTGCTCCAAACATGACCACAGGGTCACTTTGTATTTATACATAGTAGTTGTACATAAATATGAGTGTGATATTTTGATACATACATACAAGGTGTAATGACCAAATTAAGGTAGTTGGGATATGCATCACCTCCAACATTTAGCATTTCTCTGTGGCAGGAACATTTCAAATCTTCAAATTTACTCTTTCAGCTATTTTGAAATAAACAATAAATTCTTGTTAACTATAGTCACTCTATTGTGCTATCAAACACTAGAACTTAATTCTTCTAACTGTATTTTCTGTACCCATTAACCAACATCTCTTTATCACACCCCCACCCTACCCTTCACAGATCCTGGTAACCACCATTCTACTCCCTAGCTCCATGGGATCAATTATTTTAGCTCCCACATATGAGTAAGAACATAAGATATTTGTCTTTCTGTGCCTGGCTTATTTCATGTAACATAATGACTTGCAGTTCCATCCCTGTTGTTGAAAATGACAGGATCTCATTCTTTTTATGGCTGAATGGTATTCCACTGTGTATACCACATTGTTAAAATCTATTCCTCCATTGATAAACACCTAGGATGATTCCATATCTTTGTTATTGTGAGTAGTGCTGTAATAAACATGAAGGCGCAGTTCCATTAATGTTATTGTCAATGACAGAATCTTATTTTTTATGGTCAAATAGTACTCCACTGTATTTAAGTACATTTTCTTTATTCATTCATCTGTTGGTGGATATTTAAGTTGCTTCCAAAACTTGAATGTTGTGAACAGCACTGCAACAAACATAGATGTGCAGATACTTCTTCAATACACTGATTTCCTTTCTTCGGGGCTACATACCCAGCAGTGAGATTACTGGATCATATGGTAATTCCATTTTTAGTTTTTTGAGGAACTTCTCTGCCATATTCCATAGTGGCTGTACAAATTTACATTTTCACCAACAGTGTACAGGCATTACCCTTTCTCTGCATTCTCACCAGCATCTGTTATTTCCTTTTTGATAAGACCACAGAATATTTTTGAAGGGGTACCTAAGCACCTAAGATTAGACAAACACCAGACAAAATAGAATTTCTGCCTTGGAAAAGTTCACAGTCCAGTATAGGAGGCAAACACATACTGCATACTACATGTTGGGCATACATGAAAGTACTACCAAACAAAGCTTAAACCAAATGCTATGGGCACATGCTGGAGTGGAGGAGCAATGAACTCTAAGCATTAGAGGATCATGGAAGTCACCAAGCCAAAGAAAGCATTAAAGATGGGTTTAGAAGAATGATGAGAGTTTTATCCTATAAAGGGTTGGGTGTCAGAATGGAGGGACTTGGGTGAATCAGGGCCCAGAACCATTGCTATTGCTACAGAGGCTGGTGGGATAGCTGCTTGATTCTGTACTCTCAGTCAATGATGATGGAAAGCAGATTTCACCTACATTCCATCCTTTTAAAATGCTTCTGCCTCTACGGCTTATTTTGGTTGTTAATTTAGTCATTTAATAATACTTACTGAATACTTTTCTGAATCACATTATATGTTACTTACTGAAGAGACATTGGTGATAAGTGAACAAAAAGCTAATAAAATCTGGGCTGGGCATGGTGGTTCACACCTACAATCCCAGCAATTTGGGAGGCAGAGGCAGGTGGATTGCTTGAGTCCAGGAGTTTGAGACCAGCCTAGGCAACATGGCAAGATCCTGTCTCTACAAAAAATACAAAAATTAGTTGATCATGGGGGCACACGTGCCTATAGTCCTAGCTACTCAGGATGCTGAGGTGGGAGGAACATTTGAGTCAAGGCTGCAGTAAGCCATGCACTGCTGTACTTCAGCCTGGGCAACAGAGTAAGACTCTATCTCAGAAAAACAAAACACAACACAACAAACAAAACAAACAAACAAAAAAGTTAAAATCCCAGTCACTGACCCCAAGGATCTCACATAATAAAAGATGGACTTGAATAAAGGGAAAGACCCTATAAGCCTGGTTATTTGAGAAAAATAATATAGATGCCTGTGGGAAGCCAGTGTTGGGGAGCATCTCCTCCAGCCTCGGGAGTCACAGAAGACTGCCTGCTTTCTGGAAGAGGTAATATCTAATCTGACCACTTCTTACCGCCACCACTGCTACCACCTGGATTCTGTGACTCCAGTCTGGTTTTCACTCTTCTACCTTCATCACCCAGGAAGTTAATTCTCAATGCAGCAGCCAGAAGAATCTTATTAAACTGTGAGATCATGTCAGTTCTCTGCTTTAAACCCAGAAATGGTTTATCACCTTATACAGAGTAAAAGCCCAAATCCTTAGAATCTCACAGCCCTGCTTCATCTTAGCTGCCTGTTTCAAGTTCATCTCCTACCAATCTTCCACATTAGATCCTAGCTGTTCTTCTAACACACACGTTGCATTAAGACTTTTGCAGTTGGCTGTTCCCTCTAGTTGAAATGCTCCTTACTCATATAGCTTTAAGAAGTTTTTACCTCGATTTCTTCATTTGCTACTAAAATGGCATTTTATCAAGTAAGGCCTTTCCTGAATCTTCCATCTAAAGTGGCAACTTTACCCCATATGCACAATTTCTAGTATACAGTTAATATATAGTATGCATTGCTAACATACTGTACTTAACTTTTTAAATATTTTGGAAGTATGTTTCTTCCTATACAGCATGTGAGCTCTGTGGCAGATGTTTCTCTCCAGTTGACCATTGTATCCCTAGAGTCTGACACTTAGTAGGTATTCAGTAATTATCTTTCAAATGAATGAATGTGAGGCATGGTGGAGCTGGTGAAAATGGTCACATATGAGACAACAGGAAAAAGCATCCCAAGCAATAGAAGCAGCATCTACAAAAGCCTTAAGGTTAAAGAGAACACTGGGTGAACTACAGATAGTTTAGTTAGGCTAGGACATTTTAATGTGAAAACAAGAGAAAGGAGAAATGAATTAGGAGCCAAATCTTGAAAAGCATTGAAAACCAAACTAAGGAGTATAGTCTTCATCCTAAGGGCAACGTTGAATCACTGAAAAGTTGTAAGCAAGGGAGAGACAAGGTGAGATTGGTCCTTGGCAATATCTCTAACCCCTTGACTAGTTTATGTGTTTAACAAATGAGATCATTACTTTTTAGTAGCCATGTCTGTAAGTTAATTGTTGTGACTGGAAAAAACAAAATTATAGACTCAATTACTTTACCTGTTAGAGGAAAACAATGAGAATACCTACCTTATGAGGTTTTCATGAGCATTAAAAACATGCTCATGGATAGAAAGAATCAATATCATGAAAATGGCCATACTGCCCAAAGTAATTTATAGATTCCATGCTGTCCCCATCAAGTTACCATTGACTTTCTTCACAGAATTAGGAAAAAAAAACTACTTTAAATTTCATATGGAACCAAAAAAGAGCCTGTACAGCCAAGACAATCCTAACCACAAAGAACAAAGCTGGAGGTATTGTGCTACCTGACTTCAAACTATATCACAAGGCTACAGTAACCAAAACAGCATGGTACTGGTACCAAAACAGATATATAGACCAATGGAACAGAACAGAAGCCTCAGAAATAACACCACACATCTACAACTATCTGATCTTTGACAACCCTGACAAAAACAAGCAATGGAAAAAGGATTCACTATTTAATAAATGATGTTGGGAAAACTGGCTAGCCATATGCAGAAAACTGAAACTGGACCCCTTTCTTACACCTTGCATAAAAATTAACTCAAGATGGATTAAATACGTAAATGTAAGACCTAAAACCATAAAAATCCTAGAAGAAAACCTAGGCAATGCCATTCAGGACATAGGCGTGGGCAAAGACTTCATGACTAAAACACCAAAAGCAATGGCAACAAAAGTCAAATGTGACAAATGGGATCTAATTAAACTAAAGAGCTTCTGCACAGCAAAATAAACTATCATCAGAGTAAACAGGCAACCTACAGAATGGGAGAAAATTTTTGCAATCTATCCATCTGACAAAGTCTAATATCCAGAATCTACAAAGAACTTACACAAATTTACAAGAAAAAACAAACAACCCCATCAAAAAGTGGGTGAAGGATATGAACAGACACTTCTCTAAAGAAGGCATTTATGTGGCCAAAAAACATATGAAAAAAAAAGCTCATCATCACTGGTCATTAGAGAAATGCAAATCAAAACCACAATGAGGTATCATCTCACGCCAGTTAGAATGGCAAACATTAAAAAGTCAGGAAACAACAGATGCTGGAGAGGAAGTGGAGAAATAGGAATGCTTTTACACTGTTGGAGTGTGAATTTGTTCAACCATTGTGGAAGAGAGTGTGACAATTCCTCAAGGATCTAGAACCAGAAATACCATTTGATCCAGCAATCCCATTACTGGGTATATAACCAAGGGATTATAAATCATTCTACTACAAAGACATATGCACATATATGTTTATTGAAGCACTGTTTGTAGTAGCAAAGACTTGGAACCAACCCAAATGCCCATCAATGATAGACTGGATAAAGGAAATGTGCCACATATGTACCATGGAATATTATGCAGCCATATAAAAGGATAATTCATGTCCTTTGCAGGGACATGGATGAAGCTGGAAATCATCATTCTCAGCCAACTAACACAGAAACAGAAAACCAAACACCACATGTTCTCACTCATAATGGGAGTTGAACAATGAGAACACATGGACACAGGGAGGGGAACATCACACAATGGGGCCTGTCGATTGGTGGGGGGCTAGGGGAGGGATAGCATTAGGAGAAATACCTAATGTAGGTGACGAGTTGATGCGTGTAGCAAACCACCATGGCACGTGTATACCTATGTAACAAACCTGCACATTCTACACATGTATCCCAGAATTTAAAGTATAATAATAATTTTTAAAAATAAGTAAATTTTTTAGTCCACATGCAAGGTGCTTAATAAATGCTTATTGACTAGGAAGCTTTTCCTCCCTAGTTTCTTTTGTTAAAATGGTGCAGTGCTGGCTGGGCGTGGTAGCTCACACCTGTAATCCCAGCACATTGGGAGATTGTGGCAGGAGGAGCACTTGAGTCCAGAAGTTCAAGACAAGCTTGGGCAACACAGTGAGACGCTGTCTATAATTAGCTGGGCATGGTAGTACATAATTGTAGACTTAGCTATGAGGGGAGATCACTTTTGCCCAGGAATTTGAAGCTGCAGCAAATCATGATTGATTATGCCACTCTGTTTCAGCCTGAGCGGCAGAGTGAGACTCTATCTCAAAGTAAATAAATAAACGGATAAGAAAAAGTACAATGCCACAATGGAAGAAACTCAAAGGTTTTGTAGTCATACACAATTGGTCTCAAATTTCAGCTCTACCATTTTCTTGCTGTGTGACTTTGGTAAGTCCCCTCTCTTCTCTTACCCTCAGCCTTCCTCTCTTAGAAGATGATGGTAATACCTCCCAACTCCCAACTGATGAGCTAGGTCAAAATGTTTTATGCTCCATTGAGGGGATTGGCTAGGGTGCAGTTCCGATGAGAACTTTATGGTGAATCCTAGAGCAATGATTATCCCAAGTAGAGATGAAGATACAAGTTGTTCCCCTCTCCTGGTTATAGCCCCTGCCTGCTAAAATCCTAACTTGGTCACCACCCACACATCAGCATCACTACCTCTAAAATTACAGCAACCAAAAGTGGAAACCATGACGTTCTACAAATGGTTCACTTGGCCAGAAAAAAAAAAAAAAAAAAAATCATCATCTGAATGTGAATTCAGGATCTCAGCCATAATTAGTGATACAATATTGGAATCAATCTCACGCACATATATTAAGTCCGTAATGCTGAAAGATGCTTGTCTTTCAATAATATATAATAATATATAATGTTTGTCAGAATTATACACATACTTTTAAAATAAAAAAGTATTTGGGCCTACCCCTAAAAATGCTGACTTAGTAGTCTGCGTTTAGGCCTGGGAATCAGTATTTCCTCTCCCCTGATCATCTCCCCCACCAATGAGTCTTACGTCATGTAGGGTGAAGAACCAATGTTTAAAGACCTATGCTGAACCACACATTACCTTATTGAATTTTTTACAACAGACTTGAAATGTAAGCATTATGTACCCCATTTTACAGATGAGAAAACTAGGGCTCCAAGAGCTAAAATGACTTATCCAATATCATACAGATAGTAGATGTCAGAGCCAGAATCCTAACTCAGTTTTATCTGAGTCCACATGCCTAACATAAAGCCTTAGGAGCGCAGTTGGTGGAGGATTTAGGGGCCATGGAGAGTTACATGAAGCAGGCTTCATAGATTGTGTAAGAAGTTCCCTGCATCACAAAGTCTTCTGGGAAGCAATATAGCATAATGACTGAGAAGATAGCTACAGAAGTCAATAATTTCCTGGGTTCAGTTCTTATATCAGCCATTTTGTATTTACGTGGACATGCTAATTAACTTGTCTCAGTCTTGTCAGCTCTTATAATTGGAATAATAATGATATCTACTGAACAGGCTTTCGATGAGGATTAAATGACTTAATCTTTTTAATGGATTTAGAACAGTGTCTGGTGTAGAATACATGTCATATAATTTTTTTGGAAAACAACTAAAATTAAAAATACATAATGCAAAGTCACCTCATACCCTTGCTGTTGTTACCTATAAAAATATGCAGCTGGAATCCATCATTCTTAGCAAACTATCACAAGAACAGAAAACCAAACACCGCATGTTCTCACTCATAGGTGGGAACTGAACAATGAGATCACTTGGACTCGGGAAGGGGAACATCACACACCGGGGCCTATCATGGGGAGGGGGGAGGGGGGAGGGATTGCATTGGGAGTTATACCTGATGTAAATGACGAGTTGATGGGTGCAGCACACCAACAAGGCACAAGTATACATATGTAACAAACCTGCACGTTATGCACATGTACCCTACAACTTAAAGTATAATAATAATAAATAAATTTAAAAAAAATATGGCTTTTATCAGTATAAGCAATTTAAAACTGGAGAGATTCCATTTCAATACATACTTCCACAATAAAATATCAGATTTGGTGAGGTAACTAAAAAAGCAATGGCACTTGAGCAATTCCAAAATTTCCAAAAGCGGACGGGGAAAGTGGAAAGGCTCTACATGAGAGAGAAGGCAGAAAACAGAAACACTGGGCTTGGAAAGATTCAAGTCTGACTCTGTCACTCAGATTAAAAAAATGAGATTACTGAGGTTATTTACCACAAAACCTTGGTTATCAAAGGGAAGAAAGTGAGATAAAATAATTGGAACCAGAAATAAAAACCATTTGCATGGTTTGTAACAACAATTGACATTTGTATGAAGTTTTATAGCTCAAGAGTTACCTAGCATATAGTGAGCCCTAATTAAATGATAATTTCATAGTCTCTGTTGTTAATATTTCTTTGTCACTTTTACAGATGGGGGGAAATTTCAGAGATGTAGAGGAAGTTGTTCAAGGTCAAACAAGTATAAGCCAAACAAGTGGGTTGGGTAACAAAGGCTGGAAACCAGGCCACTGCAAACCTCCATTATTTCCGCCATCCCATTTTCTTACGGTGTTTTAAAAGATGCTGAAGTGGTCCAAATGTAAAACTGGTATTTCCAAAACTGTAATATACTACACCATTTCCATAGGTATTCTGTGAGAAATGAAATGTTTCCTTACCCAACTAAGCTTAGAAGAACTGGGTTAAACATTAAACATTTCTTTACAAAGGGGTTCCTCAGAGCCATTAAAATGTGTTGGTTGTTCTCAATCTCCACAAGAGGACTAGAAAAAGCAGGCTTCTCCAAACATATAATCACAGATCCTTCTGTTCATAGAACAACTTTTGACACTTTCCAAAATGCCAGTGTTCTACTGAGTGCAATTTAGGAAACATAGCTCCAAATAAATGCCTTCAGATTTGGTGAGGGAAATTCTACCAGGCTTCTCGAAGTTCTACCAGCCCACTCATCTACTAGTGGGCATGATGGGAGTGGGCAGGAAAAAAAAGTGCCAGAAGCTTCAGAATTAGACTAGATCGACAAATCCAAAGAAGGGTCAGGTCAATTAGGCTCAAAAACCCATGACCATTTGAGAAACTGAATCACCAGAGCCAACAAAGGGTGATCAGGAAATAATGCCAAGTCAAAACAAGTCGGGAATCCAAAATCCAGGGCAGTCGTGGGTAGCAGAGCTTAACAAGAGCAGGCCCCAGGATGCATCAGGAATGTTTCTGGAGCCAGCACAAGCCAGCTTTATATAATTGTTTTAATTCAGTTTTATAGTCAAGCTTGGTGGAAGCACAAGTGACTCAACTAAAAGGAACATCTGTGATTGAGGGAATATTGGCATTTGATTCCTGTAATGAGGAAGGTTCCAGAAACCTTTGACTGGTGGGTAATATAAGAACACAAAATGAAAAAACTGAACAGATAGACTCATAAAATTGCCTTACATAATATCTATAACTTCTGAAATGCCATGGGCACAGTAAGTGTTTCAGCAACCCTGGGCCCATATAATCTATCAGCCAAATTGTTGGCTTCAGATAGTACAGGAAACAACTATAAGTACTTCAGCTTCTACTATGGCTTGGTTCAGGCCCACATGGTTTCTTACCTTGATGCCTAACTAATTTCCTTGCTGCCTACTTACCTCTCACAAATGTATGCACTATAATTCTACCAGGTTATGTCCATTCACCATAGTTCTGACTACATTATTTCCCGGTTTGGGTGTCTCCTCATTTCTCTCTGTTCTTTTTCACATGTTTTACATGTATCTCCTTTATCCAGATATTGCCCTCTTCTAGGTCTCTTCTTATTTCATCCTCTCACAACTTTTAACTCGAGTGTATCTATTTGATTTGTGCCTTTGCTTAGTATGTCCCAATGCCTGAGATGCCCCTATCTCATCCTAGACTGAATCACCACTTGTAACTTGATAACCTTGGTCATCTTCTAAGTGGTCTTCACGTCCTTCCTGAAACTTTTATTCACTACCTCTCCTCTCCCTTCTCCCACTCCTTCTGGGCTGGATTCCCTTAAATTTGGTCCCATACTACTCCATGCTTATCTTCATCTATGCACGTATCATACTGTGTGGAATATGCTTTCTTTGTGTATCTGTTTCAATTACTTTAATTTCTTCTTCACTAGACTGAGAGTAGGGACATAGGTGGAAGGATGAGTGGCTTGAGCTGCAAGGAAGCTTTCTGTGCATCTCTCTTAGCACCAGCAGGTCCCTAGCCTATCACCACTTCATCTTAATTAAATCAACACACTGTACACCTCAGAGACTATCAACTTCCTCTTTGTTAGAGCGAGAGAAGGCGATAAATTTTGTAGTGAGTAGTAGACCACTATGTTCACCAGAATTCAAAGGAGGTTAGAGAAGGCAGACTGGCCTAGCAGGACTGCATCCAGAGAGAGAAAAAATCAGAGTGAGGATACAGAAGTAGATCTCTCAGGATGATGTGTCTGGTAGAGAAGGTCACATTTCAGATCTATAGATCTGCTGGAAAAAAGCTAAACCAATATGACATGCAAAGTGTAGGCGTGGAGGTAAGAGTGTCTTTTTGTCTATATGTTAAGAAATGAATACAGAATATTTAAGACATTCCTATGAGTATAAATATATTATCTATTTATATAATATGTGTAATACATACTTATATATACAGACTACTTAAGATATGCTTATATAAAACGTAAGAATATTTCAATATTCTCCATATTTTGTGAAAATTCATCATTGATTTCACTTGATCTGGAAAATGATTGCCCATTTTTTGAGTACCCCTAGGTATCACCAAAGAGAATTTCAAGCACATTACAGAGCCTATATTTTAAACCAGATCATTCTGAACCCACCAAGTGTAATGAAATTCTGGCTAGCAGCATTTTCCCAACTATAGTTGCAAACACAAAATATTAAAATTTCATCTCATTTATATAGATTTAATCCTCACAAAAACCATATAAAATTACTTTTGTGATGTGTTTTTTACATATGAAGGAACTCAGACTTAGAGAAATGAGAAATGACAGAGTTTTGTATCCATGATTTTTCAGTGCCACTGTGCTCTATATTCAAGTGTATCAATTTTTGTCTTATACTGCATAGTGTTTCCACAGTTTGTTCAAACTTCAGCTACTTCAACATCTTACTCAGCCCTAATCATTTTCTATGGTGTCCTCCATTTCCCTGTTAGGTTAGGTAGGGTTGCTTTATGTAAATGACATTAGGTTGGCATCTACTTTTTGGACTCTAGTCTTAACTATTTTAGACTTTTGGGGAAGGCCGGACCCTAAGAGGAGATTCCTCCTGTCCCTTTCAATGTGGAATGTGTCACATTTAGTCTTTAGGGTATTCACAGACTGTTTTTTCCTTCCTTCCCAAACTCTAACTCCTGTCTTTTCCCCACCCCAATACTTATCTCCATCTTCTCCCACACCCTCAATTACTATAGAATTGTCTCAGACACAAGCAAGTTTAGCTCACACTTCTGAGCATGCAAGGACTTTCATAATTCAGTCCAAACTTATCTGTCTAGCCTCATCTCCCACCACTCATTCCCTCCATACACCCTACCCTCCAGCTATACTGAACCTCTCACTCTTCTCATAATGTACTAAGCCTTTTCGTGCCTCTGCCAGGATTCTGTTCCTTTCTTTCTCATATGAACTTGTACTCATCATTAAAAACTCAGCTTAAAGATGGGTTCCTCTGCCTCCAGTCTCTCCCCCTGCACTTCATCATGTAATGTAGGTCTGCAGTCTCCTATATGCCACCATGGGGGCCAAAGTGTTTCAAACGTTAGAGTGTTTGGGATTTCAGAAGTGTAACATGCTGTCTTCATTGTTTATTATACAACTCTCCCACTGTGGCCTGGGAAACATCACATATTCAAATATTTTAATATTTCAGTAGCAAACGTATGCAGAATAACAGTAATTAGGATAAATAATCTTGCATCAGGTCAGATCAAATTTTGCTGCTGGATAAACTATTTTTCACTTTCAAAGAGTTTTTAATTTTGTAATTGTGAATAAAAGAGTGTATACTTGTATTGCTGGATTAATTATACTATGATAAAGTAGAGTTCATCCCACATATGCAAGAGTTTTTGTTGTTGTTGTGACAGGGTTTCACCCTGTCACCCAGTGCAGTGTGGTGATCTTGGCTCACTGCAACCTCTGCCTCCGGGTTCAAGTGATTCTCCTGCCTCAGTCTCCCCTGAGTAGCTGAGACTTATAGGCACAGGCTGCCACACTCTGCTTTTTTTTTTTTTTTTTTTTTTTTTAGTAGAGACAGGGTTTTTCACCATGTTGTACAGGCTGGTCTTGAACTCCTGGGCTCAAGTGATCTGCAAGCCTCAGCCTCTCAAAATGCTGGGATTACAGGCATGAGCCACCATGTCTGGCCAAGGATGTTTTATTATTAAGAAATTCATTATTAAAACATGACATATTAAGAGCTCAAACGAGAACAACTGTTTTATGTCTCAATAGTTTCCAAAAAAGAAAAAAAAATTTGATAAACTCCAACATGCATTATTAACTTCTAAAAAAGGAAATATGTGAATCCATACCATATATATGCTTGCATTATTCTTAATGTAGTAACACTAGAAGTAGTTCTATCAAATGGAGCAAGACATGAATGCAGCTTATCTCTGTTATTACTTAATAGTGTTCTGAAGCAATTAGAGGAGAAAGAAATAAAAGTTATAAATATTAGAAAATAACTTTTATTTGCTTTCCAGATATATATGGTTGTATACCCAATGATGATAAATTGCTAAAAACTCTTCAAAGCAATAAGATAGTTCAGCAAGATGGATAGTTACAAATTTATTACACATAATCAATAGCTTTCCTATATACAATCAGATAGAAAATATAATAAAATAATATTTATAATGGTAAATAAAAGAGAGAAACTTTTTAGGAACCCCCCTCAAAAAATGTGCATAAGCTATACAAAGATAAAAGAGTTCTTAAGATAAGCTGTACACGAATGAAAATATATTACTATATCATCTCTAAAATTATTTTCTTGAGACGGTGCCTCGCTGTGTCACCCAGGTTGGAGTGCAGTGGCGCGACCTTGGCTCACTGCAAGCTCCACCTCCCGGGTTCACGCCTCAGCCTCCCAAGTTGCTGGGACTACAGGTGCCCGCCACCACGCCTGGCTAATTTTTTGTATTTTTAGTAGAGACAGGCTTTCACCGTGTTAGCCAGGATGGTCTCGATCTCCTGACCTCGTGATCCATCCGCCTCGGCCTCCCAAAGTGCTGGGATTACAGGTGTGAGCCACTGTGCCCAGCCTATCATCTCTAAAATTGTAACAACATTAAGAGTGATTTACTGACAAAGATGTTGGAGGAAATTTAGAAAAAAATGCTACTACATTGTATGTGCAAAATAGCAGAAAAATTCTGAACTAGAAGAGAGTAATATGATGATAGATATGAGCAGTGAGTGAGGCAGAACAGGATATATATATATATATATGTATACATTCAGTAGGTCTGACTTCATCCTGTTCTCCCTGTCTCACTGCCATATATCATTCATATATATGTGTGTGTGTGTGTGTGTGTGTGTGTGTGTGTATAATGCTATAAAGATTAAACCAGTTTGGTACTGGAAAAGAAACAGAGAAATCAGTGTAACAAGAGAGTCCTGAAATATACCCAAATAAATATTTTTGGAAATTTAGCATATTATAAAGGTTACATTTCTGATCCGTGGTGGAGTGTTTATTTGATCAATTGTCTTGAAAAACTGACTGTTCAGAAAATAATAATCATCACTCACACCAAAATAAATCATAGATGTATTAAAGATATGAACATAAAAACGTCATAAAAAGTATTTAAGGAAACATCAGTAAATGTATTTATAATCTTGTAATGGTGAAGACCTTTCTAGCAAGACATAAAATCCAGAACCCATAAAAAAAAAGAATATATTTCACCACATTAAAATAATAATTTAAAAACCTCCTTATGTATAACAAGAAACAATCTAGAAACAAAGTTAAGAATACAAATGATGAGGCTGGGCGCGGTGGCTCAAGCCTGTAATCCCAGCGCTTTGGGAGGCCGAGGCGGATGGATCACGAGGTCAGGAGATGGAGACCATCCTGGCTAACACGGTGAAACCCCGTCTCTACTAAAAAATACAAAAAAAAAAAAAAAAAAAAAAAAAAAACCTAGCCGGGCAAGGTAGCGGGCGCCTGTAGTCCCAGCTACTCGGGAGGCTGAGGCAGGAGAATGGTGTAAACCCGGGAGGCGGAGCTTGTAGTGAGCTGAGATCCGGCCACTGCACTCCAGCCTGGGCGACAGAGCGAGACTCCGTCTCAAAAAAAAAAAAAAAAAAAAGAAAAGAAAAGAAAAAAAAAAGAGTACAAATGATGAGCAAGGGAAATAGAAATGGTGAAAAAGGAAGCATATTCGCTACTATGCATACCAGATAAATGACTGATTTTTATAATCTACAAAGAACTCATACATTAATAAGAAAATGGCAATCAATCACACAACAAAAAATATGGATATAAAGTAAGAACAGAAGATTTATGACAAAGATAATTTAAATGGTCAGCAAATATTGGAAAATATGCTGTAATATGTATAATTGAAAACATGCACATTGAAAGCAGAAAACATTATTTTCATCTCTCATGTTGATAAAAGCAAAGAAGTTAATAATATTCAGTGCTGGCAAAGGTATGAAGAAACATGTACCCTTCTGCCCCTGGAGCTTTTTAGAGTTGGGTAATCTTTCGTTAGGGAGGGCCATAGAGGTTTTATGTAAGAATGGAATCTATCATTTATCTAGAGTTTCATGATTTCCAGGTGTACTTTTATTTGGTCATTATAACAATCACTATATCAATATGAGAAAACTGAGATTCGTAAAAATTGTGATGATTTATTCATATTAGCTAGTGAATGATAGAACCACAATTTGAACTCACCCCTCCGACACTCAATCTAGAGGGTGCATCAAGTAGGTATCTGCATGTCTTTCAAACCTAAATCTTATCCATTCATTCAACAAGTTTGTACTGAGCGTGTACTATATGTCAGACACTATTTTAGGTACTGGGGATAGAACAGTGACCAAAACAAATGATCTGCCTTCATGGGACCTACCTTCTAGTAGAAGGAAAGAGACAATAAATAAATTAATATAAAGTATGTCAACTGGTGACAAATGTGATAAAGAAAAATAAAGTGGAAAAAGGTAAAAAGTACTAGTGGGGGAGGGGGCAGTTTCAATATTAAGTAGAAGGGTCAAAAAAGTATAACCTGAAAAGTAACATTTGAGCAAATATCTGAAGGAAGTGAGGTAATGAGCCATGTGGATTTCTTGGGGAATGGCCTGACCCTTGCTGATGTGAGAGCATTTCTGGTGTGTTCGAGGAACAGCAAGAAAACCAGTGCCTGAAGAGGAGTGAGTAAGAGAGAAATAAGCAGGACATACTGTTAGAGAGGTAAGGGGGTGAGGGAGCAGATAGTATGGACCTTTGGTTTTTGCTCTGAGTGAAATGTGAGGTCTTTGGTTGGCATGTCCTCCCAAGAGAATAGTCAGGCAGGAAGAATCACCAGGTTGGTGACCCTTGGGGAGTCTATGCAGTCACCAGAACCAACTATAACCTACCTTCTGACTAACCGGCATGCCTCATCACCTCTCTTTCAGCACTAGCTGGGCCTTGCCTCTCATGAGCAGTCAGTTTGGCATTTTCTGTTCCCACTACCCAGAGCTCCCCACCTTATGAGACTGGAAGCAGTCCGCTTGGCAGGCAGAGTGGCTCAAGCAGATGGCAGCAATCTGATAGCAAGCAGAGGATTCCAGAGAAATTAGCTGATGAAAGGAAAATATGGTTGTTATCCTCATAAAGTGGGGAAACTTTATGAGGAAAGAGGTGCTAATCTTCATCCCAGCTGGTGTTCAATGGCTGAAGATGAAGATATTACTCTGGCCAGAGAGCTGCCAGTGTAGAGGAAAGAGAAAGCGAATGTGTCCATTGCAGAGGCTGGGGTCTTTATGTGAGCACCTCGCTTTAAGGGAAGACTGGCAGAATCAGAACAAAGAAACCATTGGAGTCTGTGGGCATCATTATCACTTTGGTACTATTAACATATTATTTGCATTTTATTTGCATTTATCCACTTAGCAAGTCCCAGTACTGATGATGATTATTTGGTCTGAGAGAAGAACTGAACCCACTGCTTGGCAGAGTGAGAGTTAGCTTTTATTACTGCTGTTATTGCTTCTGTTGTTAGTGCTAAAAGTAAGCAGTAAGAAATTAAGAAAGCCTACAGATTTTCAAGTTTTGTTTTTTTGTTTGTTTTATTTTGTTTTTGTCTTTTGGCAGTGAAACTCTTTTTTATAAAGTTACTATTATGAAAAGCCCTAATATAAAACATATTTTATTAAAACATAAAAGTAATATTTTATTATCACAAACTTATTTTGTAAGTTCAAATATATAACATTTATTTATTATAAAGTCAATAAGAATAAGGCTGCCTTGATGATGAAAAAAGTGAACATATAACAATTTGTTCATGTGTGGTGTTTTTATTTCTATTTCTAATAACTGAATGAAAATGATTTTTTTACAGAGATTGGAGTCTCACTATGTTGCCCAGACTAGTCTCGAACTCCTGGATTCAAGAAATCCTCTCACCTCAGCCTCTCAAAGTGCTGGGATTACAGGCATGAACCACTGCACTCAGCTTGAAAACAGTTTTTTTTTTTTTTTTTTTTTTAATTACAAACTAAGTATTTGTAAAGCTTTTGAAATATCTCTCTTGCAAATAAACTTTAAGAAACACAGTTTGGAAACCACAGAAGTGGGACAAGACTTAAAACTGTACTTCTTACATCTTAGGGTTTTGGAGAAATACCCTCAGGGCATCTCTGGAATGAAGGCAAGTAATATTCTACTTCCAGTACTTCACCTTGCTTCAACCAAAGCAGCTCAACTTTTATCTACTTTATATGCTAGACTTTCACTAAAAGTTTTACTTGATAGATATATTCAATCACTGTTAATTGCAGCATAGTATTCTATTGTGTTGGAGTAGAGAAATAATGCGGAGAGACTCTATTATAAAACGAGGTTCCTGGTCTTGAAATATTTTTTTTAAATACTGTTTTTGTCTATCACACTCATTATACAAATCAAGAATCTGAGTCTTATTTATGAGACAGGTCTGGCCTAAGGTCACATAGTACTTCAGTGGCAGAACCTATATTAGAGCAGTCCTCTCCTCACAATTCTGCAAAGGCTCCCATCTCACACAGAAAGAAAAGTCAAAATCCATCCCCTTTGTTTTCTCATTACTTCTCTGACACCTTCTCTTACTATTCTCTTCTTATATCTTGCCACTTTAGCCACAATGGCCTGCTTGCTGTTCCTTGCATGCAATAGATATGCTCCTAACTTAGCTAGCAAAGTTCTTTCTGTCTGAAATGCTCTCAGTCCCTGCCCCTGACAGCTTTATTGCTCACTCCTTCCTCTCCTTCAAATATTTGTTCAAATAAAGCCTACTTAATATTGCATCCTATTTAATATTGCAAACTGCCTCCACCTCTAGAACTCCTGACACCCTTTGCCCTGCTTTTCCCTACATTTTTCCATTTCCATGTAATTTATCATCTCAAACCGTATGACATACTTTATTTTTTACGGGTTACAGCTTATTGTCTTTGTTTCTCACTTCTTAGGGTACTAGTACCCTAAGTATGTTGATACAGAAAATGAGCCTATCACTGGGATACAAACTTCAGAAAGGCAGATATTTTTGTTTATTTTGCTCTCTTCTGTATCCTAAGCACCTAGAACAGTGCTTGGCACATAGTAGGTACTCAATAAGTATTTGTATTTGAATGAAGACTTATTCTATTTATTTATGAAGTCTCTTAAAGTCTCTCTCCTGGCCTGTGTTTCTCTCATCCCTGCTCAATGTCTCTCCATTTTCTGGCACTTAATCTGAGCTTTGAGCATGCAAAACACTTGGCCTTCACCTATGCTGACAGGCCATGTTATCCCTGTGCCATTTTGTGCTTTATTCACTCTGGCCTTCACATATAGCTTGAACAAAGAGTTGTAAATAGCTAAAATTGACAGAATATGAAGTTTGTCATGGTCTTTCTGCCTAAAATCGACCAAAAGATCGCCCTTTCTTTCTTCAGCAGGCAGAAGAAGTGGATTTGACTAAGCAAATTGGTAGGAGTAATTGGCATCCCTCGTCAAAGAGAGACCTCCCCACCCACAAATGTAGCCATTAAAGGTGTGATTCTGTCTATTAATTCTGTAGATCTATTTTTATTATTTATTAATTCTGTAGACTCAAAGGGTGAATTATGAAAGAACAAAAAACTTCTTCTCTGCAGAATAATCAAGACCCACTAATTTCAAGGGCAAATCTGGTTCCATGCTTTATATTCCTCAATCTGAGTTTATAAACTATTGGGTCTGAGAAAACAAAATGTATGTCTGTCTTTTGGAGATGTGCTTACTTTATGATAGACAAATACAGAAACCAGCAGACCCATGTCTTTCGCAGCTAGGAAAATAAAGAAAAAACTTAACTTGGAGGATCCATGCTCACCCTCCTTCCTTTATGGGAAATAAATTTTGTAGGAGAGATGAACAAATCTGAAGAAGTAATCAGGAGAAAATAATGTGAGAGAGGAATGACTGAAATAAACCAGATTACCAGATCAAACCTCATCATCCAGAAGGTAGCAAATGGGAAGAAGTAAGGGACCTGTAGATTTCTCTAGTAATACAGGGGTGAGATTGGAGTTGGGGTTAGACGGTGTTAGATTGTGGAGGAGAATAATTTATTTTGTCTTTTTAAGTTAAAAGTAATGGAAGGAACCCTATCAGAAATTGGAAGGCAGTGGGATAACATCATTCGTAGAATTTTCCAAAGTCCTGGAAATATCCATAGAATATGATCACAGGGCCACTGTATCAGCGAAATAAATGGCTGAAATAACTCTGGTGCCCCTTATGCTTTTATTCTTTGTTCAGAGGCCCCTTCTTGTCTCCATCACGCAAATAACTGAAAAGTTTTATATTATAGTCTTTATGGCCCCATGAAACACATCAGCTGCATGTGCCATTCCTAGCCCACTGGAGGTCTATGCCTGTGGATGACAAAACTGGCTTTATTTGAGATTTATGACCAATTGTTGGTTTCAAGTTAGAACCATTCCCCAATCATGGTTACTCTTGAATGACTTCAGGGCAGAAACCAAACCTGAGCTGGTAACTGACTAATACAGGAATATTCCTCTAATGAAGAACAAGGGTGTGTGTGTGGAGGAGGCAGGAGCAGGGAACAAACTCTTCTGGTTAACTAAAACATTCTGGTCAATAGAGAGGTTTCTAAGCAGTTTACCACCATTCTTGTTCTCGAGTTACTGACACTTAGGATCTTACTTCTCCTGGAGCACTATGAGGGAGAATTATTACCTCTTTTCTATATACAGAAAAACTGATGTTCAGAGAAACTAAATTACTTGCTGAAGGTAACATAACTAACAACTTAAATGAGACTCAAAGCCCGTCTTTTGATTCCAAATCCAGTTGTTTTGCTGTTTCTAAATCAGCTATATTACTGCTCCTATAGGACATGTTTGCTGTAGAAGAAATGGAAAAAAAATCAGAGTTTACAAAAATGCCTTTAAATTCATCAAAACCATAGTGTAATCATGGACTCATAATAATGTCTACCATTTACTGACTTCCTATGTTCTAGGCCTTTTATATTCATGATTATGAATACTCCTATTTTTTTGCAGAGGATAAATTGGTGATTCAGAAAAGTTGATATGCTGTATAATTTATTTTTACGTCCTTTTTGTATTTTTATAATATATCTTAGTTGTACGTATTTTGGGGGTACATGTGATATTTTGAAACATGTATAAAATAAGTTTTATGTTTATTTTTTAATTGTCTGTCTCCAAACAGTAGATTATAAACTCCTTGAGGACATGGATTCCCAGTTCCTAGAACTGTCCCCAGTGTACAGTTAACTCGTCATTTATATTAGGTATTTTTCCTAATGCTATATCTCCCCCAGAACCCCACCCCATTACAGACCCTGGTGTGTGATGTTCCCCTCCCTGTGTCCAAGTGTTTTCATTCTTCAGTTACCACCTATGAGTGAGAATATGCGGTGTTTGGTTTTCTGTCCTTGTGATAGTTTGCCCAGAATGATGGTTTCCAGCTTCATCCATGTACCTGCAAAGGACATGAACTCATCCTTTTCTATGGCTGCATAGTATTTCATGGTGTATATGTGCCACATTTTCTTAATCCAGTCTATCATTGATGGACATTTGGGTTGGTTCCAAGTCTTTGCTATTGTGAATAGTGCCACAATAAACATATGTGTGCTTGTGTCTTTATATTAGTATGATTTATAATCCTTTGGGTATATACCCAGTAATGGGATTGAAGGGTCAAATGGTACTTCTAGTTCTAGATCCTTGAGGAATTGCCACGTTGTCTTCCACAATGGTTGAACTAGTTTACACTTCTACCAACAGTGTAAAAGTGTTCCTATTTCTCCACATCCTCTCCAGCATCTGCTGTTTCCTGACTTTTTAATGATCGCCATTCTAACTGGTGTGAGATGGTATCTCCTTGTGGTTTTGATTTGCATTTCTCTAATAACCAGCAACGATGAGCATTTTTTCATGTGTCTGTTGGCTGCATAAATGTCTTCTTTTGGGAAGGGTCTGTTAATATCCTTTGCCCACTTTTTGATGGTGTTGTTTGTTTTTTTTCTTGTAAATTTGTTTAAGTTTTTTTGTAGATTCTGGATATTAGCCCTTTATCAGATGGGTAGATTGCAAAAATTTTCTCCCATTCTGTAGGTTGCCTGTTCACTCTGATGGTAGTTTCTTTTGCTGTGCAGAAGTTCTTTAGTTTAATTAGATCTCATTTGTCTACTTTGGCTTTTGTTGCCATTGCTTTTGGTGTTGTAGTCATTCAGTCTTTGCCCATGCCTATGTCCTGAATGGTATTGCCTAGGTCTTCTTCTAGTGTTTTTATGGTATTAGCTCTAACATTTAAGTCTTTAATCCATCTTGAATTAATTTTTTATGAGGTGTAAGGAAGGGATTTTTTACCTTAAGGCCTTCAACTGATTAGATGAGGCTCACTCACATTATTGAGGGTAATCACTGTTAGTTAAAGTCAACTGATTGTAGATGTTAACCACTTCTAAAAAATACTTCCACAAAACACCTAAATTAGTGTTTAAGTAAATAACTGAGTACTATATAGTAGGTATGTTGACACAGAAAATGAACCTTCACGGTGTTCAAGGTCATGCAGTTAAGCAGATGATAGTCCTGGGACTTGAATCCATGTCCCTTTGATTCTAGAGTCTATCATATTTCTGGTATATCAACAAGAATGTCTAATCTGGAAGAAATTTTATTGATCATGTAGACCAATCTTACTATAATATATAAGGGAATACTGAGGTTTGGTTGAGGAAAGAAGGGGTAAGTCACAGGAGCTTGCCCAAATCCACGTTCAGGTTCCCAGACATGGGAAGCTTGTTTTCCAGACATGCCCATAGCTACACCTTTAATTAAACTCAGTTGCCTCCTTTAGAATGGAACAATGTCAGAAAGTTCCTTTCATCATTTTGGCCTTATGTGATGACTGGGATTTTGCAGGGCCTCTTCTGAATCCCTGCTGTTATGACCCAGGACTGGGTAAGGCACTGGAGACAGTGTCATAGACTGAGCTGAATATGCGCTAAGAATAATTCAGGCCATATTCTGGAAATGTATTTTGTAAAAAGTCACCGAGCTTTTTTGTTGCCAATTTTCAACGTCTTCTAAAAGTTGATCACAGACACTTAATATCACTGAATTTTACCCTTTAAAATGGTTAAAAATGCTAAGTTTTATGTTATGTGTGTTCTTATACAATTAAAAAATAGTTTTTAAAAAGTTGATAACGGAGTGGGGACACAAAACTGGAATCAGAATCTGGTTATTTCATCAAGAGACTTTTGCATTGGGTGCCTAATATATTTGAGGAATTTTACATACAATGTGAGGTATGTACAACTGAGGTCTAGAAAAGTTAAACAACTTGTCCCAGATGACATAGTTAGGAGAGAGGAGAGCCAAGACTTGAACCCCAGTATCTTGACTCCCTTCCCAGCACTATTTCAGTAGAATCATAAAGATTAATAATGATGATAATTATAAGGCATTATATATTGAGACTTTCTGTTCAAAGGCCTCTTGGGAAGGCTAAAGTCACCTTTTGTGATTTATTTATTTATAATTAATTATAGCATTTATTTATTTATTATTAATATTTCAACATAATTTGGTTCCTCAGACCTATTAAGTTATTTGGCAAGACCCTGAAAAGATGGAATGTAGCAGGTAAGAGAAGAAAGAATGACGGAGGGCAGACCTGATAGCGCTACCTGGAGGAGATCTGCGAAATTGCAGCTAAATACAACATTTTAGGGTTCACAGAGTGAAGGCTTTAGACTCACTCTAATAGCAAAAAGGAAAGCACACTGGTTTCCTATTGAGAAGGCCTAATTGCTAGTCATCATTCTGTCTCTACTAACCAGGTGACTTTGGGTAAATTCTTCTTTCCCCAGAATTGTTTTCCTGTTAAAAGAAAAACAGAAATAGAACTAGTGATTCTTAACTTTTTGGATCATGGATCTTATTGAGAATTTGTTAAATTCCATGAACTGTCTACTTGGAAAAATGCACTTACATGCCAAATGTTACTTCATAGACTCCACTACGCTATTGCATCACATCCGCAGACACCCACTTCCATACACACACAGGTTGAGAGCCTTGCACAACTGACATTCTGTGCCCTAAGTCCTAACGTAAGAATGAGTGTGGAGGGTGAGTGTACTGGCTCAAGGAAACTGGAGACTCTGTGCTTGGGAGTAAACCACCTTGATAATCAGCCCTGTTTCTTTATTCATTTAGAAGCCTGGGCTTGTTTTCCAGACATGCCCATAGCTATACGTTTAATTAAACTCAGTTGCCTCCTTTAGAATGGAACAATGTCAGAAAGTTCCTTTCATCATTTTGGCCAAGTAAAAAGATAAGCTAATAAGCTAATGGTACTGAGGGTTGCCTCCTTCCCACAGGTATTACTCAGGTGTTACAGTTGCTTTTTGTTTTCTGTTGTGTCTGATGGACACAAGTAAGGAAACAGAAGTGCTTCGCAGGGAACTGATAGAGGTGAATGGGTAAGAAATCTATTCTGCTTACTGGCTGACAGTGACTCAGATGGTTTAACTGGGACTTGGTAGATGGGAAGGTATGAATAGGGGCATGGGCTCATGAAGTCGCAGCAAAATAAGGAAGAGGTACTTGAGTGGCAGTTCAGAGTCTTTTGATTGCTGATTGATTCAGATCTGCTCTATAACTCTCAATAGCTATTTTGACTTCTCTGGCTTCCATTTCCACAGTAAGGCAATTAGTCTTAACTCTGTTATTGTTGGCTATATAGCCATGGGTAAGGCTCCACCTTTCTCTGAGCCTCAGTGGCCATCTTAGTTCACTCAGAAAATTTGGGACTAACTAATCATTAAATACCTCTTCAGCTTTGACAATATAGCATATTGGAACTTGCTGAGTGCTCTGCCTTCTTCATTCTCACTTTGAGATCCAGGAACCACAGAAATACAGTCTGGTATACAGTGGGCATCAATAAATGCTTCTTGAATGAGTGAAACAAAAGTAATTATTTTATGATTGAGCACTTACTATGTGTGAGGTTGGAGTTGCTATTTTCTTTTCTTTTTTCTTTCTTTCTTCTCCTTTTTTTTTTTTTTTTTTTTGACAGTCTCACTCTGTTGCCCAGACTGGAGTGCAGTGGTGTGATCTCAGCTTACTGCAATGTCCACCTCCCATGTTCAAGCGATTCTCCTGGCTCAGCCTCCCGAGTAACTGGGATTACATATGCATGCCACCATGCCCGGCTAATTTTTAAAAAAATTTTGTATTTTTAGTAGAGATAGTGTTTTGCCATGTCGGCCAGGCTGGTCTCGAACTCCTGACATCAGGTTATCCACCCGCCTCAGCCTCCCAAAGTGCTAGGATTACAGGTGTGAGCCACCATGCCCGGCCAGAAGCTGAAATTTTCATTGAGAGACCTGGGAAGCAAGGTCCCTGTCTGATTCATTTTTATGTTCTTGAGGTCGTTATCCATGTCATACAGCAAATACGGAGCTTGGACTCAAACCTGGGATGTCTGGCACCAGAATCCATACTTTTAAATAGCAGCAATTGATTGCTGTTCACAAAGGGCTGCTACTCAGTAGGTACATCATAAATATATGCAGAATTAAATAGATTTGCATTGGTACGTAGGCTAAGGCATTATGTGCCCTGGTCATGTTAATGCTTCATTCGCTAAGATAGTGAGTGGTTTTATGTCACTGGAGGCCTAAGCAAAAGAATGAGCCATATGTGTAGAAGAAATTAGTTTAACTCTCAGTTTTCAAGTGCACTAGCTTTTTTAGGCTTCGATAAGTACTTACTCTCTCTGACCTTACATTTCCTCATCTATCTAGTGGAGTAAGTAACTGCAACCTCAAGGGGTTGTGTTGCACCTAGTGAAATGGCAAAAATGAAAACACTGGGCTTGACACACCAGGAGCCTAATATAGAGCCATAGATTTTATTTTTCTTCCTTGAGGATTCGAAAGGCAAGACTCTGAGAAAGTGGGAGTCAACCTGTGGGAAATGGAAAGGGGACAAAGGTGTAGTATGAAGCAAGAAAGCCAAGAAAACATGTGTTGTGGACCTGGGGGATGAAGAAAGGAAGGGGAAGTATTGGTTTCTAGTATTGCGTGCTCTGAGTTCCTCAGATTCAGAAGCTGGTCTTCAGCATGTTAAACAGCTCATTAATTTTATGATTTCTTCTCAAAGCTTTTTTTGTTCCATGGAGTATCAGGTAGCCAAATGATAAAAAAGGTTTTCTCTTGTCTGAAATATCTGTGTTGGCATCATATAAAGCCAGAGACTCCATAAGTTTCTAGCTGGGAGAAGTTACAATAAGCCAAAGGTCTCCCCTTTGGGCAGGGAAGGTTCAGTACCAGATCAGTTTTTGCTCACCATTACAGTGTCTGGCACACAGTGCCCACTAATTATTTATTGAATGAATCAAAGTATTACTTTTCTTTTCAGAAGGGGTGACTTGCCAGAGCAAAATTTATCTTTTTTAAAAAACTGTTTTGGCTGGTATTGTATAGTTATAGCCATCAACTTTGCCCTCTAGGATCCAGCGACAGAAGGCAGATAGATTGCCAAAAGACAAAGAGGTACGTGAACAAATATTGAGCAAACACACATATTAAAGGCCCTGTTCAAGCCAAGGAGTAAGTGCCTTTTTCTTAGTCTTCATGCTCTCACTCTTTTTGTGCACTTAGTACAGAGAGACTGGAATTTCATAATCCAAATTCCTGGCAAATTTTCCACAAGTCTGCCTTCACAGAGATGTGCAAATTAATTTAGTGAAAATGTAGCCATTGATTCACAGGCCCAAAGAACATAAGGTCTGTAAGGGCTTTTGACTTAAACCCCTTCATTGTGCTGAGCAAGAGAAAAGAAGATTGTTCAAGGTCACAGAGTCAGAGACTAAGCTGGTACTTCAACTTACAGCTTCAGAACCAGTGCAGTTTCTCTTCTATCTCATTGCTCATTGATATGTAAATCATTGATGTGGGGAATATATAATCAATACATGTCCATATGTTAAGGCAGAACTACAGAGACCTTGATTTGCTACTACTTTACTAAGCAGACTTGTTACATTTGCCATATTCTACTTTTATCTTGATAATATCCTGTAAAGGCAGACTTCTCCTTAATTTCTCTGGACCAGAAATGTCTAGTAGACCTTTCTGTGAGTTTTATACTTGCATTATCCAATATGATAATATTAGCCACAAAAAAACAGTGTTTGTTCACTTTGTCAGTAACAAATGACTCTCCATGAGAACACAAGTTTTGATCAATAGGAGCTATGTTACTTCACACGAGTAAGGAGGACACTGTGAGTATTCTCTAAAGCAATGTCTTCCTGAGGGAAAGTAACAGGATGGTTTTATGGGTGATAGAGGGAGGAGAGGGTGCATCATTGCAGGTAGAGGAGGGGTCCCAGTTGCACAGATGCAGTAACTCATTACACCAACACATAGGTCACATGTTATGGTAATTAAACTGTAGCTTCACCCAGGGTAGAGGTTTTAGCATGGTAATGAGGAAAGTTCATTGTGATTCGTCTGTAAGTTTTTGGGGTCTGTCAGAGCTCGTTTTAACCAACGAAGTGACTGCATTCCACACAAAACTTAGGAAGAAACAGGCTGCAGGGAAGGAGGTTGTAAAATAGGCTGATCATTCAAGTTGATTAAATCTCTGGAGACCCTCCCTGTCTGCTTATACCAGCCACTAGCCACATGTGGTTTATGATCATTTGAACTGTGGCTAGAACTACTGAGGAAGTAAATTTTAAATTGCATTCAATTTTGGTTCATTTAAATTCAAACAGCTACATGTGGATGATAGTGCCTACCATATTGAACAGCACAGCTGTGAAATCTGAATGAGAATTCCTGCTTTGCTTTTCTTCTATGACTCATGAGAATGGAGGGGGCAGAATTCTGTGAGTGTAGAGTGGTAGAAAGAACTTCAAGATCAGACATAATTGAGTTCAAATCTTGGCTATATTACTCAATAACTCTCTGCCCTTAAGCAAGTCCCTTTTTAACTTGGAAACTTAGTTTTCTCGTCTATGAAATGTGGAGAGTAGTTCCTAACCTTACAGTTTTGAGGCCAAACCATATGAGATTGTCTAGCACAGGGCCTGGCATGAGACAGTGCTTAGGGTCTGTGAATTCTACTTTTCTTTACTCTCCTTTCATTGAAGGCCACTAGTGAGCCAGAGAAGGCAGTACTAGTGGGTATAAGAGTGGTTTTGAAGATAAGCACTCCCCAGGAAAGAAAAGGGCCCATGGTTATAGGCAGGGTGGAGAAGTAGGGTTAGAGGTGGAGGCCCAGTCAACAAGGTAGGCTAGAAGAATGCCCTATAGCAAAGGGAAGCCAAGAGTTGAGGCAAGTGAAGAACCTAGGGTTAGGAGTCCAGAGACATGAGTTTTAGATCCTACTCTACCAGTCCCTGACCTTCTCTAAGCCTCAGTGTTATCATTCACAGAATGAAGTGGTAGTGTGCTGTGGTAGTTGGGGGGAAGTACTCACTAAACTATAAAATCTATAAATTTCTTTCATCCTTCCATGTAACCCAGCCTGTTGTATCTATCACATTAGCAGCATCCTTGACCCTTAGGGCCCAGCCCTATCACCTGGCTCCAGAGTGGATGTTACCAGCCTTAGTTTCCTCCCCTAGGAGAAAATTCTCCTCTCCAATCTTCTTAAGGCTCAATTGTTAATATTCACAAAGCTCTTCCTCCAGTATCTTCTTGTAGAAATCCTCCTCACCCTGTCAGGCCTCCTTAAAAGTGACCTCCTTCATAAAGCCCAATCTGATCTGCTAAACTAAACTGACAGCTTTCTTTTTAAAGGAAGACAGTGGGCCACGGCAGGTGCAAAAATTTAGAGTTGGAAAAAACAGAATTTTAGGTAAATTACTTCATTTCCCAAGGTCTCAGTCTTCTCAACAGTGAAACAAGGGTGGTAGCACTTATATTCCAGGGTTATTGTGAGTATTTCATTCATTTAATATGAGAAAATAAATGTGTCAGCAATTTGTAATCTGTGAAGGGCAGTACACACAGGAGAAATTAGCTAATGAAGTTTTAAGTTTTATTCTACTTTTCTTATATCTCTAGGGAGAAATTACTTGTCTGCTGTGTTTTAAAGTCAGATATTGACCTGTCTGTCTGCCTCCCCAGATTGTGACCTCCTGAAGGGTTCAGACTGTATCTTTGTTGTGTCAGTATCTTCAGCCCCAAGGGTAGTATCTGGCACAGAGCAGATACAAAGTCAGCCTACAACAATACATTTAACCCATACAGAGCTGAACCTCAGAACCAACAACTTTTTTTTTTTTCATTTTATAATTCAGTCCTAAATAAACCTTTTTTTCTGCACAGGAAGTACTGTTACTGCTCATTTTTTCTTGGCTGCCAGGGAGCTCAAGATACAGCAATTATGTTCGCCATGCTAGTCTGGCTCACTCCCTCTTGGATCTTTATTTTCTCTCATTCATGATTCACCATGTATTGCAGGTGCTCTTGTTTGTAAAATAGAGCAAAACATTTCTGGAACTGAATAGTAATTATGTCCGTGAGTACTTGGGTCAGACACCCCAGATTCAAATTCTGGCTCTACTATTTTCCGCCTGCATGACTTTAGACAAGTTATTTTATTTTTTTTGATTGTCATTTTCTCCCATCATAAAATGGTGGTAAAAATTTCTAACTGTGAGTGATATAAAATGGAATGAGGGAAGACACAGCACAATATTCTCCTCTGTTCTCCAGATTAGGACACTGACGCCCTGAAAAGTTCTATCACAGTTAGTAATTCAAGCCCAAGATTCTTTATGTCCTATTTCTTCTGTACATTGTCCTTCAGGCTGCTTGGGGAAGTAAGGTTGGAGGAAAAAAACAATAGACCCAGAGTTCTGTAACCTTCATTCCCAAGATAATTTGAACTGGAAAATTTGGGGATGTCAGGCCAAAAAGCCTTCTGCAAACTGATATAGCTGTTTTTCAGCAACAGGGGGAATTGGGGAGGGCTTATGGATCCCACGAACCATGTGGATAAAGAATATAAGGCTCCTTACCTTTACAATTCCTCTCCAGGTATATTATCTAATTTTAATGCTCAACACAGATTTTTGAAGAATTCAGAGCAGATTCAAATCATATAGATGAGATCCACATTATAGAAACAATACTGAAGCCCAGAAAGGGGAAAGGCCTGGTTTTAGGTTATGCAATGAGTCTCTGCCAGAGTCATGCCTTATTCCCCTATCTACTTTCCTCCCAGCCCAGCACTCCTTCCAGTACCCCCACAGCAAACTTTACAACAAATGGCCTTAGAGTGTTTGGTGAGAGGAAAAAGGTGGAGGCAGGCAGCCTGAATAGAAAGGATAAGTACTTCACCCCCTTTCCAAGGGAAGAACATCAGCCCAGCAAGTAGCTTCCTGTGTCGTTCTGACTAGCCCTCCATAGAGTTTCCACACGTGCCTTCCATTATGGACCTAGGCAAGAGGACAGCTTAGGAGGTGGAGGAGGAGAGCAAGCCATGTCAGCAGTAAAAGGAAGTTTTTGGACTATGACTGATAAACCACGGCTGCCATTCAGGTCAACTCGGCAAATACACCCTAAGAATCTTCTCTGGATCAGATCTTGTATGGATCCAGTGATAACTGTGAACTGGCCCCATCCTCAGAATGGGTCAGAGCTCCCAGTCTGGTGAGCATGACCTCCAAGATCAGCTACAGCTTTAATAATACACAGAATATATAAGTGCAACAGAAGCAATGTGATGGGACAGGAGAGAGAGAAAAACCTATAACTACAACTGTTGCCCCATCCCTATTCTCAGGGACTACCCTAACCAAGATCAGCACAGTTCGAGGGTCCTACCCCCCATCAGCAGGACTGGAAGCCATAATAGTAATAATTATTATTATTACATTTGTGCAATGCACTGACCCAAGTATTTTTCATGTATAACTTATTTAATCCTCACAACAATTCTATGTAAAAAGCATGTTTTATCATTTTTTTCAGATAAGAAAGCTAATACATAAGGAAGGCCTCAGGAGATTGCAAGGGAACTAAGTCAGCTTAATTCTGCAAACATGTGCTAAATTCCGTGGTGGTGCTAGGAATACAGAGGACCATGGGAATACATAACCTCAGTAATGTGGGAGAACAGAAAGATAGACAATCACCAGTTTTATGTACAGTTATATGTGTGTGTGTGTGTGTGTGTGTGTGTATATAGATAGATAGATAGATAGATAGATAGATAGATAGATAGATAGATAGATAGATAGATAGTGTCTACTATATACCAGGCACTGTGCTAAGTACTTAGGTTAGATGATAAACAGTGTTGTAGTGCAGAGTGACCAATGCCGTCACAAAAAAAGCATGGGGGCTATGATATCTCAACTGGGAGAGTGTCAGGGGGAGTCACTTAAGGGACCCTAGAGAAAGTGATCTTCTGGGCAATTGCTACCCTTCAGATACTTACAAGAGACTAGCCAAAGTTCTCCTTTCTTAACTAAAAAGCCAGATCACTCACACATCCCCTCTGGCTCAAGAAAGCCCACAGCTACATAATTTTTAGGCTTAGGCTAAGGTTGAGGGACTTTATGCCCACAGGTAGGTCAAAGTATTCTGCCCCAGAAACCTCCCTCTCAATTCCCCTCTCCCAGGCAATATGTACAATTGGTCTATCTAGCTTGTGTTAAAAAACATTCTGCATGATGCCTAAATAGGAAAGAAAGACCTGGCATCTCACTGCAGTGCCTGTCTCGTTGTCTCCATAGGGAGTACCTTCAGACAGCTCTTGCCCGGAAGTTTTGTCTGCAGCATTTTTCTATCCTTTCATTATATTCAGATTTATTATAAGGGCATAAGCAGTGTCTGAGAGTCTGCTCAGCACAGCAATGAGATTTTTTTTTACATTAATAGCAGTTTTTTGGAACAAATATTATAACTCTCAGCAAGAATATGTGTCTGTGTATATATACATGGATATGTGGGGAAGGGGAGAATTTTGTAAATGAATATATGCAATAAATTGTGCGTGCTTGTAAGCACTTCTGTGTGTGTGTATGTATATGTGTGTGTATGAACATGAGCTTGTTTAGATGTCTGCAAGACTTCTTGCAAATTTCCCAAAAGGATGCACTCCATAAAATCGTCTTTCCTTCAGCTTCATGGATAAAGAGATAGTGAGTGATTGTTGCTAGCTGAGATGATTGCCTTTATGGGAATTAATTTCTGACAACTGGATTAATAATAAAAAAGTGAAAATAATAACTCAATAAAATTGAACCAGGTGCTGTGGCAAACACTACAGATTACCTCGTTTCATTCTCAGAACAATCCTGTAAAGGAGGCACTATTTTACCCTCATTTTATGTATGAGGAAACTGAGGGCCAGAGAGATTGAGTCATTTGTTCAAGGTTATGCAGCTCAGAAGTGGCAAAGTTAGGATTCCAATGCAGGATTCTGATGACAGGGATCCCACTTGTAAGCACTACACTCGTCTACATTCAAACAAACCTACCGTCTCAAGTTCGGTGAAACTAGAATATCTTATTCAGGATGTCAAAGACCAGAATGTGGAGTTTAGAATTAATATGGAAAGCATTGGGAGCCACTGACATTTCTTGAACAGGGAAGTTCATAGAAAGTGATGCTTTGGGAAAATGGATTTCTAAAGAGTGGAGGCAGCACCTTTAGACCAAGCATTTTTGTCTTTACTGCACTGATTTGTGTGATCCAACCAAGAACACAGGGAGTAAGTTGGGCTTTCTTGTGGTCCATGGCCTTTTTTGAGATCATGGCAGCCTATCTTGGGTAGGTGTTGACATGGGAGAAACACATACGACTTTGACTTTTAGAAAAAGTACCAGGCGAATTTGCTGTAGTTGCCTGGAGGCTGATTGCCAACTCATTTGGCCTTTAAGCGCTTCTGGAGGTTCTGACCTTATTTCTTGATTTTGTTCAAGTTTATTCATATCTCACTCTAGTGCTATATAGTAGATTTGCAAGTCCTTTAACTTCTCTGAACTTCTGAAAGTGAGTTTTTCCTCTTCAGCTCTCTACTCTCAACCTCCCTCATTCTAACAAAATTCAAGTCTAAAATACCTCAAAGGAAGTGCAGATGGGTAGATTGTAGGGTTTTTTTTTTGTTGTTTTTCAACTCATTCTAGCTCACTGTAACAAGTCAAACAACACAGAGATACATAAAGAAAAGGTTCATTATTTCTCCCAAGTCCCTTGTCATTCCATTCAGCAGGTATCTGATGTTATCAGTTTGCCATAATTCCTTCCACATTTTTCTCCATGCTCCCGAAAAGATGTTTAGACAAATATACATAAACGTAGAATAGTTTTTTCCTAGACAAAAGGGGTCATATTATGCACATGTTTTTACAACGTCGTCTCATTACATTCTCAGATGGAAAAAAAGCAACTTACTTTGTTCATTTAACATTAACAAGATTATGGATTTTGTTCTAGGTCAATAACCATTGGGAAAAGACCAACAGATTCTACTACAAAAAAAATAGAAATCTTCTGGATAAAAAAAAACTTAAGTCTAATAAGGACACTAACTCTTTATCTTTCTTTTATTATTATTATTATTATACTTTAAGTTCTAGGGTATATGTGCATAACGTGCAGGTTTGTTACATATGTACACTTGTGCCATGTTGCTGTGCTGCACCCATCAACTCGTCAGCACCCATCAACTCGTCATTTGCATCAGGTATAACTCCCAATGCATGAGTTGAAAATATTTTTCCCAGTTTATTCTTTGCCTTTTGACTTTTTTTTTCTGTCTTTTGCCAGAGAAAATATTTGCTTCATCTTGAAATGAAGGAGATCTTCTTAAACAAGACAGAAAAGGAAGGTGGCACGAGAGATAAGATAGGCATAAATCGAGTACATTGAAGAAAAAAAGCTAAGGCTTTTAAATGGGCCCTCTCCAGACAGAGGAAGGGTTTAGATGTGGAAGCATGTTGAAGAAGGCCAGAATCCAGGGAAAGAAATAAAAGTATCAGATAAGCATTCAGGTAGCTCCAGTGAGGGCGGTTTGATCTGAAACTGAGGGTTTGTACTTATAATTAGCAAGAAATAAAAGAGAGCTTGTCTGGGGGGGGCAGTGGTGATAATGACTCATTGTTTGAATGAGCGTAAAGGGCTAAACAATGACGCGCCCCAGGGAAACCCAAGTCTTCATCTAGTCCACTGAAGCACTGACAGTGGTGGGAGAAGGGTAAAAGATAGAATCCAGACAATCAGGTGGTCCCGAGGACACAAACTATCTAAAAAGATTGCATCTAAGGTGGAGGGTCTCTGAGAGTTTCTTCTAACTGTAATCAGAAGCTTTACAACCCTAAGTGCTTTGCGGAATCCATAACAGTCCTCTACCATCACTCTTCATGTCAAGCTCTTGGTCAGTTGCCCTCAATCCAGGTAATTTTTGTGATTATTTTGGCAGTAGCATGAGCAGAAGCGTTTGGACCCTTACAGTGAGATTGTGCAGCGAGTTCCTGGTACTTGCTAGCTATGTGACCTTAGGCAAGTAACTTTCTGCTCTCTGAGTTTCACTTTCCTTATGTGGAAAAAAAAAAAAAAAGGTTAATACTGACATCAAAGGTCATTCAGGAAGAATAAATCAGATAACAGATGCATATGAAAAGGCTTCAGGGAATGTAAAGGCCAATAAAAATATAAGTTCTTACTATGACGCCAGCTTAGGCAGATAAATAACCTGAAGTAAGACAGGCATGCCAAGAGTAGTTTTCCCTTACTGTTGGCATCTGCAAAGCATTTTGGGCAAGAGGGGAGAGGTTATGTGTATGTGACTAGATGGGCTCAGAGAGGATCCTGAAGCTCCCAGAACCCACCTGCTACTACAACTATGGCCCTCCATTCATGCAACTCATGAGGTGAATGGCACAGAGTTTGATGAGACATAATGAGGTAATGTCTAGTATTTACTCAGTACAATCAGACAGTTTTTAATTCAAGTCAGAAAGCCAAGCAGAAAATGTGTCATCTTATCATCACCAAAACTAAGGAAGAGCCCAAACTCTGGAATTCCAAGAAGTACCAATAGATACCATTGAAAGAGTCTGAACTCTGAGGGGAAGATGGACAGGCAAGTTTATGTACAGCAAGGCCACATAAATATGCAATTTCAGAACTGGCTGAAAGTGGGGGACTGAGTGGCCTAGGTATGGGGTTTAATAAAGGGATTATTAATCCTATCTTTATATCAACTCTGGAACCAGATATCCTGGGTAGGTACCCTGGCTCTGCTGCTTACTATATGTAAAATGTCAAGCAAATCAATTAATCTCTTTGAGCATCAGTAATAGTATTTATATCACAGGGTTCTTTTGATGATTAAATGAGTGAATATTTGTAAAGTGTTTACAATATTGGCTGGTGCATAGTAAATATCACATAAGTGCTATTTTTAAATAGTAATTAAAAACAATTTTCTTAGTAGGGCATGTAAGGTTTTCTTCTTAATCAGTCCCTATCTCTCCAGCTTCATTTCCCACTGCCTTCTTTTAAAATTGCATTCCTCAAGAATGGAATAAGTAGAACACTGCCCAATCATACTAGGTGATTGTATGTCTGTGTGCCTTAGTCTTGGCCTGGAATGTTCTATCATATTTATTCACAAAATTATTCCCTTTTATAAAGCTATCTCAGGCTTCATCTCCTCCAGAAGGCCTTTCCTGACTACTGCCTCCATGCTTCTCCATCCGCTTGAATTAGGCATTGCAATTCTTTGGACCTTGCACACATTTCTGTAGAGGTGGCTTAAACTTTGTACTTCAATTATTTGTTTATGGGACTATTTGCTGCAGTTAGACCATGAGATCTTGAATGCAGAGGTCATAATCTTATTTACTGATTTCCTCCCCACCCCAAGCTCATAACTTGGCACACGGTAGGAGCTGTAAGAATGTTGGCTGGCAAGATTTAAATGCAAAACATTTTAATAACTACTAAACTTATGCCATCTTTGCAACAACTCAGTGTAATAGATACTACAATTAGCCTCATTTTATGGATGAGGAACCTGAGATTGAAAGAGGTTAAGGGTGTATTAAGGTCTCACCCAGCTAATGAGTAAAGGGAGCTGGGACTTAATCCCAGGCTTTTTTTCCACGGCAAATGTTTTGTTGTCTGCTCTTTCTTACTGATAATAATGGTTAACATTTATTGAGCACTTTCTTTTCTCCAGGCACCGAGCTAAATATTTAACACAGATTATCTCATTTGATCCTCTCAACAATCCTGCAAGGCTTACCCCTTTATGGTACCCATTTATGGAAGAGGAAATTGAAGCATAGAGAGGTGGAGCAATTTGCTCAAACTCACGCAGAATTCCAACCCAGTGTAACTTTACAAAAAGAGCTTTTAGCTATAATCCTCTACAGATTCTCAACTGAGACTAACAGAATAGTTACTTCCTCAAGAATGCTACTACTAGAAAATGGGTTTTTGAACCTAGGTGTTGGTGCCACTGAGGATCTTCTTTTTCCATCACAACATGTAGCTGTATCAGTGGTCAAAAAAGGAAGCACTCTGTTTGTGGTGGGTACTTCTGGGGAGTTGAGAGTTTAGCTGCTCAGCTTTTGTACTGGCAATGTGGCTTGTAATGGTGTGGATTTTTGAGAGAGTGTAAAAGGGAAATACATGCTAAAGTTTATATCCTGTCTTCTTTTCTCAGGGATTTGCAGTGAGCACATGTTACCTACCCAGATGAGACAAAAAAAGGCAGACATAAAGGACAATGGTGTTGGGGGGAAATCAGTTACTGAAATGAGGCCCCAGACAGGCAAGCTTTCAGCAAGACAGTGTTTTAATCTTTCGCTTATCCAGCTATAATCTCCCTAGACAAGTATTTATTTAACAGGAAAGGACGAGGGAGTTCATCATTTTGATTTTATTTATTTGCTACAGTCATTGGAAGTTGCCCATCTTTGAGTCTGCAGTGATAAATAAGATATATTATCTGATCTCCTGGATTTATGAGCAAGGATGTGCAATTGCAATTGCCTCCGGGTGTCTAAGAACAATGCATAAACATAGGAAGGGAGCAAGGCAAAGAGCAGGATTTAGAAGATTCCTGGTGGGGGAGGGGGTACTTGCTGAGTAGGCAAAGGGATCCAGTTTGGTAGAAGTGTGTGCTGGAGTTCACACACCAAAGCCAGTCAAGCATAGCGGTTCAAGGGGCATCATTCAATCATTAAATACACTGTCATGATCCTAGGTGTCCAAGGCTCCATTTGACACGTTGATCTATCTTACTCTGAGACAGCAGAATACGTTGAAATAAACAGGCCATAGAAGTATTACAATCCTGGGCTTTTTAGCATGCTAGGGAGATAGATGCATGCTTCTTGGCCTGAGAGCATGGGTCATACAGGAAGGCTCTCTAGGGTGCCTAATTTACAGATTGGAAAACTGAGACTATGGTAGAATTCAGACTAGAAACCTTTAACTCAGTTCCTACCACTTTTTCTTAGCTAGTTTTATTTATGAATAATCTCTGTAGTTGACTGCAGAGAGAATTTAGATATTTGGGAAGGTTCTTAGCACTGCTGTGGCTAGACAGTGCACAGAGAAGAATGGGAAGTGGCTCTTAGCACCAGTGTTTCCAAATAGACCAGAGGTACAGGAAGAATAATGTATTTGCAATCAGAAGCCCCAGGTCTCAGTCCCATCTTGTCATTACCTAGGTGACCTTCGGCATACCCCATTTCTTTTCTGAATCTTAATTATGCTGTCTGTAAAACGAGGCTGATAAAACCTGTAAATGGGCAGAGGGATTGCCTGAGGTATGAAAAATCTCTAGAGAGATGGTGGGATCTGCAGACCCCTCCTTGCAGCTTTCCCCCGTTTATCAGCCAACAAAGACTTTAGCTTTTGCCTTTAAATGGCTTTCATTTTTTGTCCAAAAACCTTTATCGAATGTTTAATATATGTAGAATGTCACTTTAGGTGCTTTGAGAGATGGAGAGATGGGCTTTAACCAGGCCAAAAAGCATTTGGATAGATAACCAGCCAACAATAAGAAAAGACAAATAAGTAATTATTAGACCTATAATCATTCAGCTGAAGGCCAATGGTGAGGGGTTATCTGACTCCAAAGCAAGCTTTAAATGAACTCCACTTTAACCACTGTTTAAATCCCCTCAGTTAGTGCTGCCTCCCTTCAGCCATCCCTTTTACACCCTATACATAATGTACATGATCAGAAGATACTTGCTTGACATTCCAGGATATCCCCATTTTGGCTCCAATGATATTTTCTCTTATTAGTCCCCAGAATCAATGGCCCATGCTCCTTAGGCCTTGGTTCCTTACATATCCTCCCTCCCCAGTAATTTCTCCCATTCCCAACATCATCCTTACTCCTTTCTCTGCATCTATACTTATCTCTATTTATTTGCCTGTAGTAATCCTGCTTTATCATCCTTTGGGTCTCAGCTACAATTCCACCTGTTCTTCCTCCAGGTCTATCTCCTTGGAGCTCCTAAAATTAGAACCACATAGTTTTGCTCTGAACTATTAAAAGCCAAAGTGATTCCAGGCTATTTGTCCTGCCTTCTTTATCTGAACATCAGCTCCTTGGAGGCAAGAATTAAGTCACTATTCCTTCATGTATCATAATTATTTTTTTTTCTTTTTGTCTCAAAAGTCAGGACTTGTTGTTTGACACTAGTTTGGGTGCAACTCAAACATATGTCCTTTGGTTACCAACATATTGACATTTCCAGAATGTTGAAACAATTTCAGTGGTTTATGGTAGGAGTTTTTCAACCTGTTTTTTAAAATAGAACCTTTTACTGCAAGTGAAATTCAACAGGGACTCATAGTATAGAAAACAGATGAAAGTAGATCTATTTTGGGTAAAATGGAAGGCCATCCTTTCTTGGTAATTCCTAGGCTATCTCTGTAGAATACTCTTGGATTCCATGAGGCACAGTTTTGTAACAATGCTCTCAAAAGACCAATAGGCCAGAATATGTTTAAATTAAGATACATACTTGGTGACTATTGACTTGACTGGCAAACGTCATAACTCAGAGACCCGGGGAAACTGATGGGGGCTGTAGGTTCATGGATTAGGCAACTTGTTTAAAGATTTCCTCATAATAGCAGATAAGAGTTATAATAACCGTCCACACAAAAAAGTAAAACAAAAAATGCTTCCAAGGCCCTAGGTGCCTGGTAAGGGACCTCTTCTGCCTAGGGAAGGGCAGAACCCCAGGACTGGCCTTCAGTAACTTTCCAGTACTCTAGTTAATCTTCTTCACTGCCAAGGATAACAAATCCCCTTGTCTGAGAATCAGCTTCTCTCAGGGTCCATTTCTCACTCTTCAAAACTATTTTCAATAATCATCTTACTGTGTTTTTCTTTGTGTCTGGCATCTAAAGAGTCAGATGTTTTCTCTGTGGAAATCCAGCATTTATAAAGAAAATATGAGCACATATTTTAGTATCCATGTAAGACAACCCTTTGGCCCTTTCAGGGAACTTACACAAGGGCAACATCTATTTGGATGGTAAGATAGCCTGCATGATTTTTATTTTCTGAAAGCTTCTCAGTTTGTCATACATCTCAGTTCCAACAAACAAGATCTGGACCACCTTTGTGATGACCTGCAGGTTATAAACTATGCTTTCTACACTTGGAGTCCACAGAAAGGTGCCAAGATGTACCTGTGCTGTAAGTGTAGTCCTGTGTGTTCCAAGTTTTAACAGAAATAACTAGGTAATTAGCACTCTTAAGTGTTTTGACTGTATTAACTCATTTAATTTTTAAAACAACCTTATGAGATAGGTGCTATTATAATCCAATTTTTACATGAGATTGAGACACACAGAAGTCAAGGAACTTGCCCAAGATCAGATATCTAGACAGTCACAAAACTAGGATCTTAACCTAGGCATTCTCTGAATCCAGAGCCCAACTTATTATCTACACATTGTACTCTCATATCAGTTTCTTATAGATGAAGAAACTGAAGCCTTGAGAAGCAAAACAATTTGTCCACATTAGTGAGGTGCTTCTCCACCCAAAAAGAAACTATTTTAATCCCCTCTTTGATTCTCTCTTGCCTTCCAGGGTGTGAGCCAACAGGAGTTGCTAGACGGTGGAAAGTTTTGATTCAAGTTCTTTCTTTCTTTGTTATTAAGTGTCTCTGTAATCCTGTGGAGGAAGATTTTTCCTTCCTCTGGATCTGCTTCCCCAGTGGCAATATGATGATTTAGGACTACAACTTAAACTTTTTTCAGTCCAAGTCAGAGTACAAATTATTTGTAGACTTTTGATTTACTTTAAAAAGCTCATCTGTATTTTTTGTATTCCACTCCATAACAAATATATCTTCATTTTAATATAATTCTTACAAATCTTCTAGTAAAGTCAACTATCTTGAGGAGAGTGCCCTTATAGTCCATGTAACTACAGTGCACTGGGGAGGACCCCTGAGGAATACTCATTTCAATTTCAGGGCCTCTGAAGTAAAGGATGTCTCCAAAGTCCCTCTCTGCTTTGACATTTTACAATCTAAGTCATTACCTTCAATGCAGAAGAGCCAGTGTCCTACCCTAGTTAATGCTTAACCCCATGGTATTGTGTAAAGGAAAAGAGAGCAAGGATAGAAGGGAAAGCCAACTGAATATATCCTTCAAACTCTCCACGGCTCTGTACTCATTGGTATAAAAAAAATTCAAGGAATTGCTTAGCGAAAAGTCAGTTCCCACTCTATTACAAACAAATTGTGCGACCTTTGAATCATCTGTTACTTCTAAGATCACCTTGTCCAACCATCTCTTTGAATGGATGAGGAAACTGAGGCACAAAGACAGGATGGCCTTTGTCTGAGGTCACAGGAAGTGGCAAGGTTTGGACTAGAATCATGGCACTCTGTTACATCTAGAGAATTTGGCATACCAATTATACCAGTCATATTAAGCTCCTAGGCCTCAGTTTCCTAATTCCTAAAATGTGAAGAGAAGTCATCAGTCTGTCCCTGAGTTCTTATGCTGATGTGATGAGGCAATTAATTCAAGGAGTTTTTGGATTGATTACTTCTTGTGAAAGCCTCAGAAAGGAGAGGTGGAGATCTCTTAAGACAGATTTTCTCTTGCTACTGGTTGGTTTGGGCTATTGGGTATGTTTATAATTAAGTTAAAACTTTGTCTATTTTATTTAACAAATACTTATATAGTCTTTATTTTATGACAAGCATTGCTCCAAGTGTTTTACAAATATTAACTCAGGTAATCCTCCTGATAACCTTGTGAGGAGAGTTATAGTATCATCTCCTTTTTACAGATGAAAGAATGGAGATACAGAGAGGTAACATAACTTAGTCAGAATCATACAGCTATTAAATGGCAGAGAATAAATTTGAACTCAAGTCATCTGCCTCAAAAGTTTATGCTGCTAATGGCTAGATATGATGTAGTCAGGTGCAACTGGTTGTGTGCAGGGTGGTGTCATAAAAAAAAAAAAAACAAAAAAAAAAAAAAAAAAAAAAAAAACAGCTTTGGTTTTCTTATTTCAACCCTACTCCCAGCCCAAGCTAACTTATCATGTTTAGGGAAGAGTGCTCTCTCAGCCTGGAGAGAACTCAATTAGAGCAAATGATCTTTTACTTTTAGAGCCCCTAGATGCCTCGACAAAAGTAGAGATCCAGGAAAGCTCACTTTGCTGTTGTTCATTTATATTAATAAAATAATTACTGTCTGTTATTTAAATATTATTGGGTTATTACAAGTATTAAAAATTTATTTCTTTTCATTTTGTTTGTTTACTGTCTATTTGGGAACAGAGTGTGATTAAGCAAGCATTATTGAACATTTTTTTTTTCTTTCATACTATAAATGTTAATTTGAGAGGTGACTTAGGAAACTGTCACCATTTGCCCACATGAACCCTGGGCTCATCACTTAACCTCGGTGACACTGAGTAACCAACCAGCCAGAAAGCAGCTCCTCTTGGTCCCTCAAACACAAGGCTTGTCTTTTTACAAAAGTGCAGTGTTGTAGAGCTGAAACTGACTTCTTATGTCTACCAGCTGCCACTCATTGAGACGAAGAAACAGGTCATAGGATAGAATTGCCCATGAGCCCCCAGCAAGTGGCCAATACAGGAGTATACCTAGCATAATGGAAGTCTTGTGAGGTCAGGCACTGGATTTTATTTGTTTGCAATAGTCTCCTCATTTTTGAACATAATGCTAAGCCCAAATATGACTTAGTTGAAAATTATTGTGGATTGACTGACTGACATAATCCAAGTCTCCTGATTTCCAAGTGAGAATTCTTGTTGCTCAACCATGATTTTTTTTTTCAACTATATTTTTAAGCAGCTTTGCAAATTGACATGGTCATGGAGGTCCAGGGTATGAAAGAAATCAGACTGTGAATAAGATATTTTTTTTTCTTTTAGTTAAAAATACCAAATTCTTCTACCTACCACAAGCTCCAGCTCCTTCTTGCCCCAAATAGGTTATTGTATCCAACATGGTGGGTGGCAAAAAGGATTTGGGAGTGAAGACGAGGGAGAAAGGTGTGGCAATTGAGGCAGTCAAGCCAGTATTGTGTAAGTCATTTTGTGTTTCTGATTTTGTTAGTTATCTATTGCTATACAACAAATTATTCAAAACTTAGCACCTTAAAAACAAGGTACATTTATTTTTCACAATTTCTGTGGGTCAGGAAACCAGGCATGACTTAGTTGGGTGCCTCTCGGTCAGCATCTCTCATTGGCTATAATCAAAGTGTCATCTGTGATTGCAGTCATCACAACGCTTGACTGGGGTATAATCAGTTTCTAAGCTTACTCAAGTGGCCTTCGGCATGATTTAGTTCTTTGTGGGCAGTTGGATTGAGGGCCCCAGTTCCTCGCTAGCTGTTTAAACAGAGGCCTCTATCAGTTTCTTGCCATGTGGGCTTCTCTATAGGGCAGCTCACAAAATAGCAGCTTGCTTCATCAGAGCAAGCAAGTGAAATTGCAAGAGAGAGTGAGCAGGGTAGCAGTTAACAATCTTTCATAACCTAATCTCAGAGTGACATCATATCACTTTTGCCGTATTTTATTTTTTAGAAGCAAGTCACTAGGTTCAGTCTATACTCAAAGGGACAGAATTACACAGGGGTATGAATACCAGGAGGTGGTGATCAATGTACGCCCTCTTAGAAGCTGTCTACCACATTGGATATTCCCAGCTGAAGTCCCTTAGCCTTGTAAAATGTAAGCACACCACGTGCCTAGAGGTAGCAAATGGCAGTGATCAGAACATTGGAGAGTTTGGTTGTAATCTCTGCTCCACAACTTACTGCATGGTCTTTGGTGACTTAATCTCTATTACCTTCACTGCCCTCACAGACAAAATAGAGATATGATACCTATCCTACAGAGTTGTGAGAATGCAATGAGATTTTGGATTCAAAAGAGCTAACAATCTAGCAAGCAAGAAAGATACAGTAATAATGGCAGTGGCGACTATGGCAGTGATAACTCATTTTCCACCAGGCCAGGAGGTATTACATGTATAGAGACTTTTACAGTTGCTTTCTAGAGACATTATTCACTTTCCTTATTTAAATAATGGCTATATCAGACTGGAGAGGGAGAAGGAAAATAAACAGGCTGGTGCCTGAAATTCCATTATCAGTGCATGTATTTTTTTGTTTGTTTAAGGCAGCATTGCAAGTGGAAGTCCAGGAAGTATATCTGGTCTGCAGGGATATTTTCTTTAGCTTACTGAGTGTTTTAAAGGAATTTTAAAATTGAGAGATTCTGATAGAAACTGTTATTTTCAGCCTCTCTGGAAAAATTGGGCAATGTGGCAACCTTGAACTCTCATTCTGCATAGTAGCAATGGCTGGAGCTGAGTAGGCATTAGATAAGTCATATGCTCACCATAGTTCCTGCCTCTCACAACACATAAGTATATGTTCTCTTATCCAGCCTGCTGTCATCACTAACCTTACTCACCTGGTCCCTATAGCCATCTGAGTTTGTATCCCCTTGTCTAATACTTCACTCCCCACTATCTCCCCAGGAAAAAGCAGCATATCTCGGAACCTTTCCTATGGACAGCATCTGATGCAGAGTGGGGAGGGGGAACAAGATAGATGACATGTAGGGGACAGGCGAAAAGATACAAAGAAGAGAGCATGAGAGATGGCCTTTATAATTCTGTCATCCACAGCCTATTGTGTCATTTACTAGAGGACAAGCCAGGAGGGTTTAAATGGCATGCCTTGTGAATTTGGTGTGATTTTGATAATGTTGGATTTCTAAAAGTAGTGACTTTTTTTTTTTTCCTTTCTTTATGTTAACTGCTTATTCAGGAACAGGGTGTTTTTAAAGCCTGTACAAAATCAGGCTGTGGATTCGTAAGGCATTCCTCCTTCCATAGAAAATTGTCTCTTCTCTGCTGAATCTTTCACTACTAAAGACTGAGATTAACACCTTGCTCTTTTCTGGGCCCTTGTTTCTCTTAGTCATAAATTTAGAGACTTGGGCAAAGTCAGAGATTCTTAAGCTGAGAGTTCATAGCTGGGATATTCAGAGGCAAGAGAATCCCATTACATCTTACGCACAGTTACATGCATTCTTTTGCAGACAGGGTCCATATCTTTAATCAGTCTCGAAGGGACCCAGACTCCTTACAATGTAGTAAATGACATATTCATGGATTCATTCCACATTTAGTAAACATCCTCTATTCACTCATTCATTCAAAATGTAATTGGCGAGCACCTACTGTGTACAGGATTCTGTCTTAACCATTGGGGATATGTTTGTTGGAGAAATTAGGAAATAATCCCTGGTGTTTATATTTTAGCGAGGAAGGCAGAAATAAGGAGAATAAGTAGACTACATATTTTGTTAGAGAGTGGTAAGTGCTAAGCAGGAGAAAAATAAAGCAGAGCAGACTGGTAGATGTAATTTTAGATAGGATGGCCAAGGAAGACCAGAAGTCAGTGAGAGCAAGCCATGTGAATATATGAGGGAAGAAGGAATGGCAAGTGCAGAGGTCATACTGTATCTGGATTATCGAAGAAATAGCAAAGAAGCCAGAATGACTGGAGTGAGTGAGCAAGGCAAAGAGTAGCAGGAGATGTGGCCAGGGAGGTGGTGGGGGAAATCATGAAAGGTCTTGTGGACCATTGTAATAAGTTCTCAGTGCCATTGTCTATGTTGCTCTTTAAACCACCCCTGGCCTTCTGGCAGTCATTTTTGATACCTCCTCAAGCTTTCTTAGCTCTCTCCCCCAGGACCCTGATTCAGTTACTGCCTTCTCAAGGTGAGATTAGTGATGCTGTTGCTGCTTTTTTCTCCTGTCCTTTTCTTAGACCTTCTGCTCATCTTGGTTTTCTTAGAAACTCCTAAGAGTTTCTACAAAGCAAGGCCCACATTATGTATTGTTGAAATCCCAACCTCTGGCCCAGTGTTAACAAGATGTATGACTGAGAAGAAGCATTCAACTAAAGCTTGTTAAAGGAACTGAATTTGCTACCTTGAATTTGTCTCTCTGGACTTTGCAAGTACCAGCCCATCCTTCTCCTAAGCGACCACCAATTAAACTCCTATGATATGCCAAGCATGGTGCTAAGTGATCTCATTTAGCCTTCACCACAACTGCTTTTACAGATGAGATGAGAAAACTGAGGCCCAGAGAATGGGGAAAGATTTGTCTAACATCACACAGTAAGTCAATGACAGGGTGATAGGTGTTGATGCTGTGGGCCACATTAGTGGGGATGGATTTCACTCGCCTGCTGGACTAGCATTAATTCCCATGCCTAATAGCACACCTCAGCAAGATGGCTTTCAGATGTGAGGGGTGGAGCCTAGGGCCATTGCATAGACTTAAGAGAAATTTACTGCTTCAAAAACAGAAGGCAATCCCCTCTAGAGGCAGACACTCTTGGGACTGAATACCATCTCTGTCACTGATTACCATGTGAACTTGAGCAAGTCACTTCTACTTCTCCATTTTCATCTCTGTGAATTAGGATGATGATACCTACTTGGATAGGGGGTAGTGAAGGACTGGCCAGTGGATTGTGAGGATTAAGTAAGATATATGTATACAAAATCATTTAATACCATATCTGGCACACAGTTTAGGTACTCAAAGAATGATAGTTTTCTTACGTATCAACCTTTGATTGGCCCAACTTCATTCCTGCTGGAGTTGATGGCTCCTGATATTTTCATGAACATTCTCAACTTTTTGCTCAATCTTTCTGGCTTGTGCACAAGAAGTGGGATAGTCTTGGTGACACCAGCCAAACTCCAAACTTCCTCACAGCCTCATATTATCTCTTGCACCACAAAACTTTGACAACTAGGCACAGCTGACAAAACTGCCATTGCTTTTTTATTTTTATTTTTATTTTTTTCCTCAACTCCATGTTCTGTGTTCCTGAAGATAGGGCCCTTTTAAGAGTTCCTGAAAGGCTCTTTAGACTCCTTTTTACCTATTCTCATCATTGGCCGACTGTGAATTTGGATTAGTGATGATGGTCATCATTAATTCAATTATTTTTATTTATGTAAAATTTTATACTTGACTGAACACTTTTCCATACTTTATCTATTTTCACCTTTTTGATAGGCCTAGGATAGGCAGGGAGAATTATTTCCATTTTGCAGGTGGGGTAACTAAGACCCAACTGGAGCCTATTTCATCTCTTTATTTCCTCACCAACACCAATGTCTTGATAGCATGTATATACCCAGAGCTCTAAAGAGAGAGAAATCTGGGCCAAAGGAGTGGTAGGTTTGAGGAGGCCCTTAGTCCCCCTTCATAATCTCCATCAGCCTTCCAAAGACACCCCAAATACACATAAATTGTACATATAATCCATGTACTTGTCCAGGTAAATGCTGCTTAAAGATAAACCTCTTAGTTCCACTTCTTCTTGCTTTCCCTAAGCCCCTTTAATAGAAATTCTGGAAACACTACTGTTAGGAAAGAATGGATAAGACTCAAAATTTACCCTCTTTTCCCCTCTTTCACTGTAGCTGGCACCCTGACACTATACACTGACTCTGACATTGTTCCTGGCAGAAAGACAGCTTCTAAGCAAACTCAGAGCAACAGCTGCAGAGGAACTCAGACAGGAATTTTTGGGCCTGCCCAGGGCAAGGGGGAGGCTCTGGTTGTGAGCAGAATACATTAGAGCCCTAGGAGGATAAAGGCCCTGCTCTCAGTCAGAACAATATTTCCGGGGAGTTGCCATGGAGGCTACCTATGTACATCCCATACCCAGGTGCCAATTATGCTAAGGGTGAGGCCCTGGCAGGCATATAATCATGGGAAAGCAGTTGCTATGAAGCAGAGGGCTGCAGGTTAGACTTAGAATGCTGTTTCAAAGCATTTAATGCCCAGTTTTCAGGGTTAGGGAGACTCAGCCTGGAAAAGTAATACAGAAGAGACCCCTTTCCCTTTTTATACTTCATTCCTCTTCCCACTCCTAACTGCAGTGACATTCCTAGAATATATGACATGGTTAATTGTCAGACATCACCTAGAAGACTTTGTCAAGCTCTGAGTTCCACACTTTAATGGAGACTCAGAAAATTAGGAACTCACACAAAGGGGAATAAGCATGAGTGAGATCCCAAAAACCCGTGAGGAACAATTGAAGGAAATGAGGCTGTTTGGCTGGAGGAAGAGAAGACTAATGGAGATATGGCATCTGGAAGGTATCTGAAGTACTTCTTATCAGGTAAAGAGAACAACTAGGTCTGGGGAACCCCAGGAGACAGAACAAAGACCTGTGGATAGACTCCACAGGGAGCAAAAATGTCACTCAATACAAATAATAAATTTATCTCAGAGCAGTCCATGGATGAAACGGGCCATGTTCATAGGCAAAGATATCCCCATCATTCTCAAGTGTTCTGAGAGTGATCTCCCCCATCAAGTGTTTGACAAGAGGATTGAAACATGCCTGTTCAGGTATGAAATGCTGTGATTCTGTTAACTATGATCATATAGCTGCTAAGAGATTGATTAAGGGCTTAAAATCTATGCATCCTGATGACTGATGTTGCACTTTTGATCTCAAATCTTACCTTTTGATGAGGGTGGGCACACAGTTCAGCCCCAAGCTCTGGAAAAAGTAGAGATCCTGCCAAAGGAAGATTTCATCCCCATTTTCCCAAACCTCATTTTCTCAACTCAGAAACATTTTCTATCATAATCTCCACCATGATGCTGCTGCCCTAGGACTCCTAAAACAATGCTCAAAGAAATAAGCTCATAGGAGACTGAATTTTCAATGTTTCTCTTGGACCCTCTGCTTGCTTTCTTTTTAGCCCATCTGATTTCTTTTCAACAGTAGCTACTACAAGGTATATGTGTCTGTGGGTTGTAGTACAGTTGTGGGAAGCAATAATTTCCCTAGTGTAAGCCGGCATGTAGGAAAGCTGGGCATCTACACTGCTCCTCAGCAGACATGCCTCACATGTGCCCATTACTTGAAGAGCTTCTGTTTCACTTATTTTACTCAACAATTAATTTTCCTGATTTGGACTGGAAAGAAAAATAGGAGGAGGGGGACAAAAAGAGAAAACAATGTAGAAAGGACTGAAGAGGAGGGGTGGTGGGGGCACTAAAACCACTGCTATGTAACCAGCCAACAGTGATACTACATGTTTATGGGCTTTGGTTGCTATGGAGACAGTTACGTAACTCCAACTGGTGGTGAAATTTCATACTGCTTGTGGTGGTGAGCGATATTTCAGTCACTTAGGGCTACTTATAAAGAGAACAAATAAAGTAGCTGAGGGGCCCTTTGTCTTGCTGGCTACAACCCGAACTAAGTTTCAGCCCTGCACGCCAGTCATTTTCCAGTTTTCTGTGTGTAGCAAAATGTTCCCAATTATTCTCTGAGTAGAACTAGGTACTTACTCCTCTCCTCGGCCCAGAATGGCTAGGTGCAAGGCTCAAAGCAAAAAGAGAAAATAAATAAATAAAAAGGCCCCGTTTTGGGGTGGAAGGCCTGAGTGGAAAATTTCAGCTTGGAAAGCTTGTTTTTTGGGAAAATTATGAGTTGAGGGGAGGGCGTTTATTTTTCACTAGCACAGAGTCCAAAAGCTTGGTATGTTCTCTGTGTTCAAGCTCTCTCTCTCTCTCTTGCTCACTCTTGCTCTCTCTCTCTCTCTCTCTGTCTCTCTTTTTCTCCTCTCTCTCTCTCACATACACACATACACACACACACTTGAATTCGCACTCAATCTCATTCTTTCTTCTAAACACTTATATTCACTTGCATGCTCATGTAGATTCATGTTCACACATGTTCTATGAAAAACATATACATTTGATTCCACATACAATTCACACAAAAATACACATGTGCTTGAACACATAATTTACTCATAATGTGTACTTTGGCTTGTTCACATACAACTCACTCATATATTCTCAAACACACATGTACTCTTACACACTTACATAGTAGGCTGAACCTTGTGAAACTGCCATTGTTATAGTTTTGTTTACACACAGGGACATGCTGAAAGTCTCTCACCCATACACATTATATCACTCACTCTTGCATATATCACTCACTCAGTATGGAGGCACTCTGGACCCAGAATTTTACAGTATGTAAGCTGCTGGTTTTCCATCCATGATCTCACTGGGTCCTCAGAAACCACCTTGGGAGTGGATGCAGGAATAAGGCTATTATTTCCATTACATAGGTGAACTAAAGGACAGAGTGTAAAGAATGGCCTGAGTTCACATATCAAGTACTAAGCAGAGACTGGAACCCAGATCTTTATTTTGATGCCAAATTCAGTGTTATCGCCCTTGTGGCACCTGCCAGTCATGGGAAAAGTGGAGACATTTTGGTGAAAATACTCTGCATGACGAATTGAGAATGTAAACTTTTGCCTCTGGTGAGCCATATAGGAGATCAAGGCGAGGCTTTAGATGGTGTCTCTGACCCCTTTCCTGTCTCATCTAGCACTTGGGTAGAGGTCATTCCATTTAGCCAGATCAGCATTTCCCTCTGCTTGTCTAATTCTCCTCTGCTTCCCACTCTGCCTTGCTTGTCTGGTCAGTGAGAAATGCCAGTCCCTATGACATATCTTTCATTATTGCTTATAGAGTGACAACATCTTGCCTGCATGGTGTACATAGGAGCAGGAGACTGATCACCTTCCCGGAAGCTGAAGCAACTCATCTATGCTGCCTATACTCTGGATAAATTGATAAGGAAAGTGTATTTCAGGGTCAATTGTGTTCTCAGGACAAAGATAACCAAAAGGTTTCTGGAGCAGTAGAATTCTAGAGTCAAAGTTGCCTGGAAATTTCTAATCTTAGAAGTTTCTGAGAGCTGAAGGTTTTAGGTTGAATGCTAGAGCTGAAAGTCTCTGGAGTTTGAGATTTGGATCTAAAATGTCAGAATAGAGATGAGAGAACTACGATGTATTTTGTTGTAGAGGAAGGGTGGTGCAAGGAGCTGCGTTAATTAGCCAAACTGGGCTAGCTAGCTTCTTTTTGCTTCTTCAGATATGCTGTTCATCCTCCTCCAACCTGCTCTCTGACTCAGGAGGCTGACTTGTACTTTAACAGGTTCCAGTGTCTTCTGGCTTCCAGTTTGGTTTGCTCATGGAAAGCCCTGGCAGGAAATAGGAGGATGGGAGGAAAGTAAAGTCAGGGTCTTTACTCTCCCAGCTCCCTCCCTGTGGTGTCACCTTAAGCTCACTGCTCCTCTCAACCAAAGATTACAGTGTCTCTCAAGGCAGCCTGCTCCACAGGGATCTTGCTTTCCAAATTTCATTAACTGCCTCCTCCCAGCCCTCCAGGCTTAAGAATGGTGACAAAGCCCACTGTGAGTACTTCACCATGCCTTGTGGTTATTTTACACACCATTCACAACTCTGTAATTAGTCTCCTTATTAAACCCTTCTTTAATTATCCTAATTTGCATGTGCTATTTCCTTGTGGGACCGAAGTATAAGGGAAATCTGTGGGAAGCAGATTTGTTATTGCCCCTCTGAGTTCTCGATCTAAGTTAGGATAAAGAGGAACCTGGTTTGATTTTCCTGTGTTGGCCAAGGTGCCTTAAAATGCCCTACCCTTGTTATCCTCGGGACCTTCTCACGGTGGCCCTTTGGCAGTACTCAAGATGTTTAGCTGATTGCCTTTCTAAGTCACAAGCTCATTTATTTTGAGGGCTTTGCCTCACCTATTGTGAAAACGTGTCCTTTCTATTATTTCAGCTTGCTTTCTACTTAATGTCTCTAATAAACAGGGTCTAGGGCCTGTTCATATATTTTGACTATGAGCTCTGGAAAGGGCCCAGAAAAAAATAATTGACGAAACTGCACAGGGCTGTTTGAGGGAGGCAAGATGCTAAGGGGTTCAAATATGGGTCAGGAAACAAAGACAAAGGAAAGCCTTTCTGCTACAACTGTCAGCATTTTCATCCGAATTGCCTGAGCCTGCCCATGAAGTTAATTAGTTTTTCCCTTCTAGTGTCAGAAAGGCAGAAACAGGTCCAGAGAAGGAGAGATATTTAATTGACAAAGGTTGCACAGCAAGTCAGGGCTGGAATCAGATGAGGACTTGAGAACCTTTGGTTCCTGCTGCTGGCTACACCATTTCTACTTAGAGCTCATGCCCCTCAACTCCTTCCTTTCATCCTTATCCTTAAAGGTAGGGGTGAGGGAGGAGGACCACTTTCTTGACTTCACTCATCTCCTAGAAATCCACCAATGTCCTTGGATTATCTTTTTTTTTTCTGTGAAAGACTGAAGAGGGCAATCTTAGACACCCTTAGCCTGGGCCTCTTTCTTCTTCCCTATTCCCAGGCACCCAATTTTCCCTACCACTGTTCATTATAATAACATCCTATTTGGACAGGAACTTCAGGGCTATTTAGATCAGACGTTTCCAAATTTCATTCTCCCAAGGTGCTTTAGGGCTACCATGGGGTTGGTTGTGCATGTGAGTATAATAATCAAGTAGGGCTCCAGGGTAGAATCCCCTCCTCTTAACAGCTACTATCCCTGCCATCCCTTCAACCCTCTGTTTTTCTGTTTGTTTATTTTTTGTTTTGTTTGTTTGTTTTTTGATTTTGTATATTGGGCATTTTTTTAAAAAGAAATTGTTGCCTAAAAGAAACCTAAATCAGTGGTTTTTATTTACTCCAACTCCTTTGTTTTACAGGAAACTGAGGCCCAGAGAAGGAAAAGAATTTGTTCAGTCAGACAGTAAATCAGTCAGTATCAGGTTCAGTCAGGTCAGGGCTAATCAAGATTCTCTCTACATGACCCTAATTAAACTATCATTTCACATCAACTTCACAGCCTTCCCTGCAAGCAGCCTTTGGATGAATAGTGACAGGAACCAACACATTATGCCCTAGAGGCTTAGAGGATATGGCTGTGAAAAGGGAGCTACCATCTTGGTGCTCATGGTGCCTGCAGGGAGAGGCCCATCCTGGGTAGCTGCTTGGCATGCTTAGGGTTGAACTGCACAAGGTTGCCACCTCTGGCCTGGCAGCCTTCCTTTCTGCATCCAAGGTTCTCAGTCTACCATGCAGGCTTCCATCCAATCAAATACATTTTCTACTTGGAATGCAAGCTTCAGCCATCCTAGCCACCACATGGTGACAGTTAGGCAGGGGTAAGAGGGATGTGTGTGTGGTTGGGGGCGGATACTGTCTTCTAGGCCACAGAAATACTTTGGCTATTGAAGTAGCAAAGTGGTAGCAGAAGCTGTGTTTGGGGCAAAGTATATTTGGGGAATTCTTATAGGTCACTGTCCACTGCCAGAGAATTACAAAATATTGCTCTCTTCTCAGGCATAAATCATTAGACAAAATGATGAGCTGGGAGGGTTACAGCAGTGGGCAATAGGAATCCCTTGCATCCTGTTTTAGCATGTAAATTGCCCTGGCCTTCTCCCAATGGGGTCTCATGTCCATGTCCTGTACCTCCTTTTCTCTCCCCTGGGTATTCCAGAAAGAAGACTCTGGGGCAGTCAACCATTTATGACTCATCTCTGAAGTGTGCTTGCATGCTGTGGAATGAGGACATTCTCAACTGTCAGAGTTGATTTTTCTGAAGCATCATTGGGCACTTGCCCAACAAAACAATCAGGCTAGAACTAGGGAAAATATTGCTGGATACTGTCTGAGGTAAAGTAGTGAGAGAGTAAAGTCCAAACTTTCATCAATTTCTTGCCCATTCTACCCTCGAGCACTACTGCTGGGTGAGGGATAACCTAGGGCTAGCTATAAAGCTTTGCCTGCTCTCTGAAATGTGGATTCTGATTCTAAGGGTGTAAAAAGTGAGGTCAAGACAAGCAAATACACTACTCTTTGTATATCAGGTTCAGCTCTCCTCAAGGATAGGAGAGGAAATTGTGAACTGACTGGTGGAGGCAATTGTGACCTGGAGAAGCAGTAATCTACCCTGAGAAAGGGCAGACAAAGACATGGGTAATGAAGGCACTTTTCAGACAAACAGGAAGACTTTGGACAGCTCACCAAGGAATTAAATTAAACTTAGAGTAGACACTAACTTACGTATAAAATAGCACACACTGCTACGTATTAGGAAAGTAGGAAAGAAGTTTGGAAATGCAAAGAGATAATCTCAGCTGGCTGATAAAACAATTTGAATGAACTTCCTACAAACATGGAAATCGTAGACTTTGTGTGGATTGTTAGGTGTGAGTAGAAGTTGTTTATGGTCTTCATAAGGGTGAAAACTCAGGATAAAAAAAGATGGCACTAAACTCAAGCTATACCTCCTTTACCAGCTTCCAAATCCTAAGTGGCTTACAATGTCCAGCCTGCTGTTGACATTCAGCAAAGGAGATTTATTATTATGCTCATTGGATGAGACAGGCAGGAGTCATGAGTCTTGGCAGGAAAACAAGGCCAAAAGATTTGCTTTAACTAAAAGTCGTATAACTTGAAAGGTTTATTGCTGAACTGATTATGTAATGTAGCTTCGAAAGAGCACTATTTAAGATAAAGATTTGAAGCCCTCAGGCAGGTTTGGAAAGAGAGTTGGGAAAAGGCCTGAATGCATTAATAGGCCATTTAAGAACTGCCTGCCTCCTAAACCTATTTTCAGACTGTGAAGCAGGAAGGCAGTGAAGCATGGTAAAGGGCACTAATTTGAAGTCAGAAGACCTGGGCTGTGCCAATGACTCATTGTGATCTTGGGGAAGTCCTTTCCATTCTCTAGACATCAGGGTCCCATCCACATTGGGTAAAGGGATGGGGATGGGGAGCAGGAATTAGACTTGATAGTTACTAAAGATCCTTTTAGATTTGACATCTTAGGCTTAATTATAACCCCACCTTCCACACCCAGGTGTTAGGTTTCCCACAACCTCCAGGGTGCACCAAAGGACCTAACTGGACCAAACCTCAGGTGAGCAATCCTCTCTTGGTCCCTTCTCTTTTAGTCATATCCAGTTTTTCTTGGCCTACTCCAGTAGTTTTCTACTCTGGCAGTCCATTAGACTCACACAGGAAACTTTAAAAATGCCAAGACTCAGGATCCACCTCCAGAGATTCTGGCTTAAAAGCTCCCCTGGTAATTCCAATGGGCAGCCAGGGTAAAAACCACTGCCTGAGACCAACTTTCTGGCAGACTCTGTGTAGATTGCTCTAATTTCCTCAGTTTTTTTTTTTTTTTCGCCTCATTTGTTATTGTCTTCAGATTTGCGCAGTGGCCGTTTGACCACTCACAAACCATACACTTCTAATGCATTTTTGACCCATGAGTTTATTATTTTAACACTCATCAGCTCTTGAAACTGTTTTCTTTGTTTTTTTTTTTTTATTATTATACTTTATGTTCTAGGGTACATCTGCACAATGTGCAGGTTTGTTATACATGTGCCATGTTGGTTTGCTGCACCCGCTAACTCGTCATTTACATTAGGTATTTCTCCTAATGCTATCCCTCCCCCAGACCCCCATCCCACAACAGGCCCCCGGGGTGTGATGTTCCCTGCCCTGTGTCCAAGTGTTCTCATTGTTCAATTCCTACCTATGAGTGAGAATATGTGTTGTTTGGTTTTCTGTCCTTGTGATAGTTTGCTCAGAATGATGGTTTCCAGCTGCATCCATGTCCCTGCTAAGGACTTGAACTCATCCTTTTTTATGGCTGCATAGTATTCCATGGTGTATATGTACCACATTTTCTTAATTAAGAAACTGTTTTCTAATCACCCAAACCAGCTTCAGATCCATTTTTAGAACTTTTATCTCTAGACATTTAGGTAATTGGTGTTAAATTGATTTCTATGGTTGACTTTTAAACAACATGGGAGTTAGGGACACCAACCCTCTGTGCGGTCAAAAATTCACGTGTAATTTTTTTTTTTTTTTTTTTTTTTTTGAGATGGAATCTCGCTTGGTCACCCAGACGACTGGAGTGTGGTGATGCAATCTCGGCTCACTTCAGCCTCCGTCTCCCAGGTTCAATCGATTCTTGTGCCACAGCCTCCTGAGTAGCTGGGACTACAGGCGCGTGCGCTACCATGTCTGGCTAATGTTTTGTATTTTTAGCAGGGACGGGGTATTGCCATGTTGCCCAGGCTGGTCTCAAACTCTTGAACTCAGGCAATCTGCCCACTTCGGACTTCCATAGTGCTAGGATTACAGACGTGAGCCACTACACTCAGCCTCAAAAATCCATGTATAACTTTTGACTTCCAAAAAAGTTAACCACTAATACCCTACTGTTGACTGGAAGCCTTTCAGATAACATAAACAGTAGCTTAAAACATATTTCGTATGTTATATGTATTATATTCTGTATTCTTACAGTAAAGTAATCTAGTTAAAAGAAAATATTATTAAGAAAGTTATAAGGAAGAGGGAATATATTTACTATTTGTTAAGTGGAAGTGGATACTCATAAAGGTTTTCATCCTTGTTTTCACCTTATGTAGGCTGAGGAGGAGGAGAAGAAAAAGGAGGCATTGGTCTTTCTGTGTCAGGGATGGCAGAGGAGGAAGGAGTAGAGGAGGTGGAAGAGGAAGCAAAAGAGGCAGGCACACACCATGTATCTTTTATTGAAAAAAATTTGCACTTAAGTGAACCTGTGCAGTTCAAGTGTGTGTTATTCAAGGGTCAACGGCTGTTGTTTATTCATGGCTTTGCAATGATAATAAAATACCTCATTCATGCGTATCATATTAATTCAGATTTTGTGCTATTTGGTGAGGGGTTGAACTTATGTTCATCTCCAAGTATCTTCATTTATTCAATTATTCAGTCATTCTTTCTGTCTTTTAAAAATCATCTTTATAAAAAATATAGTTTATGTACTATACAATTCACCCATTTAAAATGTACAGTTAAACAACTTTGGTGTATTCACAGATATGTACAACCATCACCACAGCCAAATTTAGAACATTTTCATCATGTCAAAAAGAAACCACATATCCTTTAACTATTGTCTACCTATCCACTGCATCCCACTTCACATCTCTAATCAATTGTTAATCTACTCTCTGTCTCCATAGAGTTCTTGATTATAGCATTCCACATGAATGGAATCGTATAACATGTACTCTTTTTTGACTGACTTATTTCACTTAGCATAATATTTTCAAGGTTTGTTCATGTTGAAGCATGGATCAGTATTTCATTTCTTTTTGTGGTTGAATAATATTCCATAGTATGGATATAGCACCTTTTCTTATCTGTTGAGCTGATGGACATTTGAGTTGTTTCTACCATTCAACTATCATGAATAATGCTGCGGTAGCGTTTGTGCACAAGTTTCTATTTGGGTACACATTTTTATTTCTTTTGGCTATGTACCTAGGAGTGGAATTACTGAGTCATATGATAACTTTATCTTTAATTATTTGAGAAGCTGTCAAACTGTTTTCCAAGGTGGCTGCACCATTTTGCAGTCCTACCAGCAGTGTATAAAAGTTCTAATTTCTCCATATCCTTGCTGACACTTGTTTGTTATCTGAGTTTTTCATTCTATACATCCTAGTAGGCAGGAAGTGATAGCTCATTGTGGTTTTGATTTGCATTTCCCAGGTGACTAACAATGTTTACTATCTTTTCATGTGTTTATTGGTCATTTATATATCTGTAGAGAAATGTCTACTCAGATACTTTGCCCATTTTAATTGGCATATTTGTCCTTTTATTGTTGATTTGTAAGAGTTCTTTATACATTCTAGATACATGTCACTTATCAGATATGTGGTTCAAAATTGTTTTTCATTCTTTGCTTTGTCTTTCCACTTTCTTAGTGATGTCCTTTGAAACACAAAACCTTACATTTTGATAAAGTCCAGTTTAATCACTTGGCAAATCCTTTGCCAAATCCAAAGTCATGAAGATTTACTCCTATGTTTTCTTCTAAGAGTTTTATAGATTTGGCTCTTACATTTAGGCCTTTGATCCATTTTGTGTTCCAACCTAATTCTTTTGCATGTGACTCTCCATTTGTTCCAACACCATTTGTTGAGAAGATTATTCTTTCTCCATTAAGTGGTCTTGGCACTCTTGTCAAAAATCAGTTGACCATAGATGTATCAGTTTATTCCTTTTCTCTCAATTCTGTAATATTTCATTGATCTATATGCCTATCTTTCTACTACTGCCATACTGTCTTGATGATGGTTGTTTTGTAGTAAGCTGAGAAATTGGGAAGTGTGAGTCCTCCTACTTCCTTCTTCACTTTAAAATTGTTTTGGCTATCTTGAGTCTATACAATTCCATATGAATTTTAGAACCACCTTGTCAATTTCTAAACATTACTCAATTGGGATTCTGATAGGGATTATGTTGAAACTGTAGATAAGCGTAAGAAATATTTCCATTTTAACAATGTTAAGTCTTCTGAGAAATGAATGTAGAATGCTTTTTCAATATTTAGATCTTCTTTAAATTTTTTCAGTGTTTCGTAATTTTGAAAGTATAAGTTTTGTTGAATTTTGTCAAATTCATTTTCTGTGTCTACTGATATGATCGTGTTGTTTCTGTTTTTTATTCTATTGATATGATTATTACATTAATTGATCTTCAGATACTAAAGCAACCTCACAGCCTTGGAATTAATCCAACTTGGTTTATGGTATTTATTTCTTTTTTATGTTGCCAACTGTATTGGGTTCTACATTGTCGAAGATTTTTGAGTCTATATTCAGCAAGAGATATTGGTCTGTAGTGTTTTGTTTTGTTTTTGTTTCTTCCTTGTGTTGTCCTAGGTTGCTTATGGTATCACTGTAATACTGGTCTCATAGAATGAGTTGGGAAGTGACCCCTCATTTTCCATTTTTGCAAGAACTTCTGAAGATTGCTATTAGTTCTTCTTTGAATGTTAATAGAATTCAGAGGTGAAGCAATCTGGGCCTTAGCTTTTTTGTGTGAGTAGTTCTTTTGATTACTGTTTCAATTTCTTCAGATGTATATGCCTATTCAGATTGTCTGTTTCTTCTTGTGTCAGTTTGCAGAAAGTAGCTTGTGTGTTTTTAGGAATTTGCCCATTTCATCTAAGTTATCTAATTGGTTTACAGGCAGTTGTTTATAGTGTTCTTTTATAATACTTTTTATTTTTAATATTGGTAATAAAGTTCATTTTTATATCTGATTCTAGCAATTTGCACCTTTTATGTTTTTGCTTGATCAAAGTAGCTAAAGGTTTGTCAGTTTTGTGGATCTTCTTATAGAACTAGATTTTGATTTAATTAATTTTCTCTAATGTTTTCTATTCTCTATTTCATTTATTCCCACTTTAATAATTATTCTTCATTTTTTTGGTTGCTTTAGGTTTAGTTTTCTCTTCTTTTACAAATGTCTAAAAATAGAAGTTTAGATTATTGATTTGAGATCTTTATTTTTTCTTAATTTAGGATTTGCAGCCATAAATTCCCCTGTAAGCCCTGCTTTGGCGATGTTCCATAAGTTTTAATAGGTGGTACCTTCATTTTCGTATATCTAAAAGTATTTTCTGATTTTAAGTTTCATTTATTCTTTAACCTACTTTTTTATGAATGTGTTGTTTAATTTCTACATAAATTTCCCCATTAAACAAATTAATCCCATTCTATTTTGATCAAAGAACATACTTTGTATTATTTTATGCATTTACACTTATTGAAGTTTGTTTAATGACTTGCCATATGGTGTATCTCGGAGAATGTTCCATGTGCACATGAGAAGAATGCATATTTTGCTGTTGTTGGGTGGGTTGTTCCAGAGATGTTTGTCAGGTCTACTTGTTTTGTAGCATTTTTCAAGTCTTCCGTTTCCTTGTTGACCTTACGTCTAGATGTTTCATCTATTATTAAAAGTAGGATATTGAAGTCTTCAAACATTCTTATTATATTGTCTTCCCCTACCTTCATTTTTATGTTTTTGCTTCATGTATTTTGGTGCTCTGTTATAAAGTGCATGTAAGTTTATAATTGTTACATATTCTTGATGGGCTAAAACTTTTATTATAAAATGTCATTCTTTATCTCTAGTAACAGTTTTTGTTGTTACTTTAAAGTTAGTTTTGCCTGATATCAGTATAACTGCCTCAGTTTTCCAGTGGTTGCTATTTTCATGATACATATTTTTCCACCGTTTTGGTTTTAGTCTATTTGTATCTTGAAATCTAAAGTGTGTCTCACATAAAACATATATTTGGAACTTCTTTTTTGATACAGTCTGAAAATCTTTGCTTTTTTGTTTCAATTTGTCTAATGTTCACATTTATTGTTATTATATTTATAATTATGTCTGACATTTTACTTTTTATTTTCTATATGCCTCCTGTTTCTTTTTTATTGTTAATTTTTTATTTCTTCTTTATTGCTTTCTAGTATTTTAATTTCACTAATAATTTTGCACTATATTTTCAAGTTTACTTTTACTGGTTGCTCTAGAGTTTACTATATAGAGTGGTTCTCCCTTATCCACAGTTTCTCTTTCTGTAGTTTCAGTTACCTGTGGTCAACCATTGTCCAAAAATAGATAGGTGAAGCAAAATAAGATACTTTGAGAAAGAAAGAGAACACATTCATGTAACTTTCATTATGGTGCATTGTTATAATTATTCTATTTTATTGTTAGTTATTGTTAATTTCTTACTTTAATTTATAAATTAAATTTTATCTTTGGTAAGTATGTATAGGAAAAAAATTATAGTATATATAGGGTTTGGTAATATATTCAGTTTCACGTATGCACTGGGGGTCCTGAAACATATTCCCCACAGATAAGGGGAAACTACTCTACATCTTAACTTAGCAGAATCAGCTTCAGATTTATACTTTCCTAATGCTGTTAATATGTACAAATATTACTCCTGTATAGCTCTATTACATTTTACCCTTTTGTGGTATTATTATTGTACATATTACATCTATTAATGTTATGAAAACAACAGTATATTTTTAAAATTATCACTTTATCATCACTTTTTGTTTTCTTAGCTCATTACAGCTGTGCTTTTATTTACCTCCTTTGTGCTGTTATAAGCAAATATATTATATGCATATATTACATTTATATTTTATAGGCCCAACAATATATTGTATGCAGATTATTTTGTATAATTGCTTTTTAAATTCAACAAAACAAAAAAGAAGAAAATACACATTTATAGCATCTTTTACAATGATGTAATTACCTTTACCTCTGCTCTTTGTTTGTTCATGTGAATTTAAATTACCATCTGGAATCACTTGCTTTCAGCCTTAGGAATTTTCTTTAGTGCTTCTTATAAGGTAAGCCTACTAGCAACAAATTATCTCAGTTTTTCTTTATGTGGGGCAGTCTTTTTTATTATTATTATAGCTTTGCAGGATATGAAATATTTGATTGACAAGTTTTTTTCTTCTAGTGCTTTGAACACGTTATCTCATGGCCTTCATTGTTTCTGTTGAGAAGCCAGCTTTTAATCTTTTGGGGGTTCCTTCGAAAGTGACGTGTCCTTTTTCTCCTGCTTCTTCCAAGATTTTTTTTCCATCTTTGACTTCTAGCACTGTGCTGCTATGTCTACTTGAGAGTCTCTGAATTTATCCTACTTGGAGTTTCTTGAGCTTCCTGAATGGGTAGGTTATTGTTTTTCAATAAATCTGAAAATAATTCAGCTATTATAGCTTCAAATATTTGTGGTTTCTTCTTTATCTTTTTCTTCCTTTTCTGGTACCCCCATTATATTTCTTAACCACTTAGGGGAGATTTATTTAACAGCAAATTTATATACAATTTAATTAAATTGATTAGTTAATTCGAATTCACTTATTTCTGGTTATTAAGAGCTAACCCATAAAATCCACATTTGGCAGCTCTTCACTCAGCTCTTTAACTTTTCCATATATACAAGCATAAATGTTAGAGCAAAGGAGATAATTATTCAAAAATAATGATTTTTGAAATCAATCAGAACCTTTGGGGACACTTAACCTGACAATAATAATTGTCCTTGAGAATCCAGGATATATGGTTTCTACAGGTATGGCAAATTTGAGCTCTCGCCCAAGAGTCAGAAGACCTAAGTTATAGTGCCAGTTCAACTGTAAACTGACTCGTGAAATCTTGAGCTAGTCCCTCTTCTGCAAGGTTCTGTGGCTTTATCTTCATAATGGTCTACTGACCAATAGTTGTTTACAGAGGTCTATCAAGTAATCCACAGGTAGTGTGATGGTTTCAGAGGAAAAAGCAATGAAAAAATTCGTGTACATAACTTTTATAAATTTAAATTTTAACTGTTATTTTTTACAGAAATTTCATTTTTTCTTAATGTAGATTGCATTCTTAAAAGTATAAAGTTGCTAATGTGATGTAAAAAGGGTGGTAATGGCTAGCTTACACTTTTTCTCTGAAACATTTTTAGATTATCTGATTATTATTGCTTGTCCCAATTATCTATTGTTGCATAACAAACTACCCCAACACTTAGTGGCTTAAAGCAAAACCTATTTTATTATATCTCATAATTTGGGGGGTCAAGAATTTGGGCAGGGCTCAGCTGAAAAATTGTTTCACACTGTATAGACTGGAGTCACCTGGTGTTATTCAGCTGACATCTGGGTTAGTCTGGAGATTCCAAATGGCTTCACTGACACGCCTGAAGTGTTAGTGAGAACAACTACAAAGATGAGCTTAAATAACACACTCTTCCTTTCCATAGTGTCTTGTGGCCTTTCTGAATAATCTCTGTAGCAGAATAGTTAAACCTCTTACATGGTGTTATAGGTTGAATTGCATTCCCATAAAAGTTACATTGAAGTCCTAATCCCAGGAACCTCAAAATGTGACCTCATTTGAAAATAGGATTGTTGCAGATATTTAAGACAGTTAAGATAAATTCATACTGGAGTAATGTGGGCCCTATTCTAATATGACTATCCTTATATAAAAAGGAGAAGAGACTCAGAAACAGAGACACACCAGCAAAACTCCCTGGATAAAGGAGATAAACATTGGAGTGATGTATCTGCAAGCCAAGAAATGCTAAGAACTACTGACAACACCAGAAGCTAAGAGAAACTCATGGAGTAAATTCTGCCCTAGGACTTTAAGAGGGAAAGCATGGTCCTGTCAACACCTCAGTTTAGGATTTCTAGCCTCCAGAATTGTGAGAGAATAACTTTATGTTTTATTAAAGTCAAACAGTTTGTACTACTTTGTTATAGCAGCCCTAGGAAACTACTACATCTGGCATCTCAGTGTTCCAAGACCAAGTGATCTAAGAGACAGTAAGTGGAATCTGACAGTCTCTTAAGGACTGGGACTGGATACTGGAATAGTGACATTCCCAAATATATTCAACTGGTCAGTAGCTACAGAGCTTTTTTTCCCAGATTCAAGGAGAGAAGACATAGACCCAATCTCCTCATAGGAGGAATATTTTTAAAATTGCAGATATTTTCAATCTACCATAGAGTTTGTTGTTTAAACTTATATTTGTTTGCTGTTATCTTTCCGTTTCATGATAGCCACAATTCACAAAAGTGTCTGTCATATCAGACAAGTGGTACTCTCACAGTGCAATCAGAAAACAACTAAATTCTTTTTCAGCTCTGTCAAAAGCAACCTATTGTGTCAAGGTAGTTCTTTATTTGGTATTGCAATAAGTATTGAGCAGGTGTCATAGCTTATCTGCTGTCCCTTAGATTATAAAAAGTCTTGCTCACTTTCAGTTACAAGAATAGTCTCATTTAATAATTAATATGCCCACTCCAGTATAATAATAAAAAAATCTGACTTTATTCAAAATTAACATTCTCCCTTCACCCAGCTCTTGTGTGCTTTAGGCTGGCTGCTTATAGTAGTAAAAGAGAGCCATGACTATCATCTCTGTGTTTCCATCATGTCCTTATAGCCCATCTCTTCCCTCACTAAATTACCTCCAGTTTCTCCAGGGTTGGGAGATAAGGTAGACAGGAAAGAAAAATAAAAAGAAGAATGCTACATTTGGCTTTGCAGGTGCTGCATTGTACATCTTGCCCTATCATTCATGATTACCCTGGTATGGGGCAGGAAAGACCCAACTGAAAGAACCAACTTCATTGACACAGGCTTAATCTGGCATTTATTTTCTTTTTCAGGGCAAATATTTAAGATTGACTCTCTTGGATTAAACCCACTACCTTTCCTCACCTCAAGCCTCTAAGAATAGTCTTTTCCTTCAATTCAAGTCTAGTGAGAAGTGATTCAAGGAGGACATATAGAGTGCCTTAATATTTGGTCACTGGAACTTAAAGAACACCGTGGACATTTGAGAGGCTTGTTGCAACAGTCTGTGATGACAGAGTAAAAGAGTGGGTATGATAAGCAATTGCTATTACACCAGCCAGCAGGTCAGAGGTAAAGCTATTGAAAATTTGAGTCAATGAGTGAAATTTGAACACTGTATGGAAATTTGATGGCATTAAGGAAATTTTGTTAATTTTTTTTGTAATAATGTTATTTTGGTTGTGTTGTTTTTAATTCCTTGCCTTTAGAGACACATTCTGAAGAATTTACAAGTTAATCAGATTTCTAAAATAAATAAATATATATATGAACAATTTATGGACCAAATACAGAACCCATGATAGAAATGTTGGCCTGAAGTTATTCATAACGTAATCCTTTTTGAGAGAATTTTTGCTGGAGAAAAAGGCAAGAAGAGAAAGAAGCTGAAGATGTATCACTGAATGAGAGAAGTTTGAAAGTGCCGGACAAGCCAGATACACCACTGCATGAGAAGCCCATCAAAGTGCCTATGAGAGAAAAATGGTTGTAAAAACATGGTCAAAGAAAATCAATAAAAGACTGATGGATGGATCAAGTTGTCAAGTAAGACCTTTCTTACCACTTCTCCCTTCTGCCAACAGAGAAAAAGCAAATCAATGTTTCAAAATATTTCACTAAAATGCAAAATTGCATAGTAGATAGAGTAATGGTCCTTCAAAGATGCCTACTCTCTAATCTCTGGAATCTGTGAATGGATTATGTTAAATGGTGAGGGAGGGGTTAAAGTTGTGGATGAAATTAAACTTATTAATCAATTGACATTGAGACATACAAAGTGTCCTGGATTATCTCAGAGGGCCCAGTGTAATAATAAGGGCTCTTATAAGTGGAAGACGCAGGCAGAAAGGAGAGAACTAGAGAGATGGCAGCTTAAGAAGGATTAGGTCTGATGTTGTCGGCTGTGAAGATGGAGAAAGAGGACCATGAGACAACAAATGCTGGCAGCCTCTAGAAGATGGAGTGGGTAGGAATAAAGACTCTTCCCTAGAGGCTACAGGACTATAGAAAAGGACTCAGCCCTGCTGACATCTTAATTTTATCCTGGCAAGACACATTTCAGATTTCTGACCTCCAGAACTGTAAGATAATAAGTTTGTATTGTTTTAACCCACCAAGTACGTAATACCTTTTTAGCAGTAATAGGAAACTAACACAAGTACTAATGCAAACAGTACTATAAAATTTTCAGCTCAGTATAATGCCACTGTCCTGCAGATCCCAGAAAGGTAGATCCACCCACAGCTTGCACTGTGCACCTGGAAAAGCCACAGGCACTCAATGCCAGCCTGTGAAATGAGTTGTGAGGGCTTTACCCTGCGGAGCCACAGATTCGGAGGTACCCAAATCCTTGGGAGGTCGTCCCTTGTGTCACTGTGGCTGGATTTGAGACACGGAGTCAAAAAATTATTTTGGAGCTTTAAGATGTAATAACTGCCCTGATGGGTTTCAGACTTGCATGGGGCTGTAACCCCTTTGTTTTGGTCCATTTCTCCTTTTGGAAATGGAGTATTTACCGAATGTGTATACTCCCATTGTATCTTGGAAGAAACTAACTTGTTTCTTATTTTACAGGCTCATAGGCAGAAGGGACTTGCCTTATCGCAGATGAGACTTTGGACTTGAACTGTTGAGTTAATGCTGGAATGAGTTAAGACTTTGGGAGATTTTTGGGAAGGCACGATTGTGTTTTGGAACGTGAGATGGGCTTTAGATTTGGGAGGTGCCAGGGGTGGAATGACATAATTTGGCTCTGTATCCTCATCCAAATATTTTTTTTTTTTTTTTTTTTTTTTTGAGACGGAGTCTCGCTCTGTCGCCCAGGCTGGAGTGCAGTGGCTGGATCTCAGCTCACTGCAAGCTCCGCCTCCTGGGTTTACGCCATTCTCCTGCCTCAGCCTCCCGAGTAGCTGGGACCACAGGCGCCCGCCACCTCACCCGGCTAGTTTTTTGTATTTTTTTTTTTTAGTAGAGACGGGGTTTCACTGTGTTAGCCAGGATGGTCTCGATCTCCTGACCTCGTGATCCGCCCGTCTCGGCCTCCCAAAGTGCTGGGATTACAGGCTTGAGCCACTGCGCCCGGCTTCCTCATCCAAATCTTATGTTGAATTATGATCCTGAGTGTTGGAGGTGAGACCTGGTAGAAGGTGATTGGATCATGGGAGTAGTTTCTAATGGTTTAGCATCATCTCCCTAGTGCTGTCTTGTGAAATAGTTCTCACCAGATCTGGTTGTTAGAAAGTGTGTAGCACTTCCCCCTTCACTCTGTACCTCTCGTGCTCTGCCATGGTAAGATGTGCTTGCTTCCCCTTCGTCTTCCACCATGATTGTAAGTTTCCTGAGGCCTCCCAGCCATGTTTCCTATACAACCTGTGGAACTGTGAGTCAATTAAACCTCTTTTCTTCATACATTTCCCAGTCTCAGGTAGTTCTTTATAGCAATGTGAAAACGGACTAATACAATTAAGAATGATAAACTGGTATATAAGTAGCTCCATCATCTAGATATTTACTTTTACATAATACTCAATGGTTTTTACTACTTATTAGAGAAAGAAGAACATGAAAAATTGTTTTCAGAAATGAATGAATTACTCAGTTCATCTCAATATCCCTTGTTAAAACATTCAGCTTTCATCTGATGCCGCCCTGACAGTGAGAAATCTCTCCATAAAATTTGGGTTTATGTTCATTAAAATCCTCAGAAATGTCTAAAATAATGACTAAATAATTGGTGTTGCTTTCCTGTTAATTATGTAATTATTATGTATTCTTGTTAATTACATAATTAACATAATTAACAAGAATGATAGTATAAACTCATAATTACAATGAGTTTGTATTTTCTAATTTGGCAGAAATAAAGACTAATATGTATGCATAAAGCTATTCATTATCAAACCAGATATACTTTGGTTTAAGACTGTGAACAATTTCACCTTTCTCATTTATGTTAAATACTTATTCTTAATTTTAAAATTGAATTTTACTTTGATTGCTAAAAGCTGCAATCAATTGAAAAGTGTTTGTTCATGTCCTTTTCCTACTTTTTAATGAAGTTGATTGTTTTTTGCTTGTAAATTTAGACTTTTGCCAGAAGCGTAGTTTGCAAATACTTTCTCACATCCTATAGACATACATGTGGCCAAGAAGCATATGAAAAAATGCTGAACATCACTAATCATTAGAGAAATGTAAATCAAAACTACAGTGAGTTACCATCTCACACAAGTCAGAATGGCTATTATTTAAATATAAAAATGAAAAATAACAGATGCTGACAAGGTTATAGAGAAAAGAGAACACTTACACAATGCTGATTTGAGTGTAAATTACTTCAACTATTGGAGAAAACAGTGTGTTAATTCCTCGAATAACAGAATTACTAAAAATAGAAATACTATTCAACCTAGCAATCCCATTATTGGATATATACCCAATGGAATATAAAGTCTTCTACCATAAGGACACATGCATGACTATGCTTATTGCAGCACTATTGACAATAACAAAGACATGGAATCAACATAAATGCCCATCAATAGAAGAGTGGTTAAAAAAATGCAGTCCATATACACCATAGAATACTATGGGGATCATAAAAAAGAATTAGATCATGTTTTCTTCTTGCGGTTTTTTTTTTCCCCCCCAGCAACGTGAATGGAGCTGGATACCATTATTCCCAGCAAACTAATTCGGGAAGAGAACACTAAATAATGCATGTTATCACTTATAAGTGGGAGATAAGTAATGAGAACACATGGACACAAAGAGGGGATCAACAGACACTGAGACCTACCTGAGGCTGGATGGTGGAACGAGGAAGAGGATCAGAAAAATACCTATCGGGTACTATGCTTAGTACCTGGGTGACAAAATAACCTGTACTCCAAACCCCCGTAACACAAGTTTACCTATATAGCAAGCCTGCACATGTACCCCTGAACCTAAAATAAATGTTAAAAGAAAAAAAAATAAAAAATAAAATTTTGCAATCAGTCTTTTAAAAACAACATGTGTGGATACCAACTGCAAATCAGTGTGCTGAAAATTTCATAAATACTAGACTACATGATTGCTAAAGTTTTTTTGCACTTCTAATACTAATATTTCATCCAAAAATATTCTAACTGTGTTAGAGCCAGTTTTAACTAGTAAAAGAAATTCTAAAATATGTAACAGATTTTCTTTGCCTCTTAGAATCTCAATCTACAGAATAAAGCAGGTCAAGTTACAATTTTATATTTTTATGACATTCAAGAGAGTTTTTAATATAGGCTAAACATGTACCTTTTTCGAACTCAAAAAGTGAATCCTTCTCAATCTTTTCCACATCATGGATTTATAAAAATTACAACATCTGGATGGCACGCCGAGATAAAGAAAATATGTTGTTTGAAGCCAGAGACAATTAGCCCAGAGGGATCAGTTTGCCACAGGACCCCTCTAGGTGTCCTCAAGAGCTAAGTCTTCTTATCTATACATAGCAATATCTTAGTAAAACTGAAAACTATGTATGGCACTCCTGTTAGGAAACTCTCATGTATGGATTAAGCATGCATTTGATTTTTAGAATTAGAAAGATTGGGTTTGAGGCTGTTCCCCCTTGGCCTTTATTGTAAGAATAGTAGAGAATAGCTTTTGAAAGTTAAACAATGAGTAATAAGATGTGAATTATGCTTAAAAACAAACAAAAAAAATATGAACACGGTGTGGAAGATGAACTACTTAATTTATATTGAGTTATTTAATTTATCTAACTTTCAGTTTTCTCACCTACAAAATGGAATAATAATTACCTCATAGAATTTTAAAGAAATAATGCATGCATTTATTAAATTGTGTAACACGTATGCATTAAGAGACAAGTCACTGAGCTTGGCATTGGGAATAAAGTAGTAATAAGGCAGACATCGTTTATATAATTTACAATTATCAGAAAAGGTAGATATTAAACAAATAATTACAAATGCACTGAGTACTACAAAAAAAGTACAGATTGAATTTGCTACAGTTGGTATGTTCTGAGGATGGGTGGAAAATCAGGACACATCCTGAATAAATAATACATTTACTAATTCTCAGAATTCACAAGCTATTTGAGCTTTGGAAATTTATGTCTTTTCCAATAGCTCAAGAAGTTTCTTGTACGTCATGTTGAAAACCTTTGGCATTATCCTAAGAATAATACGACCAAGTTAGCATCCTGGGAAAAATATAAAAAATTTTTGAAGAAGATAATAAGAATTATAATAATAATGAACATGAGGTGGAAGATGCTGTTCCCAGTTGTCAGATTGTCTGGGAAATAATATTCAAAATCCAAAACAGTAGTTTTCCAACTTCACTTCTAATATTTATCAACTGGTGTAGGTTCACTTATCACTTCTTTTTGTAACACTAAGTGCACTTAAATTTATTTCCCCAGTGTCCATCCTCTCTGATAGACTGTTGCATTTGTTAAGTCATGGTACGTCAGGATAATCTTCTTTATGCTCAAAATATAATACCCTCAGAGATTTTCATAGAGTAAATATTAGATGAGGGCAAAGGCATTTGAATTTTGAACAAGACTTTTAGATGATTCTAATATAGCACTAGTCCATAGGCAGATTTTTTAAAAATGTAACCAAAATAATAACAAAAAGCACACCCATTATCCCACCGTCCAAACCAAAAATTATGACATAAATGAAAAAGTGATGTAATCCTCTCCTATCTCATCTTTCTATTTTCCTTCAGGTCTATTATTCTGAATTTTACATTTATCACTTCCATGATAATTAAGTGTTTTATCAGTCTTATATTTTAGTCTTAATGACATATTCTTTACTTTTTTGAGATACAATCACACAGTATAAAATCTACTCATTGAAAGTATGTGATAATAAATTCCATGGTTTTTAGCATATTCAGAGTTGTGCAACCATCATCTCAATATAAGAATATTTTGATCTCCCCTTAAACACACACACACACACACACACACACACACACACACTAGTAGTCAATAATTATCCCAGGCCCAACTTAAAGTCACCAGTAAGCTATATTATGCCTCTATAAATGTACCTATTTTAGACATTTCATATAAATGGAATTATACAATTTGCAATCATTTGTGATTGGCTTCTTTCATTTTAGTGTATGTATTTTTAAAAAGACATTTATTCAGTGTCATGATCGGACTATTACATTTAGCAATCAACAGCATGGCTGCAAAACAAAATCCACTACATTAAAACGCTTTGTTGGAATGCTTTACACTTTCTACAGAACAGAAACTAAAACAACCTGTTATACAATTAGTCACAAATACAACCTTTGAGTTTTTTGCCCATAACATTATTTTTGTCTAAAACATGTCTTCTTTGTAGCATCTAGGCCCTGCCACCACTGTGCTTGGCTGAAAATAATTTTTTATTGACACATATTTTATATGGTAATACATGCGAGTATTTCTTACATGCATTGAATGTGCAATTATCACATTAGTGTATTTGGGGTATCTATCCACTGGAGTATTGATCCTTTCTATGTACTGGAAATATTTTAAGTCATCTCTTCTAGCTACTTTGAAATATATAATATATTGTTACTACCTGTAGTCAGCCTCCTTTGCTTTTGAATGTTAGAACTTTTTTCTTTTATGTAAGTGTATGTTTTTACCCATTAACAAACATCTCTTCATCTCTCCTCCCATCCATACATCCTTCGCAGGATCTAATATCTATCATTTTATTCTCCACCTCCATGAGATCAACAATTTTAGCTTCTGCCTATGAATATAACATGAAGTCAGGTAGTGTTATACCTCCAAGCTTTGTTCTTTTTGCTCAGGATTGCTTTGGCTATTAGGGCTCATTTTTGAATTCCTGCAAATGTTATGTTAATTTTTTCTAACTCCAAAAAGGTGACCTTGGCATTTTGCTAGTCATTGCATTGAATCTGTAGATTTCTTTGGGCAGTGTGGTCACTTAACAATATTAATTCTTCAGATTCACAAGCATGGAATATCTTTTCATTTGTTAGTGCCCTCTTCAACTTGTCTCACCAATGCTTTCTAGTTTTCCTTGTAGATATGTTTGACCTCCTTGGTTAAATTTATTTGTAGGGTTTTGGTTTTTTTTTTTTTTTTTTTTTTTGTAGCTATTGTAAATGGGATTGCATTCTGGAATTCTTTTTTGGCTAGTCCATTACTGGTGTGTAGAAATGCTACTGACTTATGTTTATTTTGTATCCCGCATTATTACTGAATTTATTTTTCAGATCTAAGATTTTGGGGTGGGGTCTTTAGGCAAACACACACACACACACACACACACACACACATATATGATCATGTCATTGGCCAAAACAATTTGACTTCCCATTTCCAGTTTGAATGCCTTTTAATTTTTTCTCCTGCCTGATTTTTCTGGCTGGGACTTCCAGTGCTTTATGGAATAAGAGTGGGCATTCTTGTCTTATTCCAGTTGTTAGAAGAAAGACTTTCAGCTTTTCCCCATTTAGAATGGTCTTAGCTGTGGGTTTCTTATATATGGCCTTTATTGTTGAGGTATACTCCTTCTATGCCTAGTTTGTTGAGAGTTTTTAATCATGAGGAGATGATGAATTTCATCAAATGGTTTTTCTACATTAGTTGAGGTGATCATAAGGTTTTTGTCTTTAATTATGTTAATGTGATGTATCACATTGATTTGTGTATGTTGAGCTACCTTGGCATTCTTAAGATAAATCCCACTTGATCATGATATATTATTTTTTGATGTGCTGTTGAATTTGGTTTGTCAGTATTTTGTTGATAATTTTTGCATTTGTGTTTATTAGAGATATTGGTCTCCAGTTTTCTTTTTTTATTGTTGCATCTTTGTCTGGTTTTGATATCAGAGTAATGCTGGCCTTTTAGAATAAGTTAGAGAAAATTTCTTTCAGAGTAATGCTGGCCTTTTAGAATAAGTTAGAGAAAATTTCTTCCTCTTCAAATTTTGGAATAGTTTGAGAATTGTGTTACTTCTTCTTTGAAAATTTGGTAGACTTTGGCAGTGAAGTCATTCAGTTTCTGCTTTGAGCTCATTACTTGTTATTAGTCTGTTCAGGTTTTCAATTTCTTCTTGATCCAATCTTGATAGATCATATATTTCCAGGAATTTATCAATTTTCTCTACATTTTACAGTTTGTTAGTGTACAGTTGTTTATAGTAGTCTGTGCTGAACTTTTGTATTTCTTTGGTATCAGTTGTGAAGTTTCTATTTTCATTTCTGATTTGTTTATTTGAGTCTTCTCTCTTTACTTTTTGGTTAATCTAGCAAGTGGTGCATTATATTATCTTTTCACACACAAACAGTATTTCATTTTATTAATCTTTTTACTGTTTTTCTCATCTTTATTTTGTTGATTTATGCTCTGACCTATATTTCTTTCCATCTACTAATTTGGGGTTTAGTTTGTCTTTGTTTCTTCTTTTAATTTTTTTAATTTTTAATTTTTGTGGTGTATATAGTTTTGGCATACATGAGATGCTTTTATATAGGCATGCAACGTGAAACAAGTACATCAAGGAGAATGAAATATCCATCCCCTTGTTCATCCTTTGGGCTATCCTATAGAGAATGGGATACATATTTGAAGGGTATTTATTACCTTCAAACATATATCATTTGAGTTATAAAAAATCCATTTACAATCTTTATTTTTTTATTTATTTTTGATTTTCATAGGTTTTTGGGGAACAGGTGGTGTTTGGTTGCATGAGTAAATTCGCTAGTGGTGACTTGTGAAATTTTGGTGCATCCATCACCCAAACAGTATACACTGTACCCAATTTGTGTTCTTTTATTTCCCTATACTTTTTATCCTATAATGTACAATCAAATTATTATTGATTATAGTCCCCCTGTTTTATTATTCAAATAGTAGGTTTCGTCCATTCTTTCTCATTATATTGTGTGCCTATTAACCATCCCTACCTCCTCCACAGCCCCCACTACCCTTCCCAGCGTCTGGTAACCATCTTTCTACTCTCTAAGTCCATGAGTTTAATTTATTTTATTTCTAGATCTCACAAATAAGTAAGAACATGCAATGTTTGTCTCTCTGTGCCTAGCTTATTTCATTCAACATAATTATCTCCAGTTCCATCTATGTTTTTACAAATGACTGGATCTTCATTTTTTCTCATGGCTGAATAGTACTCCATTGTGTATGCGTACACATTTTTTTTATACATTCATCTGGTTATGGACACTAAGGTTGTTGTCAAATCTTAGCTATTGTAAACAGTGCTGCAATAAATATAGGAGTGCAGCTATCTCTTCAATATACTGATTTCCTTCTTCTTTAAGGTAAATACCCAGCAGTTAAACTGTTGAGTCATATGATAGCTCTATTTTTAGTTTTTGGATTGTTGAATCATATGATATCTCTATTTTTAGTTTTTTTTGAGGAAACTCCTAAATGTTCTCTATAGTGGTTGTAGTAATTTACATTTTCACTAACAGTGTATGAAGGTTCCCTTCTCTCCATATCCTTGCCAGCATTTTCTTTTGCCTGTCTTTTCAATATTAGCCATTTTTAATGGGGTGTGAGATGATATCTTATTGAAGTTCTATTTTGTATTTATCTGATGATCAATGATGTTGAGCATTTTATGTGCCTGTTTGCCATTTTTATGACTATTTTCGAAAATGTCTGTTCAAATCTTTTGCCATTTTCTGATTGGATGATTAAATTCTAAGAGAGTTGTTTGAGCTCCTTATATTCTGGTTATTAATCTCTTGTCAGGTGGATATTTTGCAAATATTTGCTCCAATTTGGGGGTTGTCTTTTCAGTTTGTTTATAATATCTTTTGCTGTGCAGAAATTTTTTAATTTGATGTGGTCCCAATTTTTTGCTTGTTTGTTTTTTTGGGGTTGCCTGTGCTTGTGACGTGTGGGGTATTTCTCAAGGAATACTTGCTTGGACCAATGTCCTGGAGATTTTCTCCAATGTTCTCTTGTAGTGGTTTCATAATTTGAGGTCTTAGATTTAATCCATTTTGATTTTATTATTGAATAGGTGAGAGATATTGGTGTCGTTTCATCCTTCTGCATGTGGTTATCCAATTTTCCCAGAACAATTAATTGAAGAGACTGTCTTTTCCCCAGTATATGTTTTTGGTACTTTCATTGAAAATGAGGTCACTGTAGGTGTGTGAATTTTTTTCTGGGTTCTCTGTTCTGTTCCAGTTGTCTGTGTCTGTTTTTATGTCAGTATCATGCTATTTTAGTTACTATAACTCTGTAGTGTAATTTGAAGTCGGGTAATGTGATTTCTCTAATTTTGTTCGTTTTGCTTAGGATAGCTTTGGCTCTTCCATGCTATTTTTGGTTCCACATACATTTTAGGATTCTTTTTTTCTATTTCTGTGAATAATGTCATCGGGATTTTGATAAGGATTGTATTGAATCTGTAGATCATTTGAGTTGTACAAACATTTTAACAATATTGATTCTTCCAATTCATGAACATGAAATACTTTGCCATTTTTTTGTGTCCTCTTTAATTTCTTTCATCAGTGTTTCATCGTTTTTATGATAGAGATTTTCTACTTCCTTCTTGTCTTCCTTCAATGAGGGTAATTTTCTCTGGTGATATGACTTAGTTTCTTGCTTTTTAATTTTTGTGTATCATTATATGGTTTCTGGTTTGAGGCTACCATTAGGACTGCAAATATTATCTTAGAATCTATTACTGTAACCTAATAACAACCTAATAATAACAATAAACAAGCAAAATGAAAACTAATAAAAACTCCACAACTTAACTTTGCTCCTCTGGTTTCCAACTTTTTCTTGTTTTTGTTTATATCTTATTGTACTATTTCCTGATAAGTTGTAGTTATAATTTTTGTTTGGTTTATTGTTTAGTCTTAATACATAATATAATAGTAGCTTACACAGCACAGTTAATGTTATAATAGTCTGTTTTTCTATATTACTGCTATTATCAGTGAGTTTTATACCTTTAGATGACTGGTTATTGCTCTTAATGTATTTTTCTTTCTGAGTAAAATGCTCCCTTTAGTATTTCTTGTAGGACAGCTTTGGTGTTGATAAAATCCCTTAGCTTTTATTTGTCTGCAAAAGTCTTTACTTTCCTTTTATGTTTAAAGGTTATTTTCATTAAGTGTAGTATCCTACGGAAAAAGTCTTTTTACTTTAGGACTTTAAATATGTCATGCCACTCTTTCCTGGCCTGTAAGGTTTCCACTGAGAAGTCTGCAGCCACACTTATTGGAGCTTCTTTGTATGTTATTTGTTTCTTTTCTCTTGTTGCTTTTAAAATTCTTTCTTTATTCTTGACCTTTGGGAGTTTGATTATTGAATGTCTTGAAGTAATCTTCTTTGGGTTAAATCTGCTTGCTTTTCTATAGCCTTTCTGTACTTGGATATTGATATCTTTCTCTAGGTTTGGGAACTTCTCTGTTATTATTCTGTTAACAAACTTTCTACTACTATTTCTTTCTCTACCTCCTCTTAATGCCTATGACCCTCTTAGATTTGCTCTTTTGAGGCTATTTTCTAGAGCTTGTAGGCAAGTTTCATTGTTTTCTTGTCTTTTTTTGTCTCCTCTGATTCTGTATTTTCTTATTTATTTATTCATTGGTGGAGTTTTGCTCTTTTCCCCAGGCTGGAGAGCAATGGTGCAATTTTGGCTCACTGCAACCTCCACTTCCTGGGTTCAAGTAATTCTCCTGCCTCAGCCTCCTGAGTAGCTGGGATTAGAGTTGCCCACCACCACGCCCAGCTAATTTTTTTTTTTTTTTTTTTTTTTTTTTTTTTGTATTTTTAGTAGAGACTGGGTTTCACCGTGTTGGCCAGACTGATCTTGAACTCCTGACCTTAGGTGATCCACCCTTCCTCGACCTACCAAAGTGCTGGGATTACCGGTGTAAGCCACCATGCATGGGCAGACTGTGTATATTCAAATAGCCTGTCCTCAAGCTCACTAATTCTTTTTTCTGCTTGATCAATTCTGCTCTTAAAATACAATGATGCATTCCTCAGTATACTAATTGCATTTTCAGCTCCAGAATTTCCGCTTGATTCTTTTTAATTATTTCAATCTTTTTGTTCATTTGATCACGTTAGAATTCTGATTTGCTTCTCTGTGTTGTCTTGAATTTATTTGAGTTTCCTCAACACAGCTATGTTGAGCTCTGTCTGAAAGATCACATATCTCTGTTTCTCCATGATTAGTCCCTGGTGCCTTATTTGTTTCATTTGGTGAGGTCATGTTTTCCTGGATGGTTTTGATGCTAGTAGATTTTTGTTGTTGTTGTTGTTGTTGTTTCTGGGCATTTAAGAGTTAAGTATTTATTGCATTCTTTATTGTCAAGGTTTATTCGTACTCATCCTTCATGAGAATACTTTCCAGATATTCAAAGTACTTGGATGTTGTGATCTGAGCTGTGTCTACTGTAGAGGGCACCCCAAGCCTAGTAAGTCTGTGGCTTTTGCAGACTCATAGAGGTACTGCCTTCATGGTTCTGAATAAGATCCAAAATTCTCTGGATTACCAGGCAGAGACCCTTGTTCTCTTTCCTTACTTTCTTCCAAACAAAGAAAGTATCTCTATCTCTGTCTGAGCACTTATAGCTGGGTATCAAGTAGCACAAGCACCCCTGGGGCTTCCACCACTATGACTGTGTTGAGTCATACCCAAAGCCAACACAGCACTAAGTCTTGCACAAGACTTGCTGTAAACACTCCCTGTCTACTGCCTATCTTCACTCTTGGCCCTGGGGTTCTACAATCAGCCTGTGGCAAAGCCATCCAGGCCTGTGTTCTTCTCTTTAGGGTGACAAGGTCTCTCATGCCCCAGGTTGGTCCACAGGTGCTGTCCAGGTGTTCTTCCCTTTAGGGTGACAAAGGCCCTCATGCCCCAGGTGGGTCCAGAGGTGCTTTCCAGGAGTCAGGGACTAGAGTAAAAAACCTTAGAAGTCTACTTATTTTTCTATTATACTATGGCTGAACTGGCACTCAAACCATAAGGTGCAGTTCTTCCCACTCTTCCTTCTTGTTTCCAAAGGCAGAGGAGGCTGACCCCATAGTCTCTACCACCACAGACCACAATGAATACTACCAGAATACCACCACTGTTCCCTTAAAGCCCAAGGGCTCTTAAGTCAGCCTGTGGTAAATGTTGCCTTGCCTGGAAATCACCCTTCAGGGAAGTGGGCTCCTCTCTGGCTCAGGGCAGGTCTAGAAATGCTATCCAACAGTCAATTTATGGAAGTGGTGACTCCAAGAGTCCACTTGGTGCTCTACTTCCCTGTGACCATGCTGGCACCTAAGGTGCCAAAGTCCCATTTACTTTTCACTCCACTTTTCTCAAGAAGATGAAGTTTTGACCTGTAGTCATCCGAGCTGGCTATGTGCTGAGTCTCACCCAAAGCCAGCAAGTCTCAGAGGCTCACCCAAGACCCTCAACATAGTACCCGGGTATTGCAGCTGGTTATGCAGGGCTGAAGGAGTTTTCAGCTAGCAGGTGATGAATGCTGCAAGGACTGGGTCCTTTACTTCAAGGCAGAGTGTTTTCTTCTGGACCAGGGTGTGTCTAGACATGTTTTCTGGGAGATAGAGCTTAAAACGGGATCCTCATCACTCTGAAAGATTCCCTATCCTGGGGTGCCTGACCTGGTATCTTAGATGCAAAATGTAGTCATCCTCACTCTTCCCTCTCCTCTTCTGAAGTGGAAGAAAGAAATCTCTTTTAAAGCCTCAAGTTATGCAGTCTGTGGCTAGGGTAGGGGTGATAATAGAACTGCCTTAGCTGCTCCAGCTGGTGTCTCAGTATGTCACATGATCCCAGTCCACTGTTTTGACCTAGTTCACCACTAGAATTTGCCTAAGAGTTGCAGTTCTTATGGGCTACACTGCCTTTCAAAGTTACATTGGAGACCCAGAGTGCTGTAGCCCCCATGTGGCGAGATTTGCAGGCACTCATGCTCAAACCACTGGAATCAGTGATTCCCCTCTGGCTAGGACTGGTTTAAATGCTTGCTCTGTAGCCCAAGTGTCAGCTGAGTGTGGTTGACTTTCTTTTCTGCTCTAACAGAATAGCACTGAGCTTAATGCCTCAAAATTGTGTTCTCTCCTGCAGGGCCCTGGGACGCTTTCTGCATTACTCTGCTGCTAATGGGCAGGGGGGTGGAGAAGGGGTGATATCAGCAATTCAAGATAATTTTTTCTACCTCTTCAGTGACTCTTTCAGTAATATAAGGTTAAAAGGAAGTACTATGAGTGCTTACCTGATTTTTGATTCTTATGAAGTGTTTTTTTTTTCTTCTTCTTCTTCTTCTTTTTTTTTTTTTTCCTGTGTAAATAGTTGTTAAATTGGTGTCCTTGCAGGGGGTACGATCATCGGCAGAACATTTTATTCCATCACCTTGCTCTACCTCCTGTCTTGTTTTTCTTGTTCCTTGAGGTGTATCGTTAAATGTTTTACTTAAAATCATTCTATTTTTCTATGTACGCACTTACTGCTATATACTTTCCTCTAAGCAGTGCTTTTTCTGTATCTCATATGTTCTGGTATGCTGCTTCAATTTTTGTTTGTTTCAAAAAATGTTTTGATTTATTTCTTAATTCTTTTATTAATCTAATGATTGTTCAGCATCGTATTGTTTAATTTCTATGTATTTGTGTAATTTTTAATGTTTCTTTTGTTTTCAATTTCTACTTTTATTTTATTGTGATCTGAGAAGATACTTAATATGACTTCAATTTTTAAAAATTTTCCAAGATTTGTTTTGTGTTCTAACATATAGCCCGTCCTGAAGAATATTCTATGTGCTGAGGAGGAGAAGGTTTATTCTGTAAATGTAGGATTAATTGTTCCATAAATGTCTGTTAGGTCTGCTTGGTCTAATGTGTCATTATAATCCAATGTTTCTTTGTTAATTTTCTGTATATGTTAATTTTTTTGTCCAATTTTTCTTTGTTAATAATATGTTTAATGTTGAGCCTGGAGTGTTGAAGTATGAAACTATTATTAAATTGTAGTGTATCGCTACCTTTAAATCGAATAGAATTTGGTTTATATATCTGGGTGATTCAGTGTTGGGTGCATATATGTTTATAATTTTTATATCCTCTTGATGAAATAGTCCCTTTGTCACTATATAATGACCTTCTTTGTCTCTTGCTACCGTTTTTTACAGTTGACTTAATGTCTCTTTTATCTAAGTGTAGGCACTTCTGCTCATTTTTGCAAGGAATATCTTTTTACCTTCTTTTTTCCTTTCAATCTGTATTTCTTTACAGGGGAGCTGAGTTTCTTGTAGGCAGCCTATGGTTAAGTGATTCTGTTGAAAAAAATTCCAGTTAGTCTATAACTTTTAAGTGGAAACTATAATCCATTTACCTTCAAGTTACTCTAGATACGTGAGAGTATATTCCTGTCATTTTATTAAATACTTTTTTTGTTGCTTTGAATATTTTTTGTTCATTTCTTTCCCTCTTTTTGTTTATCATTGTGGTTTGGTGGTTTTCCCTAGAGGTAACATTTGAGTCTTTTCTCTTTTGTTTGTGTATTTTCTCTATCTGTTTTTTTTTTTTTTTTTTTGATATTTTCATAATGGTAGATAAGGTTCTTTCACATCTGGTTGTAGGACTCCTTCAATAATTTCTTATAGGTCCAGTCTAGTTGCTATGAATTTCCTCAGCTTTTGCCTGTCTTGAGAAAGACTATTTCTCCTTCATTTAGGAAGAATAGTTTTGCTGGATATAGTATCTTTGACTGGCAGGTTTTTTGTTTTGTTTTGTTTTGTTTTGTTTTCCAGCACTTTGAATACATCATTCCATTCTGTCCTGTTGTGTAAGGTTTTTACTAAGAAATCCACTGTTATTCTGATCAGGGTGACTTTATAGATGACTAGATGCTCTTTTCTTGCTGCTTTTAGAATTCTCTTTTTATCTTTGACTTTTGAATATTATATGGTGTATAGAAGACCCTTTTGCATTGTATCTATTTGGGGATCTCTGAGACTCCTGTATCTGGATGTCTACATGTCTTGTTAGATTTTGGAAGTTTTCATCTTTTAGCTTTTTTGTTAAATAAGTTTTTTGGTTTTGTTCTATTTTCATCTATTTATTTTCATTTTGCCTTTCAAGACTCTGGAAATTTGAATATTTGACTACTTTATGATGTCCCATATGTCACAGAGGCTTTGTTCCTTTTTTATACTTTAACTTCTGGGATACATGAGCAGGATGTCTCTGTTTGCAGATGACATTATTGTATATTCAGAAAACCCCTTCATCTAAGCTCAAAATCTCCCTAAGCTGATAAGCAACTTCAGCAAAGTCTCAGAACACAGAATCAATGTGCAAAAATCACAAGCATTCCTATAAACTAATAATAGACAAACGCAGAGCCAAATCATGAGTGAACTCCCATTTACAATTGCTACAAAGAGAATGAAATAGCTAGGAATCTAACTTACAAGGGACGTGAAGGACCTCTTCAAAGAGAACTACGAACCACTACTCAAGGAAATAAGAGAGGACACACACACCCACACAAAATGGAAAAACATTCCATGCTCATGGATAGGAAGAATCAATATCATGAAAATGACCATATTGCCACAATTAATATATAGATTCAATGCTATCCCCATCAAGCTACCATTGACTTTCTTCACAGAATTAGAAAAAAATACTTTAAATTTCATATGGAACCAAAACAGAGCAAGCATTGCAAAGACAAATCTAATCAAAAAGAACAAAGCTGGAGGCATTACACAACCTGACTTCAAACTATACTACAAGGCTACAATAACCAAAACAGGTTGGTACTGGTACCAAAACAGATATATAGACCAATGCAACAGAACAGAGGCTTCAGAAATAATGCCACATATCTATCTACAACCATCTCATCTTTGACAAACTTGACAAAAACAAGCAATGGGGAAATAATTTCCTATTTAATAAATGTTTGGAAAACTGGCTAGCTATATGCTGAAAACTGAAACTGGAACCCTTCCTTATACTTTATACAAAACTTAACTCAAGATGAATTAAAGACTTAAATGTAAAACCTAAAACCATAAAAACCCTAGAGGAAAACCTAGGCAATACCATTTAGGACATACGCATGGGCAAAGACTTCATGACTAAAACACCAAAAGCAACAGCAACAAAAGCCAAAATTGGCGAACTAAAGAGCTTCTGCGCAGCAAAAGAAATTATCATCAGATTGAACAGGCAGCCTACAGAATGAGAGAACATTTTTGCAATCTATCCATCTGACAAAGGGCTAATATCTAGAATCTACAAAGAACTTAAACAAATTTACAAAAAAAAAAAAAATAATCAAACAACCTCATCAAAAAGTGGATGAAGGATATGAACAGACAGTTCTCAAAAGAAGTGGAACCAGCAAACATATGAAAAAAAGCTCATCATCACTGGTCTTTAGAGAAATTCAAATCAAAACCACAATGAGGTAGCATCTCACACCAGTTAGAAAGGCGATCATTAAAAAACTCCTTTTTAAAAATTATTTTTTCCTTATTATTGCTTGACTGGATTATGTTAAAAGACTTTCAAGATCTGAAATTATTTCTTCTGCTTAATCTAATCCATTGTTTAAACTTACAAATTTATCTTACATTTTATCCAATAAATTGTTCAGTTTCAGAATATCTGTTTTTTGTTTTTTAAATAATCTTTATTTTTTTTTTGTAAATTTCTCATTCATAGGCTGGGTTTTTTTAAAATTTTTTTGCATTGTTTGTCAGAATTTTCACTTGTATTGAGCTTTAGTATCAACACAAGATTTTTTGTGAAAATATATTTGCAGTGTTTGTTTGTTTGTTTGTTTGTTTGTTTGTTTGTTTTGAGACGGAGTCTCTCGCTCTTGTGCCTAGGCTGGAGTGCAGTGGCGCGATCTCGGCTCACTGCAAGCTCCACCTCCTGGATTCAGGCCATTTTCCTGCCCCAGCCTCCCGAGCAGTTGGGACTACAGGCGCCTGCCACCACGCCCAGCTAATTTTTTGTGTGTTTTTTTAGCAGAGACGGGCCGAGGCAGGCGGATCACGAGGTCAGGAGATGGAGACCATCCTTACTAACACAGTGAAACCCCGTCTCTGCAGTTTTTTTTAAATTGTGGGTACATAGTAGGTGTGTTTATTTGTAAGTTATGTTAGATAATTTGATACAGGAAAGCAATGCATAATTATCACATCAGGGTAAATGGGGTATTCGTTACTTCAAGCATTTATACTTTGTGCTACAAAAAAAAAATGCTCTTTTAGTTATGTTTACATGTAAAAATAAAAGTAAATTATTTTTGACCGTAGCCACCATGTTGTACTAGCAAATACTAATTCTTATTTATTATTTCAAACTACATTTGTACCCATTAAACACCCTAACTTCTCCCCTACCCCGCTACCCTTTCAAGACTGTATTATCTATTTTTCTACTCTGTATCCTCATGAGTTCAAGTATTTTAATTTTAACTCCCCAAAATAAGTAAGAACATACGACATTTGTCTTTCTGTGCCTGTCTTATTTCACTAGAGGTCGTTATGACCTCTAGCATCATGCATGTTTTCCAAATAACAAGAGATCTTTTTTTGTATGACTTAACACTACTCCATTGTGTGTAAGTACAACATTTTCTTTATTCATTCATGTGTTAATGGACATTTATATTGCTCAAAAATCTTGGCTATTATGAAAAGTGCTGCAATAAACATGGTCGTGCAGATACTTTTTTGACATACTGGTATTTTTTTATTTTGAGTCTATACCCAGCAGTAGGATTCCTTAATCATATGGTGGCACTATTTTTAGTTTTTTTTGAGGAGCCTCCCAAGTATTCTCAATAGTGGCTTCATTAATTTACATTTCCATCAAGAGTGTATGTGAGTTATCTTTCTTTCATATTTTTGACAGCATTTGTTATTGCCTGACATTTGGATAATGGAATTTTAACTTGAGTAAGATAATATCTCATTGTAGTTCTGATTTGCATTTCTCTGATGAGCAGTGATGTTGAGCACATTTTTATAAGCCTGTTTGCCATATATACATCTTCTTTTGAAAAATGTTTATTTTAATATTTTGCCCATTTTTAAACTGGATTATGAGATATTTTCCTAGAGAGTGTTTTAGCTCCTTATATATTGTGGTCATGACTTCCTTGTCATATAGATAGTTTGCAAATATTTTATCCCATTTTGTGGGTTGTTTTCAGTTTGTTGATTGTTTCCTCTGCTGTGAGGAAGCATTTTAACTTGATGTCATTCCATTTGTCCATTTTTGCTTTTGTTATCTGTGTGTGAGGTATTGCTCAAGAAATCGTCACCTACTCAAATGTTCTGGAGAGTTTCCCCAATGTTTTATTTTATTGTGGTAATTTTATAATGTGTGGTCTTAGATTTAAGTCTTTAACCCATTTTCATTTCTATTTTGCATATGGAGAGAGATAGGGGTCTAATTTTATTCTTTTATATGTGGATATCTAGTTTTTTCAGCACCAGTTATTAAAGAGACTATTTCTTCCCCAATGTATGCCCTTGGTACTTTTGTCAAAAATGAGGTTACTGTAGACATATGGATTTATATCTGGGTTGTCTATTCTATTCTATTAATCTATGTGTCTGTTTTTATACCAGTAACATGCCATTTTGGTTACAATAGCTCTGTATTATAATTTAAAGTTAAGTACTGTAATTCCTACAAGTTTGTTCTTTTTGATTAGGATAGCTTTGGCTATTCTGGTTCTTTAGTGGTTCCATATAAATTTTAAAGTTTTTCTGTTTCTATTTGTGTGAAAAATGTCATTGATATTTTGATAGTGATCATATTGAATCTTTAGACTTCTTGGAGTAGTATGCACATTTTAACAATATTAATTTTTCAAATTCATAAACGAGGAATATCTTTCTTTTTTTCAGTGCCTTCTTCAATTTCTTGCATCAATATTTCATAGATTTCATTGTAGAGATCTTATGTGTATTTCATTAAGTTAATATATAGATATTTTATTATATTTGTAGCTATAGTAAATGAGATTATTTTTTGTTTCTTTTTCAGATTTTTCACTGTTGGCATATAAAAATGCTACTGATTATTGTATGTTGATTTTGTATTCTGAAAATTTACTAAATCTGTTTATTTGTTCTAACAGTTTTTTGGTGGAATCATTAAGTTTCTCCAAATATAAGATTATATCATCCACAAGCATGAATAATTTGACTTCTTCCTTTTCAATTTAAATGTCCTTTATTTCTTTATCTTGTTTAATTGCACAAGTGAAGTCTACCAGTGCTATATTGAATAACAGTAGTGAAAGTGGGCATCCTTGTTATTTTCTCAATCTTAGAAAAACGACATTCAATTGTTTTGCCATTCAGTATGATACTAGCTCTGGGCCTGTCGTAAATGGCTTTTATTATGTTGAGGTATGTTCCCGCTATACTCTACTTTTTGAGGGATTTTATTATAAATGAATGTTGAATTTTGCCAAATGAATTTTCAGCATAAATTGAAATAATCATATATTTTTCCCTTTGTTCTTCTGACATGATGTATCACCTTAATTTATTTGTGCATGTTGAACCATCCTTGCATCCCAGGGATTAAATCCCACTTGGTCTTGATGAATAATCTTTTTAAGATGTTTTTGAAATAGATTTTCTTGTATTTTCTGAAGGATTTTTGCATCAATACCTATCAGTTATATTGGCTTATAGTTTCATTTTTTTTTTTTTTTTCCAATGTGTCTTTGTCTGGTTTGGTATCACAGTAATACTGGCCATATAGAACGAGCTTGGAAGTGTTCCTTTATTTTCTATGTTTCAGAATAATTTGAGTAGAATTGGTATTAGTTTAAACATTATAAAAAATTCAGCAGACCAGGCATGGTGGCTTACGCCTGTAATCCCAGCACTTTGTGGGGCTGAGGCAGGAGGATCATGTGGTAAAGAGATCAAAACCATGTTGGCCAACATGATGAAACCCCATCTGTACTAAAAATACAAAAATTAGTTTGGCGTGGTGGCGTGCACCTGTAGTCCCAGCAACTCGAGAGGCTGACTCAGTGGAAACACTTGAACTCGGATGCAGAGGTTACAGTGGACCAAGATCATGCCACTGCACTCCAGCCTGGTGACAGAGTGAGACTCCATCTTAAAAAAAAAAAAAAAAAAAAAAAAATTCAGCAGTAAAACTATCAGGTTCCAGGCTTTTATTTCCTCAGAGCCTTTATATTATGACTTTAATGTATTACTTGTTACTCATCTGTTCAGGTTTTGGATTTCTTCGTTGTTCAATTTTGTAGGCTGTGTATGTCTAGGAAGTTGTCCATATCTTCTAGAGTTTTGAATGTATTGACATATAGTTGATCATAATAGCCAGTAATGATCCTTTGAATTTTTGCAGTACCTGTTGTAATGTCTGTTTTTCCATTTCTGATTTTATTTATTTTGCTTTTCTCTCTTTTTTTCTTAGTCTGACTAAAAGTTTGTCAATTTTATTTGCCTTTTTAAAAAGCCAACTTTTTATTTTATTGCTCTTTATCATTGTTTTCTACATTTTAAATTTATTTCTGCTCTGATACTTAGAATTTCTTTTATTCTACTAATTTTATGTTAAGATTGATTTTTCTGTTCCAGTTTATTAAGATGCATTATTGGGACTGCTGGCAATATGTCCAAATAAAAACAGCACCGGTCTGCAGCTCCCAGGGATACTGATGAAAAAGGCGGGTGATTTCTGCATTTCCAACTGTGGTATGCAGTTAATTTCACTGGGACTGGTTGGACAGTGGGTACAACCCACGGAGGGTGAACCGAAGCAGGGTGGGACATTGCCTCACTCAGGAAGTGCAAGTAGTGGGGAATTTTCTCCCCTATCCAAGGGAAGCCATGAGGGAATGAGCCTGAGGAACAGTGCATTCCAGCCCAGATACTGCACTTTTCCCACGGTCTTTGCAACCCACAAACCAGGAGATTCTCTCCAGTGCCTACTGCACAAAGGCCCTGAGTTTCAAGCACCAAACCGGGTGGCCATTTGGGCAGACACCAAACTAGCTGCAAGAGGATTTTCCTTTTTTGTCATACTCCAGTGGTGCTTGCAACACCAGCGAGACGGAACTGTTCACTCCCCTGGAAAGAGGACTGAAGCCAGGGAGCCATGTAGTCTGGGTCAGTGGGTCCCGCCCCCACGGAGCCCCAAAACTAAGATCCACTGCCTTGAAATTCTTGCTGCCAGTGCACCAGCAGTCTGAGATGGACCTGGGACACTCAAGCTTGGTGGGGGGAGGGGGGTCTGCCATTGCTGAGGCTTGAGTAGGCAGTTTTACCATTACAGTGTAAATAAAGCCACTGGGAAGTTTGAGCCAGGTGGATCCCATAGCAGCTCAGCAAGGCCACTGTGGTCAGACTCCCTGATTTCTCCTCTCTGGGCAGGGCATCTTTGAAAAAGAGGCAACAGCCCCAGTCAGGGGCTTACAGATAAAAACCCCATATCCCTGGGACAGAGCACCTGGAGGAAGGGGTAGCTGTGGGTGCAGCTTCAGCAGACTTAAACATGCCTGCCTGAAAGCTCTGAAGAGAGCAACGTGTCTCCCAGCACAACATTCAAGCTCTGTTTAGGGTTAGACTGCCTCAAGTGGTTCCCTGAACCCTGTGTATCCTGACTGGGAGACACCTTCCAGTAGGGACTGACAGTCACCTCATACAGGAGAGCTCTGGCTGGCATCTGGCAGATGCCCCTCTAGGACAAAGCTTCAAGACAAAGGAACAGGGAGCAATATTTGCTGTTCTGCAGCCTCCACTGGTGATACCAGGGAAATAGGTTCTGGAGTCGGGTTCCAGCAAACTCCAGCAGACCTGCAACAGAGGGGCCTGACTGTTAGAATGAAAACTAACAAACAGAAAGGAAGAGCATGTACACTCAGAGATCCCATCTGAAGGTCACCAACATCAAAGACCATATGTAGGTAAATCCAAAAAGATGGGGAGAAACCAGTGCAAAAAGTACGAAAATTTCAAAAACCAAAATGTCTCTTCTCCTCCAAAGGATCATAACTCATCACCAGCAAGGGAACAAAACTGGATGGAGAATGAGTTTGATGAACCGACAGAAGTAGGCTTCAGAAGGTGGGTGATAACAAACTCCTCCGAGTTAAAGAAGCATGTTCTAACCCAACGCAAGGAAGCTAAGAACCTTGAAAAAAAGGTTAGATGAATTGCTAACTAGAATAATCAGTTTAGAGAAGAAGACAAATGACCTGACAGAGTTGAAAAACACAGCACAGTAACTTTGTGAAGCATACACAAGTATCAACAGCTGAATCAATCAAGTGGAAGAAAAGATATCAGCGATTGAAGATCAACTTAATGAAATAATGTGAGAAGACAAGATTAGAGAATGAAGAATAAGAAGGTATGAACAATGCCTCCAAGAAATATGGGACTATGTGAAAAGACCAAATTGACATTTGATTGATGTACCTGAAAGTGACAGTGAGAATGGAACAAAGTTGGAAAACACTCTCCAGGATATTATCCAAGAGAGCTTCCCCAACCTAAACAAAATAATTTTCAACCAGAATTTTATGTATAGCCAAACTAAGCTTCATAAACAAAGGAGAAATAAAATTCTTTACAGAGAAGGAAATGCTGAGAGATTTTGTCACCACCAGGCCTGTCTTACAAGGGCTCCTGAAGGAAGCACTAAACATGGAAAGGAAAAACTTGTACCAGCCACAGCAAAAACATAACAATTTGTAAAGATCATCGACACTATGAAGAAACTGCATCAACTAATGGACAAAATAACGAGCTTGCATCATAATGACAGGATCAATTTCACACATAATAATATTCACCTTAAATGTAAGCGAGCTAAATTCACCAATAAAAAGACACAAACTGGCAAACTGGATAAAGAGTCAAAACCCATCGGTGTGCTGTATTCAGGACACCCATGTCACGTGCAAAGACACACATCAGCTCAAAATAAAGGGATGGAGGAATATTTACCAAGCAAATGGAAAGCAAAAAAAAAAAAAAAAAAAAGGGCGGGGGGAGTTGCCATTCTAATATCTGATAAAACAGACTGTAAACCAACAAATATCAAAAGAAACAAAGAAGTGCATTATATAATGGTAAAGGGATCAATGCAACAAGAAGAGTTAACTACCCTAAATATATATACACCCAATAAAGGAACACCCACATTCATAAAGCAAGTTCTTTTTTTTTTTTTTTTAATTTATTTATTATTATTATACTTTAAGTTGTAGGGTACATGTGCATAACGTGCAGGTTTCTTACATATGTATACTTGTGCCATGTTGGTCTGCTGCACCCATCAACTCGTCATTTACATCAGGTATATAACTCCCAATGCAATCCTCCCCTCCCCTCACCCATGATAGGCCCGAGTTATTGTGATGTTCCCCTTCCTGGAGTCCAAGTGATCCTCATTGTTCAGTTCCCACCTATGAGTGAGAACATGCAGTGTTGGTTTTCTGTTCTTGTGATAGTTTGCTTCAGAATGATGGTTTCCAGCTGCATCCCATGTCCTACAAGGACAATAACTCAAATACTTTTTATGTGGCTGCATAGTATTCCATGGTGTATATGTGCCACATTTTCTTAATCCAATCTGTGCAGTGGACATTTGGGTTGATTCCAAGTCTTTGCTCATTGCTGAATAGTGCTGCAATAAACATGCGTGTGCATGTGTCTTTATGCTTGTATAATTTATAATACTGGGTATATACAGTAATGGGATAGCTGGGTCATATGGTGACCTAGTTCCTGGGTCCTTGGGAATATATACTGTTTTCCATAAGCCGGTTTGAACAGTTTACAATCCATAACAGTGTAAAAGTGTTCCTATTTCTCATCTCTCCAGCACCTGATTTGTTTCTGACTTTTTAATGATGTCATTCTTACTGGTGTGAGATGAGGCCTCTACATTGTGGTTTGATTTGCATTTCTCCTGATGGCCAGTGATGATGAGCAATTTTTCATATGTCTGTTGGCTGTATGAATGTCTTCTTTTGAGAAATGTCTGTTCATAACCTTTGCCCACGTTTTGATGGGGTTGTTTGTTTTTCTTATAGAATTTTGGCAGGTTCTTTGTAGGTTCTGGATATTAGCCACTCATGGGGCCAAGGTGAATTTTGCAAAATGTTCCCATTCTGTAGGTTGCCTGTTCACTCTGATGGTAGTTTCTTTTGCTGTTCCAGAAGCTCTTTGGATTTAATTAGATCACATTTGTCAATTTTGGCTTTGTTGCCATTGCTTTTGGTGTTTTAGATTATGACGTCTTTGCCCATGCCTATGTCCTGAATAATTTTACTACACCACAGTTTCTTCTGGTTTATGGTATTGAGTCTAACATTTAGTCTCCTAATCATCTTGGGTGTTGCACAGCACTTGTGGAGTAAGGATCAATTTCAGCTTTCTACTTAAAAGGCTGTGATTTTCCCAGCACCATTTTATTAAATAGGAATCCTTTCCCCATTTCTTGTTTCTCTCAGGTTTTGTAAAGATCAGATGGCTGCAGATGTGTGGTATTATTTCTGAGGACTCTGTTCTGTTCCATTAGTCTATATCTCTGTTTTGGTACCAGTACCATGCTGTTTTTGGTTACTGTAGCCTTAAGTTTGAAGTCGGTGGCGTGATGCCTCAGCTTTGTTCTTTTGACTTAGGATTGTCTTGGAGATGGGCACTTTGGTTCCATATGAACTTCAAAGCAGTTTTTCCAATTCTGTGAAGAAACTCATTGAGTAGCTTGATGGGATGGTGAGATCTATAAAATAACCTTGGAGCAGTATGGCCATTTCCTGTCTATTGATTCTTCCTATCCATGAGCATGGTATGTTCTTCCAATTTGTTTGTGTCCTCTTTGATTTCACTGAGCAGTGGTTTGTGGCTCTCCTCAGAAGAGGTCCTATACATCATTGTAAGTTGGATTCTGGTACATTTTATTCTCTTTGAAGCAATTGTGAATTGGAAGTTCGTCCCTGATGATTTGGCTCTCTCTCTGTTTATTGTGTTACTGGTGTATGCAGATGCTTGTGATTTGTGCACATTAGTACATCCTGAGGACTTTGCTGAAGTTGCTTATCGGCTTAAGGGAGATTTTTGGGCTGAGACAATAGGTTTCCTAAATATACAATCGTCTCATCTGCAAGAAGGACAATTTGACTTCTTCTTTTCCTAACTATGAATACCCTTGATTTCTTTTCTCTTGCCTGATTGCCCTAGCCAGAACTTCCAACACTATGTTGAATAGGAGTGGTGAGAGGGCATCCTACAATCTTAATGCCAGTTTCAAAGGGATTTTTCCAGTTTTGCCCATTCCAGTATGATATTGGCTGTGGGTTTGTCATAAATAGCTCTTATTATTTTGATGGACGTTCCATCAAAACCGTTATTAGGCGTTTTTAGCATGAAGGGCTGTTGAATTTTGTCAAAGCCTTTCTGCATCTATTGAGATAATCATGTGGTTCTTGTCTTTGGTTCTGTTTATATGCTGGATTATGTTTATTGATTTGCACGATGTTGAACTTAAGCGCCCGCATCCCAGGGATGAAGCCCACTTGATCATGGTGGATATAGCTTTTTGATGTGCTGCTGAATCCGGTTTGCCAGTATTTTATTGAGGATTTTTTGCATCGATGTTCATCAGGGATATTGGTCCTAAAATTCTCTTTTTTGTTGTCTCTACCCAGAGCTTTGGTATCAGGATGATGTTGGCCTCAAATGAGTTAAGGAATCCTCTTTCTATTGATTGGAATAGTTTCAAAGGAATGGTACCAGCTCCTCAGCCTCCTGGTGGGAATTCAGCTGTGAATCCATCTGGTCCTGGGCTTTTTTTTGGTGGAATGGGCTGTGGTGTTGCTTTCAATTTCAGAACCTGCTATTGGTCATTCAGGGATTCAACTTCTTCCTGGTTTAGTCTTGGAAGAGTGCTTGAAGTATCCAGGAAATTATCAATTTCTTCTAGATTTTCTAGTTTATTGAAGAAGTGAAGCCGATGTTTATTCTCTGATGGTAGTTTGCTTGTGTATTTCTGTGGGGTCGGTGGTGATATCCCTTTATCATTTTATTTCATCTATTTGATTCTTCTCTCTTTTCCTTTGCTTGTGGTGCTGGTTTGTGTTTGGTCTTTTCAAAACAGCTGGATTCATTGATTTTTGGAGGGTTTTTTGTGTCTCTATCTCCTTCAGTTCTGCTCTGATCTTAGTTATTTCTTGCCTTCTGCTAGCTTTGGAATGTGTTTGCTCTTGCTTCTCCTAGTTCTTTTAATTGTGATGTTAGAGTGTCAATTTAGATCTTTCCTGCTTTCTCTTGTGGGCATTTAGTGCTATAGAATTTCCCTCTACACACTGCTTTAAATGTGTCCCAGAGATTCACAATATATTGTATCTTTGTTCTCATTGGTTCAAAGAACATCTTTATTCATTTCGTTTATGTACCCAGTAGTCACTCAGGAGCCAGGTTGTTCCAGTTTCAAGTAGTTGAACGGTTTTGATTGATTTCTTAGTCCTGAGTTCTAGTTTGATTGCACTGGTCTGAGAGACAGTTTGTTATAATTTCTGTTGCGGCCATTTTGCTGAGCAGTGCTTTACTTGCAATTATGTGGTCAATTTGGAATAAGTGTGATGTGGTGTTGAGAAGAATGTATTCTGTTGATTCCAGGGTGGGATTTCACATAGATGTCTCAATGAGTCTCTGCTTGCTTTCTGGGAATGAGTTCAATTCCTGGATATCCTTGTAGACTTTCTGTGTCTTGTTGATCTGTCTAATGTTGACAGTGGAGTGTTGAAGTCTCCCATTATTATTATTGTATCAATTTGTCTAGTGTAAGTCTCTAAGGACTTGCTTTATGAATCTGGGTGCTCCCTGTATTGGGTGCATATATTTAGGATGATTAGCCTCTTCCTGTTAGATTGATCCCCACACATTATGTAATGGCCTTCTTTGTCTCTGTTGATCTTTTTGATGGTTTAAAGTCTGTTTAATTAGAGACTAGTATTACTAACCCTGCTTTTTGTTCTCCATTTGCTTGATGACCTTCCTCCATCCACTTTATTTTGGGCTTCCTTGTATGTCTCTGCATGTGAGATGGGTTTCCTGAATACAGCAGAATGATGGGTCTTGACTCTTTATCCAGTTTCCCAGTCTGTGTCTTTTAATTGGGTAGTCCATTTTACATTTAAGGTTAATATTGTGATGTGTGAACTTGATCACCATTATGGTATTAACTGGTTATTTGTTTATTGAGATTTGAGTACAGTTCTTCCTAGCCTTGATAGTCTTTACATTTTGGCATGTTTTTGCAATGGCTGGTACCGGTTGTTCCCTTTCCATGTTGAATTCGCTTTCCTTCAGGGGTCTCTCTTGTAAGGCAGGCCTAGTGGCGACAAAATCTCTAAGCATTTGCTTATCTGTAAAGAGATTTTATTTCTCCTTCACTGATGAAACTTAGTTTGGCTGGATATGAAATTCTGGGTTTTAAAATTCTTTTCTTTAAGAATGTTGAATATTGGCCCCCCACTCTCTTCTGGCTTGGAGAGTTTCTGCCGAAGTCACGGGTGTTAGTCTGATGGAAACTCGCTGGCGGGTAACCCGACCTTTCTCTCTGGCTGCCATGGGTGCCGCTTCATTTCAGCTTTGGTGAATCTACGGCGAGATTATGTGTCTTTGGGTTTTATTTCTCGAGGACTATCTTTGGTGTTCTCGCGTTCCGCAGTTTGAATGTTGGCCTGCCCTACTAGGTTGGGGAAGTTCTCACGGACGTCCTGAAGGTGTTTTCAACTTGGTTCTCCATTCCCCCTCACTTTCAGGCACCCCAATCGGGCAATAGGTGGTACTTAATCCCGCATACTTTGCGCAGGCTTTGTTCATTTTCTTTTCTTCTTTTTTTTTCTTTGAACCTCTTCACCGGCTTCATTTCATTCATTTAGATCCTGAATCGCTGATACTCTTTCTTTCAGTTGGGTAAGGAATTGGTTACTCAAACTTGTGCATTTGCATGCATATTTTCAATGTAAGCATGGTTTCATCTCTTTCCATTTCGTTTATGACCTTCTTTGCATTAATTACCCTAGCTATCAACTCTTCACTTTTTCCATACCTTTAGTTTCTTTCAAACAGATGCATGGGAGGAATTCCTCCTTTGGCTGGGAATTTTGATGAACGAAGCCTTGCTTTCTCATCTCGTCAAAGGAGTCATTCTCGTCCAGCTTTGGTCGTTTACTTTTAGTGATGAGCTGTGCTCCTTTATTGGGGAGATCATGTATGTTTTGAATTTTAAACACCTGCCCCTGCTTTTTTTTATCTTTGCTGTTTTATCTGCCTCTGGTCTTTGATGATGGTGGTACTCATGTGGTTTTGGTGTGGTCATGCCTTCACCGACGTTTCCTTTCTAGCAAATGGGACTATTCCCTCAGCTGTAGGTCTGCTGGAGATTGCTTGGGAGTCCTCCAGATCCTGTTTGCCTGAGTATCAGCGAAGCAGGGGATTGCCGGAAGATAGAATGTGCTGAACAGTGAAGGTGTATGTCACAGTTCTTCACTTTAGAGCACACCCTGGGGTGGCCTCACCTGTAGGTGGCAGTGCTCCAGACTGCACTAGTGGGGATGTCCCAGTTAGGCTACTCAGGGGTTAGGGGACCCTGCCAGGCCGAGCAGTCTGTCCTTCTCAGATCTCAGCCTCCGTGTTGGAGTCCATACTCCTCTTCAAAACTGTCAGAGTGTTTAGTAGAGATTTCTGCAGCATGTTGTTTAGGTGTGCCCTGTCCCCAGAGGGGGAGTCTACAGACACAGGCAGGTTTCCTTGAGCTGCTGTGAGCTCTACCCAGTTGGAGCTTCTCAGTGGCTTTGTTTATGTACTTAAGCCTCAGCAATGGGGGGCGCCCCTCCTCCAGCCTGGCTGCTGCCTTGCGCTTAGATTGCAGACTGCTGTGCTAGCAATGAGGGAGGCTCCGTGGGTGTGGGACCCTCCCAGCCAGGTGTGGGATATACTCTCCTGTTGTGCCCGTTTGCTTAAAGCGCAATATTGGGGTGAGAGGTACCCGATTTTCCAGGTTTTGTGTGTCTCCATTCCCCTGGCTAGGAAAAGGGATTCCCTTCCCCCTTGCGCTTCCCAGGTGAGGTGATGCCTGGCCCTGCTTCAGCTCTCGCTGGTCCGGCTGCAGCAGCTGACCAGCACCGATTGTCTGGCACTCCCTAGTGAGATGAACCCAGTACCTCAGTTGAAAATGCAGAAATCACCGGTGTTCTATGTGGCTCGTGCTGGGAGTTGGAGACTGGAGCTGTTCCTATTTGGCCATCTTGCTCTGCCCAGCTGTTTTTTTTTTTAATATTATCTGTTTTATTTATTTCCATTCTAGTCTGCTTTTTAAATTTGGTTTGATATCTTTCGATTTTCTTAAGATGAAAGTTTAAATTATTCGTTTCAAACATTTACTCTTTTAAAATATAGATGTAGCTATAAATTTTCCTCTAAGGACTACTTTTTTTTCTTTCTGTTCTTCAGATTGCATAATCTGTATCTTCAGGTTAGATAATTCTTTTATTCTGCTTACTCCAATCTACTGTTGAGCACTGCTAGTGAGTTTTGTATTTTGGTTACTGTGCTTATCAATTCTAGAGTTTTATTCAGTTCACTTTAAAAAGTGTTTTATATGACTTTATTAAGATACAATTCACATTTCATACAATTCACCAATTAAAATGAGTAGTTATGTATATATTCACGGATGTGTGAAACCATCAATACAGTCAATTTAGAAAGAATTTTATTGTTTCACAGCATGATTCAACCTCTGTATATATAATCCTAAAAAGCCACTAACCTACTTTCTTTCTGTGAATTTTCTGTTTTGGATAGTTAACGTAAATAGAATCATAATATGAAGTATTTTGTGACTAGTTTTTTTCACTTAGCATTTTTTTTCAAAGTTTATCCATATTGTAGTATATATTAGCACTTTATTTGTTGTTATGGCTAAATAATATTCCACCATAAGTATATATTCAAATTGTTAATCCGTTCATTCATTGATGGGCATTTGTGTTTTTTTTTACACTTTTTGACTATTATGAAGAATATTGCTGTAAACATTCATGTACAAGTATCATGGACATTTTTTTACATTTCTCTTTGGTATGTACCTAGAAGTGAAATTGGTAGGTCATATGGCATGTGTGTATGTGTTAAAGAAACTGCCAGACTGTTTTCCAAAGTAGCTCCACCATTTTACTTTCCCACCAGAAGTGTATGAGAGATTGAGTTTCTCCACATTCTCACCAACATTTATTACTGTTACTCATTTTGATTGTAGTCATCCTAGTGGATATGAAATGGCATTTCACTATGGCTTTGAATTATATTTCCTTGATGACTAATAATGTTGAACATGTTTTCATGCACTTGTTGGATATGTGTATATCTTACTTGAAGAAACGCTTATTCAGATTATTTTTCCAGATTAATAGGATATTTGTGTTTCTATTAATTGAGTTGCAAGTGATCTTCATAAACCTTAGATACAGTTTTCTTATAAGATTTATAATTAGCAAGTATTTTTGCCATTCTATGGGTTGTGTTTTCACTTTCTTGATGGTGTTCTTTTAAACACAAAATTTTTAATTTTGATGAATTTTAATTTGTTTATTTCTCTTGTTATTCACACTTCTGGTATAATAGCTAGGAACTGTTTTACAAATCTAAAGTCATAAATATTTGCCCCTATTTCTTCTTCTCAGAGGTTGATAGCTTTAGCTCTTTCATTTAGGTAGTTAGTTCATCAATTTTGAGTTAATTTTTCATGTAAAATGTGAGATAAGAGTTCAAATTCATTATTTTAGATGTGGCTATGCAGTTCTCCCAGCACATTTTGCTGAAAGAACAATGTTTTCCCCATTGCATAGTATTGACACCTTTGTTGAAAATTAGTTTGCCATAGATATATGGGTTTTGTCAGACTCTTAATTACATTTCATTAATCTTTATGTCTAATTTTGTGCAAGCACCACACTGTCTTGATTATCATTGCATTGTAGTAAGATTTGAAATCAAAAAGTACAAGTCCTTCAACTTGGTTCTTTCTTTTCTTTTCTTTTTTAAATTATACTTTACATTCTTGGTTACATGTACAGAAATGCAGTTTTGTTACATAGATATACATGTGCCCTAGTGGTTTGTTGCACCCATCAACCCATCACCCACATTAGGTATTTGTCCTAATGTTATCCCTCTGCTACCTCCTCACCCTCTGACAGGCCTTGGTGTGTGATGTTCCCATACCTGTGTCCATGTGTTCTCATTGTTCAATTCCCACCTATGAGTGAGAACATGCGGTGTTTGGTTTTCTAATCTTCTGATAGTTGGCTGACAATGATGGTTTCCAGCTTCATCCACGTCCCTGCAAAGGACATGAACTCATCCTTTCTTATGGCTGCATAGTATTCCATGGTGTATATGTGCAACATTTTCTTTTTCTTTTTCTTTTTTTTTTTTTTTCAGCACTTTATTTTTTTTTATTTTTTATTTTTTAATTTATTTATTATTATTAGCACTTTAAGTTGTAGGGTACATGTGCATAACGTGCAGGTTTCTTACATATGCTGTGCCATGTTGGTCTGCTGCACCTCAGACTCGTCTACGGCATCAGGTATAACTCCCAATGCAATCCCTCCCCCTCCCCTCCCCATTATAGTGGTGTGATGTTCCCCTTCCTGGTCAAGTGATCTCATTGTTCAGTTCCACCTGGAGTGAGAACATGCGGTGTTTGGTTTTCTGTTCTTGGCGATGGTTTTGCTAAGAATGATGGACTTGCTTCATCCATGTCCCTAAAGGACAATAACTCATCCTTTTTATAGCTGCATAATTATTCCATAGTGTATATGTGCCACATTTTCTTAATCAATCTGTGCCTGATGGACATTTAGGTTGGTCCAAGTCTTTGCTGTTGATACTGCTGCAATAAACCGCCGTGTGCGTGATATTTTATAGCAGCATAATTCTGTCCTTTGGGTATATACCCAGTAATGGTTTAAGGGTCATATGGTGCATCTAGGTGCAGATCAGCAGAGGAATGCATATGCTGTCTTCCACCAATGGTTGAACTAGTTTACAATCCCACCAACAGTGTAAAAGTATTTCCTATTTCTCCCACATCCTCTCCAGCACCTGTTGTTTCCTGACTTTTTAATGGTCATGCATTCCCGAACTGGTGTGGGATGGGTGATTATCTCATTGTGAACGATTTGCATTTCTCTGATGGCTGGCCAGTGATGATGAGCATTTTTTTCTATGTGTCTGTTGGCTGTATGAATGTCTTCTTTTGAAGTGTCTGTTCATATCCTTGCCCACACGTTTTGATGGGGTTGTTTGTTTTTTCTTGTAAATTTGTTTTGAGTTCTTTGTAGGTTCTGGATATTAGCCCTTTGTCCAGATGAGTAGATTGCAAGAATTTTCTCTCCCATTCTGTAGGTTGCCTGTTCTATCTGATGGTAGTTTCTTTTGCTGGCAGAAATGCTTTGGATTTAATGAGATCCCATTTGTCAATTTTAGCTTTTGCTGCGTTGCTTTTGGTGTTTTAGACGCTGAAGTCTTTGCCCATATATGTCCTGGATGGTACTACCTAGGTTTTCCTCTAGGATTTTTATGGTCTTAGGTCAAACATTTAAGTCTGTCCATGTTGAATTAACTTTCGTATAAGGGTAAGGAAGGATCCAGTTTCAGCTTTCTACTTATGGCTAGGCAATTTTCCCAGCACCATTTATTAAATAGGGAGTCCTTTCCCCATTTCTTCTCAGGTTTGTCAAAGATCAGATGGCTGTGATGTGTGGTATTCTGAGGACTCTGTTCTGTTCCATTGGTCTATATCTCTGTTTTGGTACCAGTACCATGCTGTTTTGGTTACTGTAGCCTTGTAGTATATTTGAAGTCAGGTAGTGCCTCCAGCTTTCTTTGACTAGGATTGTCTTGGAGATCTGAGGGCTTCTTTTTTGGTTCCATATATGAACTTTAAAGCAGTTTTTCCAATTCTGTGAAGAAACTCATTGAAGGTAGCTTGATGGGGATGGCATTGAATCTATAAATTACCTGTGGGCACTATGGCCATTTTCACGATATTGATTCTTCCTATCCATAGGCATGGTATGTTCTTCCATTTGTTTGTGTCCTCTTTGATTTCACTGAGCGGTGGTTTGTGGATTCTCATGAAGAGGTCCTTTACATCCCTTTGTAAGTTGGATTCCCTAGGTATTTTATTCTCTTTGAAGCAATTGTGAATGGGGATTCATTCATGATTTGGCTCTGTGTTTGTCTGTGTGGTGTATAGGAATGCTTGTGATTTTTGCACATTAATTTTGTATCTGAGACTTTGCTGGGGCTTGCTTATCAGTTTAGAATTTTAGGCTGGGAACAATGGGGTCATGGGATGGGGTTGTGACAGAACAGGATTCTCAGGACAATGGGACTGGACAGGATGGTTCTGATTCATGATGGGCTGGGTTGGATGGGATGGGTGGAGGATCGTTATCAATACGAATTTTAGTGGCGTTTTTAGCATGAAAGAGGCATGTTGAATTTTGTCAAAAGCCTTTCTGCATCTATTGAGATAATCAGCATGTGGTTCTTGTCTTTTGGTTCTGTTTATATGCTGGATTATGTTTATTGATTTGCAATTTGAACCAGCCCTTGCATCCCAGGGGATGAAGCCCTTGATCATGGTGGATATGGCTTTTTGATGTGTTGTTGAATCGGTTTGCCAGTATTTTATTGAGGATTTTGCATGATGTTCATCAGGGATATTGGTCTAAAATTCTCTTTTTGTTATTAATCTCTGCCAGGCTTTGGTATCCAGGATGATGTTGGCCTCATAAAATGGAGTTAGGGAGGATTCCCTCTTTTCTAATGGTGGAATGAGGTGGTACAGCTATGCTTATACCTCTGGTAGAAATTCAGCTGTGAATCCTGGTGCGGACTTTTTTTTTTGGTTGGTAGGCTATTAATTGTGCCTCAATTTCAGGAGCCTACTATTGGTCTATTCAGGGATTCAACTTCTTCTGTGGTTTTAGTCTTGGAAGTGTAAGTGTCAGGAAATTATCCATTTCTTCTAGGTTTTCAGTTTATTTCGTAGAGGTGTTTATAGTATTCTCTGATGGTAGTTTGCTTTCTGTGGGGTCAGTGGTGATATCCCTTTATCATTTTTAATTGTGTCGATTTGATTCTTCTCTCTTTTCTTTATTAGTCTTGCTAGTGGTCTGTCAATTTTGTTGATCTTTCAAAAACCAACTCCTGGATTCATTTGATTTTTGGAGGGGTTTTTTTACCGACATGTCCATCTCCTTCAGTTCTGCTCTGATCTTAGTTATTTCTTGCCTTCTGCTAGCTTTGGAATGTGTTTGCTCTTGATTCTCTACTTCTTTTAATTTGATGTTAGAGTGTCAATTTTTGATCTCTGCTTTTCTCTTGTGGGCATTTAGTGCCTATAAATTTCCCTCTACACACTGCTTTAAATGTGTCCCAGAGATTCTGAGTATGTTGTATCTTTGTTCTCTTTTGGTTTCAAAAGAACATCTTTATTTCTGCCTTCATTTAGTGATGTACCCAGTAGTCATTCAGGGTGAGGTTGTTCACAGTTTCCATGTAGTTGAGCGGTTTTGATTGGAGTTTCTTAGTCCTGAGTTCTAGTTTGATTTCACTGTGAATTCTGAGACAGTTTGTTACATAATTTCTGTTCTTGTACATTTTGCTGAGGAGTCTTAGCTTTACTTGCAATTATATGGTCAATTTTGGAGTAAGTACGATGTGGTGCTGAGAAGAATGTATATTCTGTTGTTGATTTGGGGTGGGAGAGTTCTATAGATGTCTATTAGGTCTGCTTGCTGCGAGATGAGTTCAATTCCTGGATATCCTTGTGAACTTTCTGTCTTGTTGATGTCTATGTTGACAGTGGAGTGTTGAAGTCTCCATTATTTATTATTGTATGGGAGTCCTAAGTCTCTTTCTAAGTCTCTAGGACTTGCTATGAATCTGGGTGCTCCTGTATTGGGTGCATATATATTTAGGATAGTTAGCTCTTCCTGTTGAATTGATCCTTTACCATTATGTAATGGCCTTCTTTGTCTCTTTTGATCTTTGATGGTTTAAAGTCTGTTGTTTTATCAGAGACTAGGATTGCAACCCCTGCTTTTTGTTCTCCATTGGTAAATCTTCCTCCATCCCTTTATTTTGAGCCTATGTAGCAATATAGTGTGAGATGGGTCTCCTGAATACCTTGAACTGATAGGTCTTGACTCTTTGTTACTAGTTTGCCAGTCTGTCTTTTAATTGGAGCAGTTAGTCCATTTACATTTAAAGGTTAAGATTGTTATGTGTGAACTTGATCCATTATGATATTAACTGGTGATTTTGCTCATTGGATTGATGCAGTTCTTCTAGCCTCGATGGTCTTTACATTTTGGCATGTTTTGCAATGGCTGGTACCGGTTGTTCCTTTCCATGGAGTGCTTCCTTCAGGGTCTCTTGTAAAGGCAGGCCTAGTGGTGACAAAATCTCTAAGCATTTGCTTATCTGTAAAAGGATTTTATTTCTCCTTCACTGATGAAACTTAGTTTGGCTGGATATGAAATTCTGGGTTTTAAAATTCTTTTCTTTAGGAAATGTTGAATATTGGCCCCACTCTTCTGGTTTGTAGAGTTTCTGCCGAGAGATCTATGCATGAGTCTGATGGGCTTCCCTTTGAGTAACAGGCCTTTGTCTCTCTGGCTTCCCTTAAGATTTTTTCTTCATTTCAACTTTGGTGAATCTGGCAATTATGTGTCTTGGGTTGCTCTTCTCGGGGTAATCTTTGTGGTGTTCTCTGTATTTCCTGGATTTGAATGTTGGCCACCTGCCCTACTAGGTTGGGAAGTTCTCCTGGATGAAGTAATATCCTGTAGAGTGTTTTTCCAACTTGGTTCCATTTTCCCCCCCTCACTTTCAGGCACCCCCAATCAGACGTAGGTTGGTCTTTTTACATAATCCCATACTTCTTGCAGGCTTTGTTCATTTTCTTTTTTTTTTCTTCTTTTTTCTTTTGGTTTCTCTTCGCTTCATTCCATTCATTTTGATCCTCCATCATTGTCTCTTTCTTCCAGGTGTCGAGTCGATTTACTGAAGCTTGTGCATTTGTCACGCATTATTTCGTGTCATGGTTTTCATCTTTCATTTTACGTTTATGACCTTCTCTGCATTAATTACTCTAGCGTCCAATTCTTCCACTTTTTTTTTCAAGATTTTTAGTTTCTTTGCTGGAGTGGTAATTCCTCCTTTGGATTCTGAGAAATTTGATGGACTGAAGCCTTCTCTCATCAATAGATCAAAGTCATTCTCCACGTCGAAACGTCCGTTGCTGGCGATGAGCTCTTGCAGCTCCTTTGCGGGGAGATGTGCTCTTATTTTTGAATTTCAGCTTTTCTGCTTTTTCCCCATCTTTGTGGTTTTATCTGCCTCTGGTGCTTTGATGATGGTGATGTGCTGATGGGGTTTTTGGGCTGGCCAGGTGTCCTTCCTGTTTGATACTTTTCCTTCTAACCGTCAGGACCCTCAGCTGTAGGTCTGTTGGAGATTGCTTGAGGTCCTCGAGCCCTGTTGCCTGGGTATCAGCAGCAGAGGCTGCAGAAGATAGAATATTTCTGAACAGCGAGTGTACCTGTCTGATTCTTGCGCTTTGGGCTTTCACTCCCAGGGTGTATACCCTGTGAGGTATGGAATCAGACTGCCTAGTGGGGATGTCTCCCAGTTAGGCTACTCAGGGGGTCAGGGACCCGACAGGCAGTCTGTCCTTCTCAGATCTCAGCCTGCCTCCGTGTTTGGGAGATCCACTGCTCTCTTCAAAGCTGTCCAGACAGAATTAAGTCTGGGGTTTCCTGCTTTGTTGTTGTTGTTGTTGTTGTTGTGTGGCTGTGCCTGTCTCCCAGAGTGGAGTCTACCACTTGAGCAGGTTTCATAGAGCTGCTGTGAGCTCACCCCAGTTGGAACTTCCCAGCAGCTTTGTTTACCTACTTAAGCCTCAGCAATGGTGGAAGCCCACTCCCACAGCCTCCCTGCGCGCCAGTGGATCACAGACTGCTGTGCTTGCTTGTGTGAGGGAGGCTCCGTGTGGGACCCTCCCAGCCAGGTGGGATATATTGATCTCCTGGTGCGCCTGTTTTGCTTAAAGAGCAATATTGGGGTGGGAGTTGCCGATTTTCCAGGTGTTGTGTGTCTCAGTTCCTGGCTAGGAAAAGGGATTCCCTTCCCCCTTGCACTTCCCAGGCGAGGCGATGCCTCGCCCTGCTTCAGCTCTCGCTGGTCGGGCTGCAGCAGCTGACCAGCACCGATCGTCCGGCACTCCCCAGTGAGATGAACCCAGTACCTCAGTTGAAAATGCAGAAATCACTGGTCTTCTGTGTCGCTCGCGCTGGGAGTTGGAGACTGGAGCTGTTCCTATTTGGCCATCTTGCTCCGCCCCCTTTTTCCGTGCAACATTTTCTTAATCCAATCTGTCACTGATGGACATTTGGGTTCATTCCAAGTCTTTGCTCTTGTGGATAGTGCCACAATAAACATACGTGTGCATGTGTCTTTATAGTAGAATGATTTATAATCCTTTGTATATATACCTAGTAATGGGATTGCTGGGTCAAATGATATTTCCAGTTCTAGATCCTTGAGGAATCGCCACACTGTCTTCCACAATGGTTGAACTAATTTACACTCCCACCAACAGTGTAAAAGTATTCCTATTTTTCCACAACCTCTGAAGCATCTGTTGTTTCCTGACTTTTTAATGATCACCATGCTAACTGGTGTGAGATGATATCTCATTGTGGTTTTGATTTGCATTTCTCTAATGACCCGTGATGACGAGCATTTTTTCATATGCCTGTTGGCTACATAAATATCCTCTTTGGGGAAGTGTCTGTTTATATCCTTTGCCCAGTTTTTGATAGGGTTGTTTGCTTTTTTCTAGTAAACTTGTTTATGTTCTTTGTACATTCTTGATATTAGCCCTTTGTCAGATGGATAAATTGCAAAAATTTTCTCCCATTCTGTAGGTTGCCTGTTCACTCTGATGATGGTTTCTTTTGTTGAGCAGAAGCTCTTTAGTTTAATTAGATTCCATTTGTCAATTTTGACTTTTGTTGCCATTGCTTTTGGTGTTTTAATCATGAAGTCTTTGCTCATGCCTCTGTCCTGAATGGTATTGCCCAGGTTTTCTTCTAGGGTTTTTATGATCCTGGGTCTTATATTTAAGTCTTTGATCCATCTTGAGTTGATTTTTGTAAAAGGCATAAGAAAGGGGCTCAATTTCAGTTTTCTGCATGTGGCTAGTCAGTTTTCCCAGCACCATTTATTAAATAGGAAATTTTTTCCCCATTGCTTGTTATTTTCAGGTTTGTCAAAGATCAGAAGCTTGTAACTGTGTGGTGTTATTTCTGAGACCTCTGTTCTGTTCCATTGGTCTATATATCTGTTTTGGTATGAATACCATGCTGTTTTGGTTGCTGTAGCCTTGTAGTATAGTTTGAAGTAAGGTAGAGTGATGCCTCCAGCTTTGTACTTCTTGCTCAGGAATGTCTTGGCTATGTGGGCTCTTTATTGGTTCCCTGTGAAGCTTAAAGTAGTTGTTTCCAGTTCTGTGAAGAAAGTCCGTGATAGCTTGATGGGGATAGCATTGAACCTGAAAATTACTTTGGGCAGTATGGACATTTTCATGATATGGATTCTTCCTATCCATGAGCATGGAATGTTTTCCCGTTTGTGTCCTCTCTTATTTCCTTGAGAAGTGGTGTGTAGTGCTCCTTGAAGAGGTCCTTCACATCCCTTGTAAGTTCTCTTCCTATGTATTTTATTATCTTTGTAGAAATTGTGAATGGGAGTTCACTCATGATTTGGCTCTCTGTTTGTCTGTTATTGGTGTATAGGAATACTTGTGATTTTTGCAGATCAATTTTGTATCCTGAGACTTTGCTGAAGTTGCTTATCAGCTTAAGGAGGTTTGGGGCTGAGAGGATGAGGTTTTCTAAATATACAATATTCTTTTTTCTCTAATCTTGTCTTCTCTCCTTATTTCATTAAGTTGATCTTCAATCTCTGATATACTTTCTTTCCCTTGATCATTTCAGTTATTCATACTTGTGTATTCACGAAGTTCTCGTGCTGTGTTTTTCAGCTCCATCAGGTCATTTATGTTCTTCTCCACATTGGTTATTCTAGTTAGCAATTCAACTAACCTTTTTTCAAGGTTCTTAGCTTCCTTGCATTGGGTTAGAACATGCTCCTTTAGCTTGAAGTTGTTTATTACCCGCCTTCTGAAGCCTACTTCTGTCAGTTGGTCAAACTTATTCTCCAGCCTGTTTTGTCCACTTGCTGGTGAGGAATTATGATCCTTTGGAGAAGGAGAGTCATTCTGGTTTTTGGAGTTTTCAGCCTTTTTGCACTGTTTTTTTTCCCCATCTTTGTGGGTTTATCTATCTTTGGTCTTTGATGTTGGTGACCTTCGGATGGGGTCTTTGAGTGGAAGTGTTAATCCTTTCTGGTTTTTTTTTTTTTTTCCTAATAGTCAGGCCCCTCTCCTGCCAGTCTGCTGGAGTTTGCTGGACGTCCACTCCAGACCTTGTTTGCCTGGATATCACCAGCGGAGGCTGCAGAGCAGTAAAGATTGATGCCTTTTTTTTTTTCTTCTGGAAGCTTCAACACAGCAAGGCACCTGCCAGATGCCAGACAGAGCTCTCCTGTATGAGGTGTATGTTGGCCCCAACTGGGACGTGTATACCAGTCAGTATACATAGAGTTCAGGGACCCACTTGAGGAAGCAGATGTACCCTTATCAGAGCTCTAACACTGTGCTGGGAAGTCCACTGCTCTCCTCAGAGTCATCAGGAGAGGACGTTAAAGTTTGCTATAAGCCCCTGACAGGGGCAGCTGCCTTTTTTACAGAGATGTCCTGTCCAGAGAAGAACAATCTGGCAGTCTGGCCACAGCAGCCTTGCTGAGCTACAGTGGGCTCCACCCAGTTCCAACTTCCCAGCAGCTTCCTTTACACTGTGATGGTAAAACCACCTACTGAAGCCTCAACAATGGTGGATGCCCCTCCCCCCACCAAGCTGGACCATTCCAGGTGGATCTCAGATTGCTGCTGTGCTACCAGTGAGAATTTCAAGCTAGCAGATTTTAGTTTCCTGGGCTTTGTTGGGTAGGACCCTCTGAGCCAGACCACTTCGCTCCCTGGCTTCAGCCCCCCTTTTCAGTGGAGTGAATGGTTCTGCCTCACTGGTGTTCCAGGCATCACTGTGTTATGGAAAAAGAAAAAGCTCCTGCAACTAATTCAGTGTCTGCCCAATTGGCCACCCAGTTTTGTACTTGAAACCCAGGGCCCTGGTGGGGTAGTCACCAGAGGTAATCTCTTGGTTTGTGGGTTGCGAAGACCGTGGGACAAGCGCAGTATCTGTGCTGTAGTTCCTCAGGCTTAGACCCTCATGGCTTCTCTTGGGTAGGGGGAAAAATTCCCCGACCCCTTGTGCTTCCCAGGTGAGGTGACGTCCCACCCTGCTTCAGCTCACCTTCCGCGGGCTGCACCCACTGTCCAACCAGTCCTGAGAGATGAACCGGGTACCTCAGTTGGAAATGCAGAAGTTACCCACCTTCTTCGTTGATCTTGCTGGGAGCTGCAGACTCCTGCTGTTCCTATTCAGCCATCTTGAATCTCCTTCACCTGGTTCTTTATTTTCAAGATTGTTTCAGCTATTCTGAGTTCCTTGCAATTTTTTTTATAAAATTTAGACTCAGCTTATCCATTTTTGCAGAGAAATAAGCTGGAATTCTGACACTGATTATAGATCAGTGTGGCAAATAATGGCATCATAACAATGTTACATCTTTCTATCTATAAACATATATATATATATTTCATTTATTTAGGTCTTCTTTAATTTATTTTAACATTTTGTAGTTTTTAGTAGACCACATTTTTCATTTGATTTGTTAGGTTTATTGCCAAGAAGTCTATATTTTTTTGTTGTTACAAATGGAGCTGTTTTGTTTATTTTATTCTTGAAATGTTCATTGCTAGTGTATAGAATTACAATTGACATTTGCATATTTATCTTATATTCTGTAATTTTGCTAAAGTATTTTTAGTAGTACTAACAGTTTTTAGTGGATTCCTTAGAATTTTTGTATAAAAATTTTATCATCTTTTAGTAAAGATTGTTTTATTTCTTTCTTTTCAATTTGAATGCTTTTTATTTATTTATCTTGCTTCTTTGCCCTGGATGAAACACATTCAGTACAGTATTAAATTAGAAGTAGTAAGACAATGCACCCTGGTGTTGTTACTGATCTTAAGGGTAAGATATCTAGTCACCATAGAATATAATGTTAGCTATGAATTTTTCATAGATGCCTGTTATCAGGTTGAGGAAATTTTCTTCTGCTCCTAGTTTATTGAATATTTCTATCACAAAAGAGTGTTGGATTTTTCTCTGAATGCTGTTCTGCCTCTACTGAGATTATTATGTAATTTTGGATTTTATTCTACTAATATAATGCATTACATTAGGTGGTTTACAGATGTTGAAACAATTTTGCATTTCTGAGATAAATTTTATTAGGTTATGCTGCCTAATTCTTTTTATGTGTTTCTGAATTCAGTTTGCTAGTGAATTTTATATTGTACTTATTCTACTTCTAAACTCTATAAATCTTTAAATACAACCTTTAAACATTTTTTGCTTTGATATTTTCTGTATGAGACATTGTCACCATAATTTCTTTTCATTTTTAAGCATATTTTTAGTTAGTTAATTAGATATACTTATTACAGCTTTTTTGATTTTTTAATCTACTATGTCTGTCATCTACGCACATTCAAAGAAAATTCTATTGCTTTCATTTTTGTGTACAAGACACTATTTTTAACAATGTTTTTGTGTGTCTTTTTTTGTTGTTGTTTAGACGTGGACATATGAGATAGTATATTTAACCAATTCTAGATACTGACCTCATTTTTTCTTTCCCTCAACCCCGATGGTTGGTTCTGCTGTGTGTTTATTTGTTTAGTGACTTAGCTTTTGAGCCAGTTACATGTATACTTTTTACCATTGGATGTGTGTTTGTTGCCTAGAATCCTCTATTACAGTTCACAAAGTAAGCAAAGTAAGGTAGGAGAAATATTTTGGGCCCCAAGGTTTGCAGCCTACTTGCTATAGTTTGGATTTTTGTCACACTAAACTTCATGTTAAAATTTGATCCCTAACATTGAGGGTGGAGTCTAATGAGAGGTGTTTGGGTCATGAGAGTGGATCCCTCATTAATAGATTAATGCCCTCCCTAGGGGAGTATGAATGAGTTATCACTCTATTATTTTCTATGAGAGCTGCTTGTTAGAATGAGCTTTGAATTCCCTTTTCCACTTGCTTCCTCTCTTACCATGAGTTCTATGCACATGCCAGCTCTGGTTTACCTTTCACCATAAGTGAAAGAAGCCTGAGGCCCTCACCAGATGCGCAACCTTTTATACAGCAGAATTATGTAAAAAGATAAATACTTTTTCTATATAAATTCCCCAACTTCAGGTATTTCTTTATGGCAACACTAACAGTACTAAGACACTACTGCACCTAGGGTAGATGTTTCATTTTATAAGTAAAGACTGAACAGGAGAAGAGAAACCTGATCCCCTTAACCACATTTAACAGATTGCTGGTGACACAGGGCTTCAGGGAGGCTGAGAAATGCTAATGATTGCCTGCCCCTTCCAGTGTGAAACTATAGTCTCATACTGGAAACTCAGAGGAGAGAGAAACTTCACCTTCTTGACAGCACATACTGAGAGTAGAGTGTCCAAGGTATATCTTTTGTAAAACACAGATAGGATGGAGAAATGGAAGTGAATGGGTTAATAACAGGTTTTTGTTCAAATGCTAGATGTTTGGTCTTAGGAAACTTAGTACATTTCTTTGAATGCACATTTCTTCATTTCCTTTTTGTTCTCAGGACTATTTCCAAGGACTTTATATGGTAGATTTTTAAAAAATTATTTTCACCTGTTAAATTATTGTTTTGCTAGGGAGAGGGCACACAACTCCCCACTATATCATTCCAGAAGCACTCTTAAACAATATACAAAATATTTATTTTGTAAAATACGTTTTTATACAAATATAAAAGTTCTACTTTTATACTTTTATATTGGCATTTCTGCAAACGTCTCTCAAACACCCTAATGCTGATTTTACTCTACAAGTAAACTAACTTGTTAAACTTTATATAAAGTCAATACATACATAATATATTGTTTTAATGGACTTGCTTTTTCTACACAACATTGTTATTATTATTTGTTCATGTTGTTGCACGTAACTAGTACATTAATTTTCAGAGTTGTTCATGTAAAAATCAAATATATCTCTCTGATATTTAGTGCAATTAAACTCCTTAATGTTTGCCACCTGAAACAATTGAAAGTAAACGATATGGTCTTTCTTTGTGTTCTTTATTTGATGGACAAGTCTTTACCACAACAAGAATGAGATGACTTATGAAGAACCCTGAGTTATTTATATAATCTATTGAACTTAGAAGAGAAGTCTAAAATTTGTTGCATAATTTCTACTTTTTAGTACCACATGAGCAATTTTCCACTCCACGCCCTTCTCCTTTTAAAAAATGCCTGCTATCTACAACCATTACTTAAGCAAACCACTACTGTGAGATATTGACATATTAAGACTTCTTGCCTTCTTGTGGAAAATAACTTACTAGTGCTTCCTCCTAGGTTCCTATTTCCAACAGAACCTAGCTCTTTGAAAGCTGACCAATAATCACTTTAGTCTGGGATTTACCAGTACAACCTGGCATTTCTGCCGACTTCTCTCAAACACCCTAATACTGATTTTTATTTGAATTCCTAATTCTAATTTTACAGTTTGTAAAAGCTTATACGTGTACATGTTGATTTTTTTAAGTTAAGATACCGTATAAACTGATTTTGAGCATATTCCTCCAATATATCTACTTTTAAATGTAAATTACAATCCTCACTTAAAACAACAGTGAGCAATACAACAAAATTGAACCTTTCAATACTCCTCTTCCCACATAGACATCAATTCAAACAACTATTCACACGTGAAAATACCTCCACAAGAACTAAGAAAACCAGGTGAAAGAATATAGTATCTACGTATAGCACAGAAATAAGAAAAGATGCATTGAAGAAAGAAGGAATCATAGTTTTATACTGCACATATCATCCTTCATGCAAATTCCAGGCAACACAACATTGAGAGAGATATCATTTGCTTAGGAGGACTTTGCCTCAAACCTGCAAACCCAGTATAACCTAGGACTATGCATACCTATATAGCCCCAGACACGAGGCTGTCACCATCTACATTAGTGCATTCTCATGGTGCTGTTAAGAAATACCTAAGCTTGGGTAATTTATAAAGAAAGAGATTTAATTGACTCATAGTTCTTCATGGCTTGGGAGGCTTCAGGAAATTTACAATCATGGCAGAAGGCACCTCTTAACATGGCAGCAGCATGACAGCAGGAGGGAGAATGAGAGTGAGAATGAGAGTGCCAGCAGGGAAATGTCAGACACTTATAAAACCATCAGATTTCATGAGAACTAGTTGATTATTAATAGAACATCATGAGGGAAACTTCCCCTACGTTTCAATGACCTCCCACTAGGTTACTCCCACAGCATGCGGGGATTATGGGATAACAATTCAAAATGAGAGTTTGGTGGGGACACAAAGCCTAACTATACCATTTCACTCCCAGCCCCTCCCAAATCTCATGTCCTCCCATTTCAAAACCAATCATGCCTTCCCAACGGTCCTCCAAAAACTTAACTTATTTCAGCATTAACTCAAAGTCCACAGTCAAAACTCTCATCTGAGACAAAGCCAGTCTCTTCTATCTATGAGCCTGTAAAATCCTAAGCAAGTTAGTTACTTCCTAGATACAATGTGGGTACAAGCATTGGATAAATACACTTATTCCAAATGGGAGAACTCTGCCCCCCAAAAATGGTGCTATAGGCTGCATGCAAATCTGAAATCCAATAGGATTGTCATTGAACATCAAAGTTCTACAATAATCTCTTTTGACTCCACGTCTCATATCCAGGTCATGCTGATGCAAAAAAAGGGCTTCCATAGCCTTGGGCAGCTCCACCCCTGCGGCTTTGCAGGGTAGAGCCTCCTTCTCAGCTGCTTTTCTGCGCTGACGTTGAGTTTCTGTGGCTTTTTCAGGTACACTACAAGGTGTCCGTGGATCTATCATTCCAGGTTCTGGAGGACAGTGACCCTCTCCTCACATCTCCACTAGGCAGTGCCCCAGTGGAGGCTCTGTGTGAGATTCCAATCCTACATTTCCCTTCTGCACTGCCTTAGCAGAGGTTCTTCATGAGGACTCCACACCTGCAGCAAACATCTGCCTGGATATCTAGGCATTTGAGGCCAGAGGTCTCCTTGAGGAAGGACAGGGGAAAGATTATCAGACTGGGTCTTCAGGCCTGCCCTGAAACTAGGCTGGATTCTGCATCCCCATGTTCCAGGCCTGCTTGGCAAACTTGATTTCTGGGTTGTCCCACCTAATATTAGCTGATACCAGCATCACTGCCTGGCTGACCCAAGTGGCCCTGTGCTCTGGACTGCTTCCAAAACCAGGCTGCTTCTCACAAAACTGGGCATTGTGCATGCCCAACACCAGGCTGGTAACCATCATCCCTCGTCATCAGTATGGCCCTCAAGCATCCAGCCTCCAGTCAAGCCCCCAAAATGCAGACTCCAGGTCCACAGAGCTTCAAGCCAGCCCCTGTGGTACCAGGCTTCAGACCCACCACTGTGCCAGGTTGGCATTTTGACCTCCAGCACCAAACAGGCATCCATGGAAACAGGCCATGGCCTATCCAGTGTAGGACTGATTCTTGCAGTTGCATCTTCCAGGCTAGCACCATGCTCCAGCAGACTCAATGTTCAACTCCGCTTCAGCAGACCCAAGTTCTGGTTCTGTTAGTAGACCCCAACATTAGACTGGCCTCCACAAATCCAAGCTTCGGGACTACCTTAGTGTACCCAGTACCCATGCTAGCCCCAGAGGCTCTCTGACCCAGGTCAGATCTCATGAAACTAGCCTCTAGGCCAGCATCTGCACAACCAGCCTCAAGGCTGACACTAGTGGACAAGACTCCAGGCTAAACCCCAAAGTCTTGGGCTCCAGGCTAGCTCCAGTAGCTCAAGGCACCAGGTCATCACCCATGATCCTAGGTGCCAGAGTAGTCCCCATGGACCCAGACAAATGTGCCCACCCATATACTGTGGACACAGACTCTAACACCACCTCTTCAGACCCAGTCTGCAGACCAGACCTCACGTGCCCAGCACCCACACCCACCTCCATGGAATAAGGTTCAATGCTCGACTCAGTGCCAGGCCAGTCCTTATGGACTCAGGCTCCAAGCCTATGCCAGTTGTTTCAGGCACTAAGCTCATCTCAGGACCTTGCCAGAGCCTGCAGACTCAAGCTCAGGACCCAGTCCAGTGACAGGTTCACCTTGATGAACCTAGGTTTCAGGCTGGCTCATACAGATATGGGCTCCAAAGCCTCTCATGTTGATTCAGGCTTTAGGCCTATCTCTGAAGATTGAATTAGCAGGTTCACCCTAGTAAGTCTAAGCTTCAAGCCAAACCCTAAAGACACAGGTATCGTGATTGCACACATGCTGAATCAGGCACAAGGTCAGCCTGCCTGGGGATTTCAGCACCAAATCCACCCTTGGATTATGCCAAATGGCCTGTCTGGAACCTGAACAGCTAACTGGTGAAGAATTCTGCAAACAAAGCCAGTCTGCAAAGACTGGTATAAATCCATACTTTTTCAAATGCACTAACATCAATCTAAGACTACAAGAAACATGAACTACAAAGAGACACAACAGCATCAAAAAGAACACAATAGTATTCTAGTAACAGAACCAGAGGAAATAAAGATATACAAACTATCTGAAAAGTAATTTAAAATAAATTATTCTTAAGGAAGTTCAGTGAATTTCAAGGAAATACAAATAAATAAGTTAATTAAGTAAGGAAAACAATAAATGACTAAAATGAGAAATTTAAACTAAAGATTCAAATTCTACAAAAAACCCCAGAAATTCTGAAGCTGAAAACTATGATGAACAAAATGAAAAATGCAATAGAGAATGCCAGTAGTGTTGATCAAAGTCACTAGAATTAATCAAGCATAAGAAAGATCTGTGAGGACGGTTGTGGTTGATCATGCCTGTAATTCTATGGCTTAGGGAGGCCGAGGTAGGCAGATCATGAGTCCAGGAGGTTAAGACCAGCCTGGGCAACATGGCACAATCCCATCTTTTCAAAAACAAACAAACAAACAAACAAACAAACAAACAAAACACAAAACTTAGCTGGGTGTGGTGGTACATGCCTATAGCTCCAGCTACTCAGGAGGTTGAGGAAGGAGGATTGCTTAAGCCTAGAAGGTGGAGGTTGCTGGGAGCTGAGATCATGCCACTGCACTCCAGGCTGGGTAACAGAGAAATACCTTGCAAAAAAAAAAAATATATATATATATATATATACACACACACACACACACACACACACATACACACACACATATGGGAAATCAAAGACAGGTTTTTAAAAAATGTATAAACAGAGAAGAAAAGAATTAAAAGTAACTGTATTAGTCAGGGTTCTCTAAAGGGATAGAACAAGTAGGATATATGTATATATAAAAGAAAGTTTATTAAGGAGAATTGACTCATAGAATCACAAGATAAAGTCCCTGGATAGGAAGTCTGCAAGCTGAGGAACAAGGAAGCCAGTAGTGGATCAGTCTGAGTTCGAAAACCTCAGAAGTAAGGAAGCCTACAGTGCAGTCTTCAGTCTGTGGCTGAAGGCCAGAGATACCCTGGCAAACCACTAGTGTAAATCCAAGAGTCCAAATGCTGGAGAACTTGGAGTCTGGTATTCAAGGGCAGGAAGTATTTAGCATGGGAGAAAGATGAAGACCAGAAGACTCAGCAGGCCTGCTCATTCCACATTTTTCTGCCTGCTTTTTCTAGCTGCTCTGGCAGCCTAGGGGACGGTGCCCACCCAGGTTAAGAGTGGGACTATCTCTAGCAGTCCACTGACTCAAATGTTAATTTTCTCTAGCAACACCCTCACAGACACACCCAGAATCATTACATTGAATCCTTCAATCCAATCAAGCTGACACTTAATATTAACCATCACAAGTCAAATCCTCATAAAATTGAACCCATATACATATCCAAATAAAGACAATAATAACATCACAATTACACCTAACATAATACAGCTATCCTTTGTACAACAGGAAGCATGCTAATCCTTAACTTAAATGCTATTGCATGAAGTTAACAACACTGAAACGCTGATATTGAGTCACTAAATCTTATGTCACATGGCAAAGGAAAAAAAGAAAACAAAGATATTTTCTCAGTACATGTGTATACAAGCACAAGCATATTATTAACTAAATAAGCAGGAAATATTCATGATAATTGGAGTTCTCTTTGCTGCCACGGCTCATTTGGTTGTAGTTGGTATGGATAACTACCTTTTTTTATCACCCATTCTGTATTCCCTTTGCCTTTAGCAAGCTGCTCAGCTGGTCATTATTTTTTACCTGGTGGAATGACTCAAACGTTCATTCTTGGAGGGTCCAGGTAATTTGTAGTCCTGCCTGGATTGGGCTGCTGTAATTTCTCGTTGACCTTAATTACAGGACATGGTAATATTAAGAGATGCCCTAAGGGATCTCCTGTAGTCCACACATACACTTCCTTACCTCCATTGTGGAGTAGTAGACTGATTTCATCTTGATAGTCTGGGTCAGTCACCCCAAACAACACTGTAACTCCCTTCTTAGCCTGTTGACTCAGAGGTAGGAAAAACCCAAAGTGGTCAGGTGGCAATCTTAACTTCCACTTTAATAGAATTATTGATGTGTCTTCTGATGGCAGCATTCCTCCCTCTGGAACTAAGACCTCTAGGCCAGCAGAACATAACGTCTTGGAAACAGGAAGCAAATTTTTGCTAGTGGGTCACTAAGGTTGGTGGTGAGTGGTGCTACTTTCGATTCAACACTTTGATTCCTATACCCTTAAATCCTGGCTATGAGAGAAACAGTACTATATATTGGATGTTGATTCAGAGCATACACAGCCCTCTAGAGGACTTGGCCTCATCCCTGCAAAGTACTGTCACCTAGTTGGCTGTGTAACTGTGACTTCCAAAGGGCATTCAATCCAGTTGATACAAGATGATGGGAAACATGGTAAGACCAATGAAATCCGTGAGCATGAGCCCACTGCTGCACTTCTTTAGCTCTAATGTGAATGTCTTGAGGTGTCAGAGGCAGTGCTGTGGAATACCATGATGGTGGATAAGGCATTCCTTGAGTCCACAGATGGTAGTTGTGGCAGAAGCATTGCATGCAGGATAGGCAAACCCATATCCAGAGTAAGTGTCTGTTCTAGTGAGGACAAACTGCCGCCCTTTCCATGATGAAAGAGCTTGTACAGCAGCCTGGACCTCTTTCAGAGGCCTCTCCTGTTCTGGACCCTACTCAAAATTGGCAGTCTTTCGGGTAATTTGATAAATGGCTGGAGTAACACATCCAAATGAGGAATGTGTTGTCTCCAAAATCCAAATAGGCCCACTAGGTGTTATACCTCTTTCTTGGTTGTAAGAAGGGCCAAATGCAGCAACTTATCCTTCACCTTAGAAAGAATATCTCAATAGTTCCCACATCACTGGGCCTCTAGAAATTTTACTGAGGTAGAAGGTCTCTGAATTTTAGTTGAATTTATTTCCCATCCCCTGAGACACAAATATGTCACCAATTAGTCCAGTATGTTTTCTACTTCTCACTCATTGTGTCCAATCATCATAATGTTATCAAGTTAATGGATCAGTGTGATATCTTATGGAAGGAAAAAGCGATCAAAATATCTGTGATCAAGATTATGACACATAGCTGGAGAGTTGATATATTCCTAAGGTAGGACAGTGAAGGTATATTGCTGGCCTTGCCAACTGAATTCAAATTGTTTCCGATGGGCCTTGTGGACAGAAAGATAAAAAAAAAAAGACATTTGCCAAATCAATGGCTAATAAATGGTTAATTTACTCAAGCAACAAAACTACATGTGGTACAGCAGCTGCAATTGGAGTCACCACTGGGTTAAGCTTACAATAATCCACTATCATTCTCCAAGATCCATCTCTCTTCTTCACAGGCCAAATAAGAGAGTTGAATGGGGATGTTATGGTAATCACCACTCCTGCGTCCTTCAAGTCCTTGATGGTGATACTAGTCTTCAAAATCCCTTGAGGGGATGTGATACTGTTTTTGATTTACTATTTTCCTAGGTAGAGTTTTGATTTACTATTTTCCTCATGGCTTCCATTTGGCCTTTTCCACCATAATAGCCCTCACCCTACCAGTCAGGGAGCCAATGTGGGGATTCTGCCAGCTTCTAAGTATGTCAATGTCAATTATGCATTCTTGCACAGGGAAAATGACCACAGGATGTGTCCAGGGATCCACTGTAAGTCAGACCTGAGCAAAAACTCCATTAATTACCTAACCTCTATTATCCCCTACTTTAACTGGAGGGCCACAATGATGTTTCAGGCTCTTGGAATTAACATCAGCTCAGAGCCAGTGTCCAGTAGTCCCCAAAAGGTCTGATCATTCCCTTTGTTCCAATGCACAGTTACCCTGGTAAAAGGCTGGAGGTCTCCTTGGGGAAGGATGGGATAAAGATTAACAGTATTTGTCAGTGGTGAAGTGGGGTCCTTTTTCAAGGAGAACAAGCCTCCCCTTCACTCAAGGGGTTCTGGGTCTGTAAACTGATTCAAGTCTGGAAACTGATTGAGGGGCCACAATTTTCTATTTTAATAATTCATATTAGTCATTTGTCCACTCTACCTGGAAGTTTTCTGCTTATGCAAGTTAAGTAAGAATGCCGTAGGCTTCCTATCAATTTCACTTCTAGGAATACCATGATTAATTAGCCAATGACAGAGCTCTACACAATACAGACTATTCTGATTGCTCCTTTGCCTCTGCTGTCTATTATGGTAACTATGTCCACCTTGCTTCTGATGGTTGAATGCCACCACTTGGACCCTGACAACTCAGGACTCAATTATTCCCATCACATTTAAATTTTGTATTTGAGTGACTGCAGTTCTCACTGTAAGATCTGACATACAGATCCTGTGCACCTGTGGCACAGGGATCACCTTGACACTTTCATCCCGAGCAGAGAGGTTGTGCCTTACTTTGGTAGAGTAGCTTTCACATATCTTTGGCATGTGGAACAGCCAGGCATCTCTGTCCCCAGTGGGAAAGCTGCATGTGACGCTTGCACATTCACAGAATAGCCCAGCACCCCTACCCCCAATAGGGTAACCACAGCTGACCTGGTGGAACATCCACACATTCTTGCAGCCTAAGCCACTAGTGGATTTGTAAGCATTGCTAAAATTGACTACAGATGAAGAAACTGCACAGAGACTACACTACTGCATTCATCCAGAAACAAAGCCAACATGCTCTACATAATTGACTCCCTAGGACACATCTTTAGGTGATTTTTTTTATTATAACAACTCTATAAAATTGGAATAGGTGGCCATTTCATCACATGCATAGATTATCAATGCAGAGACACACAAAATATTAAAAAGCAAGAAAATATAGCACTACCAAGGGAATACAATAACTCTCCAGAAACAGACCCTATAAAATGAAAATTTATGGGTTTCTTGAAAAGGAATTTAAAATAATGATCTTAAGGAAACTCATTGAAATACAAGAGAATAAAGATAGACAATTCAATAAAATTGGGAAAACAATTTATTAGCTGAATGAGACATTTGAAAAAGAGAGCGAGATCTCATTAAGGAAACATAAATTCTGGAGGTGAGGACTTTAATGAGTAAAATTAATAATAGAAATGAGAGTTTCAAAAGCAGACTAGATCAAGCAGAATTTTAAAAAATTACTGAACTTGAAGACTGTTCTTTAAAATAATTCAATCAGAAAGAAAAAAATGTAAAAGATCCAAGAAAATCTGAGATCTGTGAGACCATTAAGTGAGCAAAATTTTGCGTTATTAAATGTTCAGAGGGAGAAGAGGAAGACAAATATGCAGAAAGCTTATTTAATAAAATAATAGATGAAGACTTTCCACATTTTGAGACAGATACAACATCTAGATTCATGAAACTTATAAATTCGTATTAGTTTCAACCCAAAGAGGTCTTCTCCAAGGCACATTATAAGGAAACTCTCAAAAGTCAAAGACAAAGAAAAAATTCTAAAAGCTTCAAGAGAAAAGGATGAAGTCACATATAAGTGAACTTCTGTTAGATTGTTAGATGATTTCTCACAGAATCTTGGAGGTCAAGAAAATGGAATATTATATTTGAAGTGTTAAAAAAAAACCATGCTAAACAAGAATACTAAATTAGAAAATCTATTTTGCAGAAATGAAGGAGAAATAAACTATTTTCTAGACAAGCAAAAGCTAAAAAAATTTGTAACCACTAGACACTAGACCAGCCTTACAAGAAATGCTTAAGGGAGTGCTTTGATCAGAAGTAGAAGAATGTTAATTATTATTACAAAATCATGAAAGTGTAAAACTCACTTGTAGAGGTAACATCATAATCAAAATCAAATTATGTCTTTACTTTAATGGTGGTATGTAATCTTTCAGGTCTCTAGTGCTAAGGATAAAAGTCAAAATGGTCAACAATAACCATAGCTACAATAAACTGTTAAGAAATACACAATATTAATAGATGTAAATTAAGGTAGGAATATTACAAATTATGGGAGGGGAGATTAAAAGTCTAGAATATTTGTATACAACCAAAGTTAGGTTGTAATCAGTTTAAATCATATTCTAGAACTATAAGATTTTTAAATGTAAGCCCTACAGGAACCACAAAGATAAAAAATTACAGCAGCTACATAAATGAGAAAAAATAATAATAAAAGCTTATCACTAGGAAAAACCATCAAACCACACAGGTAAAAAACAAAAGAGGAATAAAAGAACACAAAAAATAATAACTACAATTACATAACAGGGTAGAAAAATGTCCTTACCTATCAAAAATAACCTTAATTGTAAATGAATTAAATCACCCAGTTAAAAAAAGAGTAGCTAAGTAAATTAAAAGAAAAAAAAAAAAAAGATTCCAAAGGTGGCCAAGATGGCCAACTAGAAGAGGCTAGTGTGTGTGACTCTCACAAAGAGGAATGGAAGGGGTGAGTAAATACCACACCATCAGCTGAAATATCCAGGTATTTGCACTAGGACTAATCAAGGAAACAAGTGTAGAAAATGAGGAAGAGCAAGGCAGGACCACAGATCACCCAAAAGTGACATGGAGCCAAGGGAACCTCTCCTGCCCAGGGAGGTAGTGAGTAAATGTGTGACCCCAGGAACCAACACTTCACCCCCGGATCTTTTCAACCATCAGATCAGGAGATTTCCTTCTGAACGCACTCGACCAGAGCCTTTAGTTTGACACAAAGAACTATATGGAATCTCAGTAAAGCAGCTACTTAGGAATGCATGGAGACCTGGGAGCCTTAGATACTCAGGCTCTCTGGGCTTCCTGGCAAAAGTAACTGCAACTCCAGCAAAGTGGGAGGTTAGACCCCTGTACATAACTCTAGGAAAGAGGCTGAATCAGGAGGCTGAGCAGCGAAAGTCTGCAAATCCCACTTCCACAGGAACTTGCAGGATAAGACCCACTGGCTTGCAATTCCAGCCAGCCACTGGTAGCAGCATTGCACCTATATGGGATGGAGTTCCTGAGGGGAGAAGAGGGCTGCCATCTTTGCTTTTTGAGTGGTTTAGCTGTTCCAGGCTTCAGGCTTTAAAGAGCTGAAGCCAGCTGGGGGTGGAAGGGGTTCCCTAGCACAACACAACTGCTTTACGAAAACGTGGTCAGACTGCTTTTTTTTTTTTTTTTTTTTTTTTGAGACGAAGTCTCGCTCTGCCGCCCAGGCTGGAGTGCAGTGGCCGGATCTCAGCTCACTGCAAGCTCCGCCTCCCGGGTTTACGCCATTCTCCTGCCTCAGCCTCCTGAGTAGCTGGGACTACAGGCGCCCGCCACCTCGCCCGGCTAGTTTTTTGTATTTTTTAGTAGAGACGGGGTTTCACCGCGTTAGCCAGGATGGTCTGGATCTCCTGACCTCGTGATCCGCCCATCTCGGCCTCCCAAAGTGCTGGGATTACAGGCTTGAGCCACCACGCCCGGCGGTCAGACTGCATTTTTAAAGCAGTTCCCTGATCTCATTTCTCCCAACTATATCCTCCCGCCACCCCAACCAGTGTTCTTCACCTGACATAGATATTTGAAGTCTCCCTTGAATGGAGCTGCCAGAGGGAGGGGTGGACCACCATCTTTGCTGTTTGGGTGACTTCGTCTTTCAAGCCTTCAAGCTTGGGAGAGTCTAAGTTGACTGGAGGTGAAAGTGGTACCCCAGCACAGCATGACTGTTTTATAAAAATGTGGCCAGATTGTCTTTTACAGTGGGTTCTTCATCTCATTCATCATAACCTGGTGGGGTCTTCCAACCAGGGTCTCCCGCTACCCTGACTGTTGTTCTCTGACTGACAGAGGTTTCTGGAATGGAGCTCCCAGAGGGAGGGGTGGGCCGCCATCTTTGTTGTTTGGGTGACTTAATATTTTCAACCTTCAGGCTTTGGAGAGTCTAAGCCAAATTGAAGCTGAGGCAGTCCCCCCAGCATAGAACAGCTGCTCTGTGAAAATGTGGCTAGACTACTTCTTAAAACAGATCCCTGACCTCATCCCTCTTCACTGGGCAGGACCTCCCAACTGGGGTCTCCAGTCAGCCTCACCAGTGCTTTTCATCCAACAAAGATTTGAAACCTTCCTGGGATGATGTCCCAAAGGGAGGGAAAGGCCATTATCTTTGCTGTTTGGGTGACTTAGCTATTTCAGCTTCAGCCTTTGGAGTGTCTGAGGTACCTGGGGACTGAAGCGAAGCCTCAACATAGCACAGCTGCTCTACAAAAACATGGCCAGACTGCTTTTTAACTGTGTCCCCAATCCTGTTCCTCCCCACTGGGAGCAACTTCCCAATCAAGGTCTCCAGCCACTTCCTACAGGTGTGTTTGGGCCAGCAACAAGTCCATACCTCTCTGGGAGAGAGCTTCCAGAGGGAGAGGCAGACTGTCATCTTTGCTATATTGCAGCATTCACTAGTGACACTTCCAGGTACTGGAAAATCCAAAGTGACTAGGGACTGGAATGGGCATCCAGCATACTGCAGCAGTCCTATGGAAAACTGGACAGAGTATTATGTGGATTCCTGTTCCCATATCTCCTCAACTGGCAGGTCCTCCACACATAGTCCTCCAGCCACCCTCCTCCAGAGCTATTGAGCCAGTAGTAACTCAACAACTCCCTGGACAAAGCCTCCAGGGGCAACTGAAAGCCTCTCTCCACTACCTCAGCAGTGGAACTGCCCTTTCCACCCATGGACTAATAAAGGAACAAGAATCCTAAGTGCTTTATTAACACCTCCAACAAGCTTCAGTTGACTGAAGGAGAGGGGGCCAGTCCATCTCCCATAGGTCTCACATACCCACTTCTGCTCATCACCAGACAGGGAACTTCCACTTTGGGCCCATAGCACAGACCCTACATCCTGATTGCATTGAATGACTGCTGGCCTGCATGTATCTGGGGTGGAGGCTCTAGGAGGTGAGCAAAAGACCCTACAACCATTAATAAGGTCCCTTCCTTTGTTGTCCCCCATGTTGGGGAAGAAACATAAACACTGAGATCCTCCCAGAGCTGCAGTGGGCAGCCCAGGAGTTCCAAGCCATGATCTACAGCCAGAACTCAAGAAAGAGAAGAATGTACACTTTCAGAACATTGACAGGGAACACAGCTGCCACTGTGAGGGAACATATCAGAGCCACACAACGGAGCAAGAGTTTACCAACTGATCAGTAAGTGTCACCTACTGAATCACATCCCAAAGTTTCAATATCAAAAATACCTCACTTACATACCCAACTCTGAAACAAAAAAAAAGTTGGTTTCAAATAAAGACAATGCACAAATCCTCAGACAGATGTAAACATCCAGAAAATAAGTCTGTTAACTGTACTCAATCTACACTGCAGTTAAAGGAACACACACATGCAGAGATAAGAAAGAACCAATGCAAGAACTCTGGTGACTCAAATGGCCAGACTGGAGCATGTCCTCCAATTGACTGGACCAATTCTTCAACAAGAGATCTTAACAAGGCTGAACTGGCTGAAAAGACAGAAATGGAATTTAGAATATGGATAGGAATGATATTTATCCTGAATATATATGCACCCACACAGAAGCACCCAGATTAATAATGCAAGTTATTAAAGATCTACAAAGAGACGTAGAGTCTCACACAGTAATAGCGTAAGATTTCAACACTCCACTTACAGTACCGGACAGATCATCAAGGCATAAAATTAGCAAAGATATTCAGGAAGTGAATTAAACATTGGACCAAATGGATCTGATACACCTTTACAGAACTCTTCACCCAAAAACAACAGAATATACATTCTTCTCATGGCCACACAGCATACACTCTAAAACTAACCACACAATTGGACATAAAACAATCCTCAGCAACTGCAAAAGAACTGAAATCCTACCAAACACTGTCTTAGACCACAATGCAATAAAAATAGAAGTCTAAGAAAATCACTCAAAATCAAGCAATTACACAGAAACTAAATAACATGCTTCCAAATGACTTTTGGGTAAATAATAAAATTAAGGTAGAAATCAAGAGATTCTTTTAAACTAATGAGAACAAAGATACAACATACAAGAATCTCTGGAAAACAGCTAAGGGAGTATTAAGACAGAAATTAATATGCCCACATCAAAAAGTAAGAAATATCCTAAATTAACAACTTAACATCGCAACTGAAAAAATTAGAGAAGCAAGAGCAAATTAACCCCAAAGCTAGAAGAAGGCAAGAACTAACCAAAATCAGAGCTCAATGGAAGGAAATTGAGACATAAAAACATCATTCAAAAGATCAATGATTATGGGAGTTGGTTTATTCGGAAAAAAAAAAAAAACATAATAAAATAGGCTGCTAGCTAGACTAGTAAAGAAGAAAACAGAGAGGATCCAAATAAACACAACTAGAAATGGCAAAGAGAATGTTACCACTGACCCTACAGAAATAAAAATAACCATCAGAAACAAATTCAAATATCTCTATGTACACAAATTTGAAAATTTAGAAGAGATTGATATATTCCCGGACACATACACCCTTCTAAGACTGAACCAAAAAAAATTAATTTTCTTGACAGACAAATAACAAGCTCTGAAATTGAATCAATAATAGACTACCAACCATGAAAAGCTCAGTAGCTGATGGATTCACAGTTGAATTCTACCAGATATACAAAGAAGAATTCTTACAAAAACTATTCCAAAAAAGATGAGGAGAAGAGACTCCACCCCAACTCAATATATGTGAGGCAGCATCATCCTGATACCTCTGCCTGATCTTAGAGAATCTTCCTGATCCTCTAGCAGAGACGCAACAGCAACAGAAAACTTCAGGCCAATATCCTTGATGAACAGAGATACAAAAATCTTCAACATAATAATTGCAAACTGAATCCAGCAGCACATCAAAAAGCTAATCAACCATGATCAAGTAGGCTTCATCCCCAGGATGCAAGGTTGGTTCAACGTATGCAAATCAATAACTGTGATTCACCACATAAACATAACTAATGACAAAAACCACATGATTATCTCAATAGACACAGAAAAGGCTTTAAACAAAACTCAACACCCTTCATGTAGAAAACTCTGGATAAGTTAAATACTGAAGGAATATGCCTCAAAATAATAAGAGCCAACTATGGCAAACCCATACCCAACATTATACTGAGTAGGCAAAGCTGGAAGCATTTCTGTTGAAAACTAGCACAAGACAAGTATATCCTCTCTCACCTCTCCTATTCAACATAGTATTGAAAGCCCTAGCTTAAGCAATTAGGCAAGAGAAAGAAGTACAGGGAATCTAAACAGGAAGAGAGAAAGTCAAACTATTTTTGCAGAAGACATGACTTTATATGTGGAATTCCCCATAGTCTTGGGTCAAAAGCTACTTCAGCTGATAAATAACTTTAGAAAAGGTTCAGGATACAAAATCAGTATACAAAACTCACTAGCATTCCTATACTCCAACAACAGCCAAGAGAAGAGCTAAATCATAAAGGCAATCCCATTCACAGTTACTGCAAAAAATAGCATTCCTAGGAATACAGCTAAACAGGGAGGTGAAATATCTCAACAATGAGAAATGTTTTAAAAATCTCAAAGAAATCAGAGAAGACACAAACAAACGGAAAGGCATCCCATACTCCTAAATAGGCAGAATCAATATCATTAAAATGGCTATCCTGCTCAAAGCAATTTACAAATTCAATGCTATTCTTATCAAACTACTAATGACAGTACTCAGATAACGAAAAAAAAAAAAAACAAAACAAAACAAAACTATTTTACAGTTCTTTTCACTCCAGGACTACAGTAACTAAAACAGCAGGGTACTGGTACAAAAACAGGCGCATAGCCCAATGAAACAGAATAGAGAGTCCAGAAATAAGGATACAACACTACAACCTCCTGATCTTTGACAAAAGCTGACAAAAACAAGTAAAGGGGCAAAGCCTTTCTATTCAATAAATAGTGCTGGGATAACTGACTTGCTATATGCAGAAGACTGAAGCTGGATCCCTTTCTTACACCATATTAAAAAATCAACTCAAGATGAATTGAAGACTTACATGTAAAACTGAAAACTATGAAAACCCTGGTAGACAACATAGGCAATACCATCCTAAACATAGGAATGGGCAAAGATTTCATGACAAAGACACCAAAAGCAATCGCAACAAAAAGCAAAAATTGACAAATGGGAGCTTCTGCACAGCAAAAGAAACTATCAATAGAGTAAACTCACAACCTACAGAATGGGAGAAAAATATTTGAAAACTATGCATCTGACAAAGTTCTAATATCTAGCATATATAAGGAACTTAAACAATTACCAAAGAAAAACAATCCCATTAAAAAGTGCATAAAGAACACGAACTTTTCAAAAAAAAGATACACATGCGGCCAACAGTCATATGAAAAAAAGAAAAAGCTCAATATCACTGATCATTAGAGAAATGCAAATAAAAACCACAATAAGATACCATCTCACATAAGACAGAATAGTTATCACTAAAAGGTCAAAAAGCAACAAATGCCGGTGAGGTTGTGGAGGAAAAAGGAACACTTATACACTCTTGGTTGGTGGGAGTACAAATTATTTCAAACATTGTGGAAGGCGATATGGCGATTCCTCAAAGAGCCAAAAGCCGAACTATCATTCAACTCAGCAATTCTATTACTAGGTATATACCCAGAGGAATATAAATCATTCTACCATAAAGACACACGCACAGAAATGCTCATTGCAGCACTATTCACAATAGCAACGACATGGAATCTACCTAAATGCCCATCAATGACAGATTGAATAAACAAATGTGATACATATACACCATGGAATACTATGGAGCTATAAAAAACAATGAGATCATGTCTTTTGCGTGAACACAGATAGAGCTGGAGGCTATTATCCCCAGCAAACTAATGCAGGAACAAAAAACAAAATATCGTATGTCCTCACTTATAAGTAGGAGCTAAATGATGATAATTTATGAAGAGAAAGAAGGAAAAAACAGACACTGAGGTCTACTTTAGGTTGAGGGTGGAAGGAGGGAGAAGAGAAGATAACTATTGAGCACTGGGCTTAATACTTGGGTGATGAAATAACCTGTACAACCAATCCCCACTATATGAGCTTACCTATGTAACAAACCTTCACATGTACCCATGAACCTAAAATAAAGGTTAAAATAATTAAAAAAAAAAAACCCTGAGATTCATCTATATGCTGTCTAGAAGAGGTTCACTTTGCCTTTAAGGACACACATAAAGTGAAAGTAACGGAATGGAAAATGATATTCAATGCAAATGGAAATTAAAAGCAGAAGTTGGTGTACTTATATCAGTTAAAATAGACTTTATGTAAAAAAGTGTAAAAAAAGACCAAGATGGTCATTATATGATGATAACTGTGTCCGTTTATTAAAAGGATATAACAATTGTAAACATATATGAACCCAACACCAGAGTACAAAAATGTATAAACAAGCTATATTACACCTAAAAGGCAAGATAGACTACAATACAATAATAGGAGGAAACTTAAACACCCCACTTTCAGAAATGGACAGATTATTCAGACAGAAAATCAACAAAGAAACATCAGATTAACACTGCACCCTAGATCAAATGAATCTAATAAACATTTGCAAAACTACCCAATAGCTGCAGAATACACGTTCTTATCATCAACACATAAAACTTCTTTAGAATAGATCACGTTAGGCCGAAAATCAAAATTATATCAAGTATCTTTTCTTACCATAATGAAATAAAACTAATCATGAATAACAGGAAGAGCTTTGGGAATTATGTATGTATATGTAAAATAAATATCATACCCATGAATAACACATGGATCAATAAAGAAATTAAAAGTAAATTTTAAAAAATTTTGAGATGAATGGAAATGAAGAACAACATACCAAGATGTATGGGATAAAGCAAAAGCAATACTAAGAAGAAAGTTCATAGAAATAATCACATACATTAAAAAATTAGAAATATTGCAAATAAACAATCTAACATTGCACCTCAAAAAATTAGAAAAACTAGAACATACTGAGGCCAAAAATAGTAGAAGATAGGAAATAATAAGGAACAGAGCATAAATAAACAAAATAGAGACTGATGAACAAGATAGAAGTTCAACAAAATGAAGAGTTGATTTCTTGAAAATATGGTTCAACATACAAAAATCAATAAGTGTGATACATTGTTTTAACAACAATCAAAACAAAAACTGCATGATTATTTAAATGAGTGCAAAAAATTAATAAATTTGAATATCTCTTTATGATTAAAAAAACTGCTTAAAAAATTAGGTATAAAAGAAATGCACCTCAACACAATACAGGCCACATATAACAAATTTACAGCTAACATCATACTTAATGGTGATTTTTTAAATCTTTTTCTTTAAAATCTGGAAGAAAACAAGGATGGTCACTTTTACCACTTTTATTCAGCATAGTAAGGTAAGTCTTAGCCAAAGTAATTAGGTAAGAGAAATAAATAAAAGGTATCCAAATTGGAAAGGGGGCAGTCTTTATTCATGCAGTCCTTGTTTGCAGATGATATGTAGGAAACCTTACAGATTACACACACACACACACACACACACACACACACACACACACACAATTAGAACTAATAAATGAATTTGGGAAACTAGTGGGACAGGCAGTAACAAATTCTGACTAGGATGTGGAGAAAAGGAAACCCTCAAACACTTTTGGTGGGAGAGTAAATTAGTACTGCCACTATGGAGAACAGTTTGGAAGTTCCTCGAAAAAACAAAACTAAGGCTTCCATACAATCCAGCAATCCCACTACTAGGTATGTATCCAAAGAAAATAAGATCAGTATGTCAAAATGATACCTGCACTACCATGTTTATTGCAGCATTATTTATAATATCTAAGATATAAAATCAACAAACTATGTGTCCATTAAAGGATTAATGGATAAAGAAAATGTTGTGTACATACAGAATGGAATACTATTAAGCCTTTTAAAAGGATAAAATCCTGTCGTTTGTGACAACATGGATGAACCTGAAGAACATTGTGTTAAGTGAAATAAGCCATGCTCAGAAAGATGAATGCCATATGATCTCACTTATATGTAGAATCTAATAAGCTGAATGCATACAAGCAGAGTAGAACATTGTTTACCAGAGGACATGAGTAGGGGAGTTGAGATGTTGGTGAAAAGATTTAAAAATTCAGTTAACTAGGAGTAATAAGTTCAAGAGCTCTGTCTTACAACGTGGTGACTACAATTAATAACCATGTATAGTATTCTTGAAAATTGCTGAGAGTAGATTTTAAATGTTCTTACCAAAAAATGATAAATATGTGAGGTAAAGCACATGTTTATTAAACTGATTTATTCATTTCACAATATATACATACTTCAAAAATATGTACATGATAAATACATACAATTTGTATTTGTTAATTTAAAATATGAATTATGAAGAACAGCAATATCAGCAGATACCACTGAGGTATTTATAAGCCATGTGCAGGGATATCTTTCTATTGGTGGTCTTATAAAAAGTTTTCTATGAAACTCAGTATAAGCTATATCTGCACTTTATTTTTCAAAAATTGTTTACATTTTGACTCCATTAGTCTGTGATATTCCAACTTGAGTGTGTTATAAATCACTGAAGAAGCTTGTTAAAATGTTGATGCCAAAGGCACATCCTCGCAAATATAGATTCATTTGTTGTAGAAGGGGACTTGGAATCTGCATTTTAACAAACACTGTAGGGAATGTTTATGTCCACTCACATTTCAGAATCACAATTCTTAAGGAAGAAATCTAGCATATAAAGAAAAGGCCTCTCTCATACTGTTGAGATGCTTTAACCTTTGCCATAGAGTGCCATTCCCTATTTCAGATCTGGTCCAAGGCATTTCTGGGTCCAATAAGTATTACTAAATCAGTCTTCTCTTCCATGCCCCATTCCTACTGCTACCCAGCACTGCCAACTTTCTGAACAGAGGTAAGGCATAGTTGCTTAATCCGGCCCCGGAAAGAAAACCTGTAAAACCCCAGGCTTCATTTTGCCTCTTTCCTATGTCACTCAGCTGACATGCTTAACTACTTTTGCTATAGCCTCCACATAGCTGTGGTACCCACGTTTTCTCACTAAGACTTAGCATAATAGGAAGAGACAATAAGGAAGACCTGAATGTATTTTTCTGGTCTTTGGTGCTAAATTTCTTTAGAACTCAGAAAATTTATTGAGCAGCTCTTTCACCCCCTGACTAATCCAAGCCAGGCCTGGCTTGGCTGAGACTCTGGTGGGAAGGAATGAGTGAAGAGGTAGCATACAGGAGGGATGCAGTAATTTTGTTGCAGTTGAAATAGGGTTTGGAGGTATTCTCATAACAGTTATTCCAGAATTTGTGAATGAGAAGTAATATTTTAGGCTACTCACTCAAGTCAAGCTTATACTCCATCCCTCCCAAATGATGTCAGAACCAGCCTTCCTGTCCCCAATGACGATGTGTTTATTTCCTTCTGAAGTCTTCCCCTAAGGACAAACTGAAAACATTTGTTCCCTCTGCTATTATAGTCTTTGGGCAATCTGATGTCTGAGACCCAGTCCTGCTGATTCTTCCCTTTTCCAGACTAAACAGCCCCAGGACATCCAACTGTTCCTCATTGGAATCTTTTCCAAGTCCTTTCTGTTTTAAACTGAATATTTGTGTTTGCCCCTCAAACTCATATGTTGAAGCCCCAACCCAAGTGCACCTATATTTGAAGTAAGGAAGTACATAAGGTTAAATGAAGTAATAAAGGGGGGGGGGCCTTATCTGATCAGATTAGTTTCCTTATAAGAAGAGACACCGGCCGGGCGCGGTGGCTCAAGCCTGTAATCCCAGCACTTTGGGAGGCCGAGACGGGCGGATCACGAGGTCAGGAGATCGAGACCATCCTGGCTAACACGGTGAAACCCCGTCTCTACTAAAAAATACGAAAAACTAGCCGGGCGAGGTAGCGGGCGCCTGTAGTCCCAGCTACTCGGGAGGCTGAGGCAGGAGAATGGCGTAAACCCGGGAGGCGGCGCTTGCAGTGAGCCGAGATCGCGCCACTGCACTCCAGCCTGGGCGACGGAGCCAGACTCCGTCTCAAAAAAAAAAAAAAAAAAAAAAAAAAATAAGAAGAGACACCACAGAGCTTGCTCCCCAATACTCCCTTGTTCACATAATGAAGAAAGGTCATGGGAGGACATTATGAGAAGGCGGCAAGCTACAAGCCAGCAAGAGATTCTTCTTCAGAAACCAAAGCTCCTGGCACCTTGATCGCAGATGGCTAGCCTCTTGAATTGAGAGAAAATAAATTTCTATTGTTTAAGGCACTCATTTTGTGGTATTTTGCTAATGGGATCCTGAGCACACTAATATACCAGGCTACTCACTTTCCTCTGTACAGACCTCAGTTTGTGTCTCTCTTCATGTTCTGAGTCTAGAGCTACTCCCTTGATGTGGGCTTGGCCAGAAGAAAAGAGAGCTACATTATCAAATTTGGTAATCAACTCCCTTTTGGAATTTTGTTAGTGTTTTCTAAAGTAAGTTCTCCTGACCCAACTTACCATGTATGCCCTGAATGCCCTTAATGCCACACAGACCCACCCTACTCCCCAGGGATCTGATTCCAGAGGCAGACAACCCATTCTTTGCTCTGCTCTAATCTGAATCTATTAATTTATTTGATAAATATTTACTATAATATGTATTCAATAAGTATTACTATTTTGTGCCAGGCAGTGCTCTGGACACTAGAAACAGAACACTAAATAAGGCAGATACTTTCCTGTTCTGTTGGGCTTATATTCCAGTAGGAGAAAATAGATAGTGAAAAGTTGTTTTCTTGCCTTCTGGCAAGTAACAAGATAATTCTTAGCTGGACACAGACTCAGACAGAGGCTTGCAACACTCCTGCCTCAAAACCCATCCTTAACAGAGTTATTTTCATAATTGAGGGAGCCAAGGCTTTCCCTGCCCCCACAAAGATGTCTGGATTTTTAGCTGGGCTGCAAACTGATGGCTAGCAATTAGATCCCTGCAATAGTCAAGAAAACTCTGGAGACTAAGCATTGGAAGAACCCTTGTTATTTAAGGGAGCATGAGGCTTAGTGGAGATTTCTCATAAAACACTCCAAGTCAGGCTGCCAATTCAGTCTCCAGGACAATGTTCACCTTCCACATTAGCATATACATCTCTGCTACATTCCTAGATTTTTTTAGATTTAGTTTTGGATATTGCAGTCAATTGCAATGGAGCAGTGAAACAGTGCTTTGTAGTCAGATAGGCCTTAGTTCAAATCCTAGCCCCATTTTCTGAGCCACACAGCTTATAGTCTTATGCAAGTTATTGAATACTCTAAACCCAGTTTCCTCACCCACTTCATGGATTGTTGTCAGGAGGTAATGAAGACGTCACTTCAATAGACTCAACTGATTTTTTTAGCAGGTTCACTTACCTTTAAAATTCCAACAACTTTCATATCATTTACCATAAGGTCATTTTGCTTCTCACCACCTCAGCCAGCCACCTTGATTGGAACTGCTACTCCACTCCAGGCTAGTCACTTCTTACCCTTTCTTAACTGCTTTTCTTCAGACTGCTGCCTACAAGCTTCTGCTATTTTGCTCTTAGGTCCCACCTCCGACCTCTACTCCCAAGGCTTAACTCAATTTTCTATCCCAACTGGAAGAGCTACAGGAGATTTTGTCAAGCTTTCAAAGGTTCCAGAGATATTTTTCTTAAATGGGGATGAAGAACAGAGGACCTGGGATTCCCATTTTCCTAGGAGTCTTTATGAGAGAAAAGTGTTTCTTAAGCCTATAGCCTAGGATTGTGGGCCCAACACCAATATGGGTGGAGGAGGAGTATAGCTACCTCTGTATCCCAAAGCAAATCTCAGGGAACAGATTAATTTTTTCTGGTTATAGATGGAAAGCACCTGGCATAATCCTCTTGGCACTGGACCTGGCAAAGTGGGTGAGGTGAAAAGAAAGACCTAAAGATGAGCATTATGTAGTCCTTGATTTGCAGTTTTGCAAGGGAGGAAAATACATATATAAGTGGAAGACATATTTGGGATATTACTTTACCACCAAAGGCCTAGTTACATTGTAGAGGGGAGGATTTCCATTCCCTCAATTTTGTCTCTGGAAAAACAAACCTGACTAGACGTTATTAGCAAGCCTGCTGATATCATCCCAGCTATCACAGGAATCTGGCTTGGTAGGGCTCTTATGGTGCCTGAGGATCTTCTATTATGTCAGGATCATCCTCAAGTTTTCCCAAGTTTGCTGTTGTCACTATTGTAAAGCAGGATCTTTCAATCCTAGGACCCCTGAGGTCCTGAGCAAAACACTCATGTGCCATGAACTTTGTTTTCAAATGGACCTTAGCTTTCAGCCTTCTCATGATGCTTCCTTTAAACTGTGGCTTTCTAAAGATCCCTCCATGACATTATACGTTCCCTGATAGAACCACTGGGCTAAGCAGGAAATGTATCTTCTGGTCAGATCATTTGGCTTCTTCATTAAGAAGGACAAAAGAAGTATGCTTATCTTACCTTTGACTTTCTACTGTATCTTCCAGACATACCAAACATTTTGCCACATCTCAATCACAGAGTAGTCTTTCACATATCCATATATTTGTTTGAAATAACACCTCTTGCCCTAACCTCTTTTATAATCACCATCAAGACTTTATATAACCTGAACTTTGCCCACATCTGCAGTCTCATCTCATACTACTCTTTCTCTCATTCACTATATACAAAGTGTAGTTTTTTTAAAAAAAATATTCTTTGATACCACGAAGCTGATGTGTCTTTAGAGGTCTTTGCACTAGCTATTTCCTCTACTTACACTGATTTTATATTACTACTTAAAGTTTGGTTCTACATTTATTTGTTTATTGTCGGTATCTGCAACCAGAATGTAAAGTTGATGAAGGCTAAGACTTCCATCTTGGTTGTCTAGTGCAGTACCTAGAAAACAGTAGGGGTTCTATAAATATATTTGTAATGTAAATAACTGTCACTATATTTTTCAAGCAAAGAGCTGGAGTGCAAAGGCTGTATTAGTACCATGCTCATATATCAATTTACTGCCAGGAGAAAGCGATGGAGATATAGGTGTGTTAGCCCGGTTCCAAGAGTCATGCTACAAATTCAAGCTTTCAATCTCTGGCCTTTGCTTTAATGCATTTTCCATACAGCAGTAGAAGTTGAAGTTTATATTCTTTCCAGGTTTGTTGGGTTATAATCAACAAATAAAAATTGCACTTATGCAAGGTGTACAACATGGTTATTTGCTATACATATACATTGTGAAATGATTAATCACAATAAAATTAATTAACACATCAATCATCACAGTTAGTTATGATTTGTGTGTATTGGGGATGAGAACACAAAATCTACTGTCTTCACAAATTTCAAGTAAACAAAACTGAAGTATTAACTGAATCACCATGCTATATGTTAGATATCAGAACTTACTCATCTCACAAATAAAAGTTTGTACCCATTGACCAACGTCTCTCCATTTCTCTCATGCCCCTGTCCCTGGATATCGTTATTCTATTCTCTGATTCTATGAATTGGACTTTTTATTTTAGATTCCATATATAAGTGAGATGACACAGTATTTGTCTTTCTATGTCTGACTTAACTTACTTAGCATAATGCCCTTCAGATGAATCCACTGTGTCACAAATGGCAGGATATCCTTCTTTGTAGGGCTGAATGATATTCCATTTTATCTATCTATCTATCTATCTATCTATCTATCTATCTATCTATCTATCTATCTATCTGTCTGTCTGTCTGTCTGTCTGTCTGTCTAGCTAGCTAGTTAGCTAGCTAGCTATGATGTGTCAATTTATCTTTATCTCACATTTTCTTTATTTGTCATTCATGCATCGACAGACAAGTTGTTTCCGTATGTTGGCTATTGTGAATAGTGCTGCAAAGAACATACAAATATCTCTTCAAGACACTGATCTCATTTTCTGTGGATATATACCTAGAAATAAAATTGCTTCTCATTTTCTATGGATATATACCCAGAAGTAGAATTGCTGGATTGTATTCTACTTTTAAGTATTTGAGGAAACTCCACACTGTTTTCCATAGTGGCTGCACTAATTTACATTCCCACTAACAGCTTCCAAGGATTTCCTTTTCTCCACACTCTTGCTGACACGTTATTTCATGTCTTTTTGATAATAGACATCCTAATAGGTGTGAAGTTATATCTCATTGTGATTCTGAGTCACATTTCCATGATGATTAGTGACACTGTGCACCTTTTTATATAGCTATTAGCCATTTGTATATCCTCTTTGGAAAAATGTTTATGCAAGCCCTTTGCTCATTCAATTCAAATTAATAAATTTATTTACTTATTATTTTATTTTGTCTTTGAGTTGTGACGGTTTCTTATAAATTTTGGATATTAAATCCTATCTGATACATGGTTTGAAACTATTTTCTTCCATTCTGTGGATTGCCTTTTCATGTTGTTGATTGTTTTCTTTGCTGTGCAGAAGCTTGTTAGTTTGGTGCAGGCCACTTGTTTATTTATTTTCTTGCATGGGCTTTTGGTCTCATATTCAAAAAAATCATTGTCAAGACCAATGCCAAGGAGATATTTTTCCGGTTTTCTTCCAGTAGTTTTATGGTTTCAAGTCTTATATTTAAGTCTTTCATCCAGTTTGAGTTCATTATTGTATATAGTGTAAGACAAGAGTCTAATTTTGTTATTTTGCCTGTGGATACCCAGTTTCCCCTGCATCATTTATTGAGGAGACTAACCTTTCCCTATTGAATATTCTTGGTGTCTTTGTCAAATATCCGTTGACCATATATGTGTGAATTTATTTTGGGGCTCTCGAATCTATTATATTGGTCTATGTGTTTTTTCTTTAATATTAGCATCATACTGCCTTGATTACTATAGTTTTGTAATATAGTTTAACACCAGAAACTGTAAAGCCTCCAGCCTTGTTTTTCTCAAGATTGCTATGGATATTTAGGATGTTTTGTCATTTCATATGAATTTTGGGATTCTACTTTTATTCCTGTGAAAACAGTCACTACAATTTTGATAAACATTGGATTGAATTTGTAGATCATTTTGCAAAATACAGACATTTGAACACTTCTAAGTCTTCTGACCAGGGAATACAGGGTATCTTTCTATTTGTGTCTTCTTTAATTTCTTTAATCAATTTCCTATAGTTTTCAGAGTACCTCAATTTATTTCTTAGTATTTCATTTTTTATGCTATTCTAAGTGTAACTGTTTTCTTAATTTCTTTTTCAGATAGTTTATTGTTAGTATATGAAAACGCAACTGATTTTTGTGTGTTGATTTTTTATGTTGCAATTTTACTGAATATGTTTATTAGTTCTAACAGTTTTTTGGTGGAGTCTTTAGAATTCTCTATGTGTAGGTATATGTCATCTGCAATCACAGACAATTTTACTTTTTTTATTTGGATAAATTGTATTTGTTTATCTTGCCTAATTGCTCTGACTAGGACTTCCAGTACAATATTGAATAGAAGTGACAAGAGTGGGCATTATTTTTTTTAAGTTTTATTTTAAGCTCATGGGTACAAATATAGGTTTGTCACCTAAGTAAACTTGTGTCATGGGAGTTCATTGTACAGATTATTTTATTACTCAGGTATTAAGCTTAGTATCCATTAGTTATTTTTCCTGATTATCTCCCTCCTCTCACTTTCCACCCTCTGAAAGTCTCCAGTGAATGTTGTTCCCCTTTATTTGTCCATGTGTTATCATCATTTAGCTCCCATTTACAAATGAGAACATATGTTATTTGATTTTCTGTTGCTAGGTTAGTTTGCTAAGAATAATGGCCTCCTGCTCTATCTATGTCCATGCAAAGGACATAATCCCATTCTTTTATATGGCTGCATACTATTTTATGGTGTGTATGTACAACATTTTCTTTATCCAGTCTATCATTGATGTGCGTTTAAGTTGATTTCATGTCTTTGCTATTGTGAATAGTACTGCAATGAACATACATGTGCATACGTCCTTATAATAAAATGATTTATATTCCTTTGGGTATATATCCAGTAGTGGAATTACTTGGTTGAATGGAATTTCTGTCTTTAGGCCTTTGAGGAATCATCGCACTGTTTTCCACAATGACTGAACTAATTTATACTCCCACCAACTGTGTGTAAGTATTCCCTTTTGTGCACAACCTCACTAGCATCTGTTATTTTTTTACTTTTTTTTTTTTCTTTTTTCTTTTTTTTTTTTTTTTTTTTTGAGACAGAGTCTCACTTGGTCGTCCAGACTGGAGTGCAGTGGCACAATCTCGGCTCACTACAACCTCCGCCTCCCAAGTTCCAGCAATTCTCCTCCTCAGCTGAGACTACAGGCACACGCCACCACATCTGGTTAATTTTTGTATTTTTCAGTAGAGATGGGGTTTCACCATATTGGCCAGGCTGGTCTCAAACTCCTGACCTGGTGATCTGCCTGCCTCAGCCTCTCAAATTGCTGGGATTACAGGTGTGCATCATTGTGCCTGTCCTTGACTTTTAATAATAGCAATTCTGATTGATGTGAGATAGTGTCTCATTGTGGTTTTTATTTGTGTTTCTCTAATGATCAGTGATGTTGGGCCTTTTTTTTCATATAATTGTTGGTTGCATGCATGTCTTCTTTTGTGCCTACTGTTCATGGGCAAAGGAAATGAAAAATGGGCATTCTTATCTTTTTCCTGGTCTTAAGGGGAAAATGTTTTAGCTTTTTATTGTTTAGTATGATGTTTGCTGTGGTCTTGTCACACAAGGCTTTTATCGTGTTTAGGTACACTCCCTCTACATCTAAATTTTGTGGTGTTTTATTGTGACAGAATGTTGACTTTTTTCAAATGCTTTTTCTGCAACTCTTGAGAGGATTCTTTGATTTGTATTCTTCATTCTGTTAATTGGTATATCACACTCATCAATTTTTGTATGTAGAACCACACTTTCATCTCAAGGACAAATTCCACTTGATCATGGTGTATGATTCTTTCCATATGCTGTTGAATTCAGTTTGCTAGCATTTTGTTGAAAACTTTTGTATCTACTCATCAGAGATATTGGTCTGTAATTTTCATTTTTTGTAACAACCTTATTTGGATTTAGTATGGTAGACTTGTAAAGTGAGCTTGTAAGTGTTCCCTTTTTATGTTTTGGAAGTGTTTTAAAATAGACATTTGTTTTTTCCTAAAAGCTTTGTAGGATTTACCTGTGAAACCATGTCCTAAAATTTTCTTTTGTGGCACGATTTTGTACATCTTTAAGCTCCTTCCTTGTTACTGGTCTGTTTAAATTTTCTGCTTCTTTATGATTCAGTGTTGGTAGGTGTAAGTTTCTAGGAATTTATCAATTTTGTGGAGGCAATTTAATATATTGGTGTAGTATTGTTAATAGTAGCATATTACTAACATTTGTAATTCTGTAGTATCAATTGCAATGCCTTTTCTTTCATTTTAAATATTATTTATTTGAGGTCTTTCTCTTTTCTGTTAGTCTAGCTAAGAGTTTGCTGATTTTATCTATTTAAAATATCAACTCAGTTTTGTTGATCTTTTTTATTGTCATTATTTTATTTCTGCTTTATTCATCACCATTTCCTTCCTTCTGCTATTTTGAGGACTAGCTTATTTTCCTTTGCTAATTCATTAAGGTCTAAAGTTAGGTTGTTCATTTGAGGTATCTTTTTTCTTAGTATAGGCATTTATTCCTATTAATTTTTTTCTCTTAGAACTGCCTTTGCTGCATTCCTTGAGCATTGGCAGATTTTAGTTTCATTTCTGTTTTTCTTAACATATTTTAAAAATTTCCCTTTTGATTTCTCTTTGACCTATTGGTTGTTAAGAAATACGTTGTTTGATTTCCTCATATTCGTGATTTTTCCAAACTTCCTTCTGTTGTTGATTTCTAGTTTATAGTATTCTGTTTGTAAAAGATACATTATATAGTTTCAAATTTTGTAAATTTGAGAGGAATGTGTACATTGTTGCTGTTTCAAGAAATGTTCTTTACATGATTGTTAGGCCCATTTATTTTTATTTTTTTATTTTTATTTTTATTATACTTTAAGTTCTAGGATACATGTGGATAACATGCAGGTTTGTTACATATGCATACCTGTGCCATGTTGGCGTGCTGCACCCATCAACTCGTCAGCACCCATTAACTCGTCATTTACATCAGGTATAACTCTCAATGCAATCCCTCCCCCATCCCCCCTCCCCATCATAGGCCCTGGTGTATGATGTTCCCCTTCCTGAGTCCAAGCGATCTCATTGTTCCGTTCCCACCTACAAAAGTGAGAACATCAGGTGTTGGTTTTCTGTTCTTTGCGATAGTTTGCTGAAATGATGGTTCCCAGCTGTCCGCCTAAGGGGCACAAATCATCCTTTTTATGGCTTCATAGTATTCCATGGTGTATATGTACACATTTTTCTTAATCAGTCTGTCACTGATGGACATTTGGGTTGATTCAAGTCTTTGCTATTGTGAATAGTGCTGCAGCCAAACATATGTGTGCATGTGTCTTTATAGCAGCATGATTTATAATCCTTTGAATACACCCAGTAATGGGATGGCTGGGTCATATGTTTCTAGTTCTAGATCCTTGAGGAATCGCCATACTGTTTTTCCATAATGGGTTGAACTAGTTTACATCCACCAACTTAGTGTAAAAGTGTTCCTATTTCTCACATCCTCTCTCCAGCACCTGTTGTTCCCTGGCTTTTTAATGATAGCCATTCCTACTGGTATAGAGATGGTATCTCATTGTGGTTTTTGATTTGTATTTCTCTGATGGCCAGTATTGGTGAGCATTTTTTCATGTCTGTTGGCTGCAGATGCTTCTTCTTTTTGAGAAATGTCTGTTCATATCCTTTGCCCACTTTTGATGGGGTTGTTTGTTTTTTTTCTTGTAAATTTGTTTGAGTTCTTTGTAGGTTCTGGATATTGGCCTTTGTCCAGCAGATGAGTAGATTGCAAAATTTTCTCCCATTCTGTAGGTTGCCTGTTCACTCTGATGGTAGTTTCTTTTTGCTGTGCAGAAATGTTTAGTTTAATGAGATCCCATTTGTCAATTTTGGCTTTTGTTGCCTTGCATTGCTTTAGTGCTTTAGACATGAAGTCGCCCCTTATACCTATGTCCTGAATGGTATTACCTAGGTTTTCTTCTAGAGTTTTTATGGTATTAGGTCTAACATTATGTCTCTATCCATCTTGAATTAATTTTCATATAAGGAATAGAGAAAGGATCCAGTTTCAGCTTCCTACTTATGGCTAGCCAATTTTCCCAGCACCATTTATTAAATAGGGAATCCTTTCCCCATTTTCTTGTTTCTCTCAGATTTGTCAAAAGATCAGATGGCTGTAGATGTGTGGTATTATTTCTGAGGGACTCTGTTCTGTTCCATTGGTCCATATCTGTTTTGGTACCAGTACCATACTATTTTGGTTACTTTGTAGCCTTGTAGTATAGTTTGAGTCAGGTAGCTGAAGTGCCTTGCAGCTTTTGTTCTTTTGACTTGGGATTGTCTTTAGGAGATCTTGGGCTCTTTATTGGTTCCATATGAACTTTAAAGCATTTTTTCCAATTCTGTGAAGAAACTCATTGGTAGCTTAATGGGGATGGCATTGAATCTATAAATTACCTGTGGCAGTATGGCCATTTTCACAATGATTATTCCTATCCATGAGCATGTATGTTCTTCCATTTTTTATTGTCTCACTTTTATTTCACTTTACGAGCAGTGGTTGGTAGTTCTCCTTGAAGAGGTCCTTTACATCCCCTTGTCAGTTGGATTCCCTAGGTCTTTTTATTCTCTTTGAAGCAATTGTGAATGGAAGTTCATTCCTGATTTGGCTCTCCTGGCATGCCATTACTTTGGTGTATAAAGATGCTTGTGATTTTGCACATTAATTTTGTATCCTGAGACTTTGCTGAAGTTGCTTATGAGCTTAAGGAGATTTTAGGCTGAGACAATGGGGTTTCTAAATATACAATCATGTCTGCAAGCAGGGACAGATTGACTTCTTCTTTTCTAACTGAATACCCTTAGTTTCTTTCTCTTGCCTGATTGCCCTAGCCAGAACTTCCAACACTCTGTTGAATGGGAGTGGTGAGAGAGAATCCTATCTTAATGCCAGTTTTCAAGGGAATTTTCCAGTTTTGCTATTTGGTATGATGTGGCTGTGGGTTTGACATAAATAGCTCTTATTTTGAGATCGTTCCATCAATACCGAATTTATTGAGAGTTTTTAGCATGAAGGGCTGTTAGTTTTGTCAAAGCCTTTCTGCATCCTATTGAGATAATCATGTGGTTTTTGTCTTTGGTTCTGTTTATATATGCTGGATTATGTTTATTGATTTGCATATGTTGAACCAGCCTTGCATCAGGGATGAAGCCCACTTGATCATGGAGGATAAGCTTTTAATGTGCTGCTGGATCTGGTTTGCCCAGTATTTTATTGAGGATTTTGTTTGATGTTCATCAGGGATAGTGGTCTAATTTCTCTTTTTTTGTTTGTGTGTCTCTGCCAGACTTTGGTGTCAGGATGATGTTGGCCTCATAAAATGAGTTAGGGATTCCCTCTTTTTCTATTGATTGGAATAGTTTCCAAGAAGGAATGGGTACCAGCTCCTCCCCTTATACCTCTGGTAGGTCTTCTAATGAATCTGTCTGGTCTGGACTTTTTCATTGGTAGGCTATTAATTATTGCCTCAATGTGGAACCTATGGTCTATTCAGGAATTCAGCTTCTTCTGGTTTAGTCTTGGAAGAGTGTAAGTGTCCAGGAAATTATCCATTCTTCTAGATTTTCGTTTATTTACGTAGAGGTGTTTATAGTATTTCTGATGGTAGTTTGTATTTCTGTGGGGTCGGTGGTGATATCCCTTTATCATTTTTACTTTCGTCTATTTGATTCTTCTCCTGCTTTCTTCTCTATTATTAGTCTTGCTAGCGGTCTATCAGTTTTGATCTTCTCAAAAAACCAACTCCTGGATTCATTGATTTTTTGGAGGGATTTTTGTGTCTCTATCTCCTTCAGTTCTGCTCTGATCTTAGTTATTTCTTGCCTTCTTCTAGCTTTTGAATGTGTTTGTTATTTTATCTAAAGTGTAGTTCAAGTTCACCATTTGCTTATTGACTTTTCTGTCTGGATGATCTATTCATTTTTAGAAGTGGAAAATTGAAGTCCCCTACTATATTGTGTTTTTGCCATTTTCTTCAGTTCTATTAATATTTGGTTTATACAATTAAGTGTTTCAATGTTGCATGAATATACATTTATAACTGTTATACCCTTTTCATGAATTGACTCCTTTATCATTATATTCTGATGTTCCTTGTCTCTTATGACAAAATTCAACTGAAAGTTTGTTCTCCATAATATAGGTATAGCCACTCATGCACTCTTTTGGCTAAAAATCTCTTAGACTACCATTTTAATTATTTAACTTTCAGGCCTGTGTGTTTCATTAAGGCTACAGCGACTCTGTTCTAAGTAACATAACCTTGGTCCATATTTTTTAATTTAAAAAAATGTGGGTACATAGATTTATGGGGTACATGAGATACTTTAATACAGGCATGCTCTGGGTAATAACCACATCAGGGTAAATGGAGTATCAATCACCTCAAATATTTATCCTTTTTGTGTTATAAAGAATCCGATTATACACTTTCAGTTATTTTAAAATGTACAATACATTATTTTTGTACTCTAGTCATTCTACTGCGCTATCACACATAAGACCATATTTATTGTGACGATATTATTGTACCCATTAAACATTATTAGTTTCATTACTTCCCCCTTTCACCCCACTATCCTTCTCAGGCTCTGATAACCATCATTTTGTTCTGTATCTTTATGAGTTCAAGAGTTTTAATTTTTAGCTACTACAAATTTGAGAGAACATGTAAAGTTTGTCTTTCTGTGCCTAACTCACCAAGATAATTTGACTTCTCCCTTCCAATTTGGATGCTCTTTATTTCTTTCTCTTGTCTGATTGCTCTAGCTAGGTCTTCCAGTCCTATGTTGAATAATAGTGGTGAAAGTGGGAATTGTTGTCTTCATATCTTAGAGGACAGGCTTTCGGTTTTTCCTTACTCAGTACAATACTAGCTGTGGGTTTTTTTGTATATGGCATTTACTGTGTTGAGATATGTTTTATCTATATCCATTGTTTTGAGGGTTTCTATCATGAAGAGATGTTGAATTTTATCAAATGCTTTTTCAGCATCAATTTATTTTATTTATTTATTTATTATTATACTTTAAGTTGTAGGGTACATGTGCATAACGTGCAGGTTTGTTACATATGTATACTTGTGCCATGTTGGTGTGCTGTACCCATCAACTCGTCATTTATATCAGGTATAACTCACAATGCAATCCCTCCCCCCCTCCCCCCTCCCCTCCCCATGATAGGCCCCGGTGTGTGATGTTCCCCTTCCTGAGTCCAAAACCCGATCCTGTTGTTCAGTTTCCCCACCTATGGTGAGAACATCGGGTGTTTGGTTTCTGTTCTTTGTGATAGTTTGCTAGAATGATGGTTTCCAGCTGCATCCATGTCCTACAAGGACAATAACTCATCCTTTGTGGCTCGCGTGGTATTCCATGGTGTATATGTGCCACATTTCTTAATCCAACCTGTCACTGATGGACATTTGGGTTGATTTCAAGTCTTTGCTATTGTGAATAGTGCTGCAATAAACATGGGTGTACATGTGTCTTTTATAGCAGCATAATTTATAATCCTTTGGTATATACCCAGTAATGGGATGGCTGGGTCATATGGTATCTAGTTCTAGATCCTTGAGGTCGCCATGCTGCTTTCCATAATGGTTGAACTAGTTTACAATCCCACCAACAGTGTAAAGTGTTTCATTTCTCACATCTCCTCGCACCTGTTGTTTTCCTGACTTTTAATGATCACCAATTCTAACTGGTGTGAATGTGTCTCATTATTAGTTTGATTTGCATTTCTCTGATGGCCAGTGATGATGGCATTTTTCATGTCTGTTGGCTGTATGTGTGTCTTCTTTTGAGAAATGTCTGTTCATATCCTTTGCCCACGTTTGATGGGGTTGTTTGTTTTTCTTGTAAGTTGTTTGAGTTCTTTGTAGGTTCTGGATATTAGCCTTTGTCCAGATGAGTAGATTACAAAAATTTTCTCCATTCTGTGGGTTGCCTGTTCGCTCTGATGGTAGTTTCTTTTTGCTGTGCAAGCTCTTTAGTTTAATGAGATCCCATTTGTCAATTTGGCTTTTTGCTGCTGTTGATTTTGCTGTTTTGGGACATGAAGTCTTTGCCCATGCCTATGTCTGAATAGGTACTACCTAGGTTTCCTCTAAGTTTTTATAGTATTAGGTCTAACATTTAAATCTCTAATCCATCTTGAATTATTTTCGTATAAGGAAATGAAGGATCAGTTTCATTTCTACTTATGGCTGTAATTTTCTAGCACCATTTATTAAATGGGGAATCGCTTTCTCCATTTCTTGTTTCTCTCAGGTTTGTCAAGATCAGATGGCTGTAGATGTATTGGTATTATTTCTGTGTTCTGTTCCTTGATCTATATCTCTGTTTGATACCAGTACCATGCTGTTTTGGATTACTGTGTAACATAGTTTGAAGTCAGGTAGCAATGCCTCCAGCTTTGTTCTTTTGACCAGGATTGTCGTGGAGATCTTGGGGCTCTTTCTTGCTTCCATATGAACTTTTAAAGCAGTTTTTTCCAATTCTGTGAAGAAACTCATTGGTAGCTTTGATGGGATGGCATTGAATCTATAAATTACCTTGGGCAGTATGGCCATTTCATGTTCTTCCCTATCCATGAGCATGGTATGTTCTTCCATTTGTTTGTGTCCTCTTTTATTTCACTGAGCAGTGGTTGTAGTTCTCCTTGAAGAGGTCCTTTACATCACTTGTAAGTTGGATTCCCAGGTATTTGATTCTCTTTGAAGCTTGGTGGCAGTGAGTTCATTCTGATTTGGCCTCTGTTTGTCTGTTACTGAGATTGTATAAGAATGCTTGGCAATTTTTTTAATTTTGTATCTGAGACTTTGCTGAAGTTGCTTATCGAGCTTAAGGAGATTTGGGGCTGAGATAAGGACTTTTCTAAACCATACAATCCTGTCATCTGCAACAGGGACAATTTGACTTCTTCTTTCTAACTGGAATACCCTTCCAGTTTCTTTCTCTTGCCTCATTGCCTAGCCAGAACTTCCACTCTGTTGAATAGGAGTGGTGAGAGGAGCATCCCTGTCTTGTGCCAGTTTCGAGAATTTTCCAGTTTTTGCCCATTGGGTATGATACTGGCTGTAGGTTTGTCATAATAGCTCTTATTATTTTGTGATGCGTTTATAATACCGAATTTATTGGCGTTTTAGCGAAGAGCTGTTGGGTAAAAGCCTTTCTGCATCTATTGAGAATAATCATGTGGTTCTTGTCTTTGATTCTGTTTATATGCTGGATTGCTGTTTATTGATTTCGAATGTTGAACCTTGCATCCCAGGGATGAAACCCACTTGAGTGGTGGATAAGCTTTTGATGTGTTGCTGAATCTGGTTTGCCCATTATTTTACCAGGATTTTGTTTCGATGTTCATCAGGGATATTGGTCTAAAATTCTCTTCTTTTTGTTAATGTCTCCTCAGGCTTTGGTATCAGGATGATGTTGGCCTCTTAAAATGAGTTAGGGAGGATTCCCTCTTTTTCTTGATTGAATAGTTTCAGAAGGTGGTACCAACTCCTACTTGTACCTGTGTTAAATGCGGCTGTGAATCCATCTGGTCCAGGACTTTTTGGTTGGTAGGTTATTAATTATGCCTCAATTTCAGAGCCTACTATTGGTCTATTCAGGGATTAACTTCTTCCTGGTTTAGTCTTGGAAGAGTGTAGTGTCAAATTATCCATTTCTTCTAGATTTTCCAGTTTATTTAGCGTGAGGTGTTTATAGTATTCTCTGATGGTAGTTTGTATTTCTGTGGGATCGGTGGTGATATCCCCTTTATCATTTTAATTAGCGTCGATTCTTCTCTCTTTTCTTCTTTGTGATGCCTGGTTGTCACCCGGTAATTTTGTTGATCTTTTCAAAAACTCCTGGATTCATTGATTTTTGGAGGTTTTTGTGTCTCTCTCCTTCAGTTCCTGCTCTGATCTTAGTTATTTCTTTGCCTTCTGTAGCTTTGGAATGTGTTCTCTTGCTTCTCTAGTTCTGGTAATTAGGTAGAGTGTCAATTTTAGATCTTTCCTGCTTTCTCTTGTGGGCATTTAGTGCTATAAATTTCCCTCTACACTGCTTTAAATGTGTCCCCGGAATTCATTATATTGTATCTTTGTTCTCATTGGTTTCAAAACATCTTTATTTCTGCCTTCATTTAGTTGTAGCGCAGTAGTCATTCAGGAGCAGGTTGTTCAGTTTCCATGTAGTTGGCGGTTTTGATTGAGTTTCCTGAGTTCTAGTTTGATTGCACTGTGGTCTGAGAGACAGTTTGTTATAATTTCTGTTCTCGTGCATTTGCTGAAGTGCTTTACTTCCAATTAGGTCAATTTTGGAGTAAGTACGATGTGGTGCTGAGAAGAATGTATATTCTGATTTAGGGTGGAGAGTTCTATAGATGTCTATTAGGTCTGCTGCATGTAAGAGATGAGTTCAATTCCTGGATATCCTTGTGAACTTTCTGTCTCGTTGATCTGTCTAATGTTGACAGTGGAGTCCCGTGTGTGTATGGGAGTCTAGAATCTCTTGTAAGTCTCTAAGGACTTGCTTTATGAATCTGGGTGCTCCTCTATTGGGTGCATATATATTTAGAGATACTTAGCTCTTCCTGTTGGTGATCCTTTACCATTATGTAATGGCCTTCTTTGTCTCTGAGTCTTTGATGGTTTAAAGTCTGTTTATCAGAGACTGAGTATTGCAATCTAAAACGTTCTCCATTTGCTTGGTAAATCTTCCTCCATCCTTTATTTTTGACCTATGTATGTCTCTGCATGTGAGATGGGTCTCCTGAATACAGCAGACTGATGAGGAACGACTCTGTCCAGTTTCCCAGTCTGTGTCTTTAATTGGGCTTTAGTCCATTTACATTTAAGGTTAAGATTGTTACATGTGTGAACTTGATCCTGCGTTATGATATTAGCGCTGGTTATTTTGCTCGTTAGTTGATGCAGTTGCTTCTTTCGATGGTCAACATTTTGGCATGTTTTGCAATGGCTGGTACGATTTGTTCCTTTCCATGTTGGAGTGCTTCTTCGAGATTCTCTTGTAAGGCAGGCCTAGTGGTGACAAAATCTCTAAGCATTTGTATCTGTATAGGATTTTGTTCTCCTTCACTGATGAAACTTAGTTTGGCTGGATATGAAATTTACAGGTTTAAAATTCTTTTCTTTAAGAATGTTGAATATTATTTACTCTCTTCTGGCTTGAAGTTTCTGCGAGAAGATCTGGTGTTAGTCTGATAGACCCTTTGTGGATGACCCATTGCTTTCTCTCTGGCTGCCCTTAAGATTTTCCTTCATTTCAACTGGTGAATCTGGCAATTATGTGTCTTGGAGTTGTTAATTCTCGGGAGTATCTTTGTGGCGTTCTCTGTATTTCCCTGAATTTTAATGTTGTACACCTACTAGGTTGAAATTCTCCTGGATGATATCCTGAAGAGTGTTTTCCAACAGTTCCCCCTCACTTTCAGGCACCCCCAATCAGTGAATTTGGTCTTTTGCAATCCCATACTTCTTGCAGGCTTTGTTCATTTCTTTTTCTTCTTTTTCTTTTGGTTTCTCTTCTCTCTTCATTTCATTCATTTGATCCTCAATGCTGATACTCTTTCTTCCAGTTGATCCAGTGGGTTACTGAGAAGCTTGTGCACATTTGTCAGTATTTCTCGTGTCATGGTTTTCATCTCTCTTTCATTTTAAGTTTATGACCCCTTCTCTGCATTATTAGCCGTCTGAATTCTTCCGCTTTTTTCCAGATTTTTTAGTTTCTTTAACAGTCGTGTTCTCCTTTGCTCTTGAGTAATTTGATGGACTGAAGCCTTCTTCTCTCATGTCGTCAAAGTCATTCTCCGTCAACGTCCGTTGCTGGCGTGAGCTGCTCCTTTGCGAGGGAGATGCGGCTCTTATTTTTGAATTTCCAGCTTTCTGCCCTGCTTTTCCCCATCTTTGTGGTTTTATCTGCCCCTCTGGTGCTTTGATGATGGTGATGTACTGATGGGGTTTTGGTGTAAGTGTCCCTTCCTGTTTGATGAGTTTCTAGCTGTCGTCTGTTGGGGTAGCGAGGCCTCCAGACCCTGTTTGCCTGGGTATCAGCAGCAGGGTTGCAGAAGATAGAATATTTCTGAACGAGTGTACCTGTCGTTCTGCTTTAGAGAGCTTCACACTCTCCAGGGTGTACTCCACCCTGTGAGGTGTGGGGTGTCAGACTGCCCTAGTGGGGATGTCTCAGTTAGGCTACTCAGGGGTCAGGGACCCAGCCGCCGGGCAGGAGTCTGTCCTTCTCAGATCTCAACCTCCGTGTTGGGAGATCACTGCTCTCTTCAAGCTGTCAGACAAGTGGATTTCGTCTGTAGAGGTTTCTGCTGTGTTTGTTATTCTTTGCATGTCTGTCCCCAGAGGTGGAGTCTACAGAGACAGGCAGGTTTCCTTGAGCTGCTGTGAGCTCCACCAGTTCGACTACTCCAGCAGCTTTGTTTACCTGCCAAGCCTCAGCAATGGCAGGCCTCCCAGTGCTGCTGCCTTGCTGATGAATAGCAGGCTTCTGTGCCAATGAGAGCTCATTAGTTGTGATTCTCCTGGCCAGGTGTGCTGGGATATGATCTCCCTGGTGTGCCTGTTTGCTTAAAGCGCAGTGGTCGGGATGTGTCAGTCAGGTTCTCACCCCAAGCTTTCCAGGTGAGGCAATGCCTCGCCCTGCTTCAGCTCTCGCTGGTCGGGCTGCAGCAGCTGACCAGCACCGATCGTCCGGCACTCCCCAGTGAGATGAACCCAGTACCTCAGGTGAAAATGCAGAAATCACCGGTCTTCTGTGTCGCTGGCGCTGGGAGTTGGAGACTGGAGCTGTTCCTATTCGGCCATCTTGCTCCGCCCCCTCAGCATCAATTTAAATGGTCACATGGCTTTGTCCTTCATTCTGTTGATACAGTGTACACATTGATTTGCATATGTTGAGCCATCTTTGCATCCCTGAGATAAATCCCCCTTGGTTGTGATGAATGATTTTTTTGTTATGTTGTTGAATTTGGATTGTTAGCATTTTGTTGAGGACTTTTGCATCAGTATTCATCAGAGATATTGGCCTGTAGTTTTCTTTTTCTTTTCTCTTTTCTTTTCTTTCTTTTCTTTCCTTTTCTTTCTTTCTTTCTTTTTTTTTTTTTTTTTTTTTTTTTTTAATGTGTCTTCCTCAGGATTGTCTATCGAGATAATACTGGCCTTGAATGATAAGTTTGGAAGTGTTCTCTCATCCTTTATTGTTTGGAATAGTTTAAGTGGGATTGGTATTTATTTTATTTAAACATTTGATAAAATTTGGCAGTGAAGCCATCGTGTCCTGAGCCGTTATATGTTAGCAGTCTTTTTGCTATGGCTTTGATCTCATTACTCGCTATGGGTCTGTTCATTGTTATTTCTTCATGGTTCAGTCTTGGCAGTTGTATGTTGTATGTGTCTAGCAATTTATCTATTTCCTCTAGATTTTCCAGTTCATTGACATATAGTTGCTCATAGTAGCCTCTAATGATCTTTCAAGTTTTTGCAGTATCAGTTGTGGTGTCTTGTTTTCTAACTCTAATTTATTTGAGTCTTCCATTCTCTCAGTTAGCTGTAATAAATATTTGTTTATTTCATATATGTTTTAGGCAAACCAACTCTTTGTTTCATTGGTCTTTTTTGTTTTTCTTCATTATTAAAATTTTAAAATTTAAACATTTATTTATATCTGCTCTGATATTTATGATTAACTTTCTTCTTCTAATTTGGGATTTGTTTTGCTCTTACTTTTCTAGTCCTTTAAGATGCCTCTTAAGGTTATTTATTTAGAGTTTTTCTACTTTTTGTAGGCACTTTTAGCCATCAACCTTCCTGTTAGTACTGCTTTCACTGTATTTAATAGGTTTTGGTACAATATTTTTCATTTTCATTTGTTTCAATAAATTACTCTATTTTCTTCTTAATTTCCTTATTGACCCACTAGTCATTCAGGAGCATATGATTTAATTTCCATGTGTTCTTATAGTTTCCAAAATTATTATCGTTATTGATTTTTAGTTTTATTTTATTGTGGTCAGGGAAGATGCTGGATAAAATTTTACTATTTAAAACATTTTAAATTCTTGTATTGTTACCTAACATATGGTCTATTCTTGAGAATAATCCATGTGCTGAAGAGAAAAATGTGTGTTCTGCAGCTGTTGATTGAAATGTTCTGTATATATCTATTAGGTCCATTTGGTCTACTGTGTAAATTAAGTTTGATTTTTTTGTTGTTGATTTTCTCTCTGCATCATCTGTCTAATGCTGAGAGCAGGGTGTTGAAATCTCCAGCTATTATTGTATTTAGGTATATCTTTCACTTTATCTTTAATAATATTTATCTAATAAATCTGGCTACTCCAGTGTTGGGTGCATATACATATCTACAATTGTTAAATCCTCTTGTTAAATTGACTCCTTTATCATTATATAATGACTTTTGTCTTTGTTATAACTTTTGTCTTGAAATCTATTTTGTCTGATATAAATATAGCTACTCCTGCTGTCTTTTGGTTTCCATTTGCACAGAATATCTTTTTCTATCCCTTTATTTTCAGATTATATGTGTCTTTATTGGTTAAGAGTGTTTACTATAGGCAATATATCATTAGGTCTAGTTTGTTTTTCATCCATTCACCCAGTCTATGTAGTTTTTAATTTTTTCATTTTCACTTTCTGTGGGTTTATAGTAGGTGTACATATCTATGAGGTACATGATATATTTTTACAGGCAATGATCCATAATAATCACATCATAGAAAATTGCACGTCCATCCCCTGAAGCATTTATCCTTTATGTTATAAACAATCCAAATATACTCTCTTAGTTATTGTAAAATGTACAATTAAATTATTATTGACTATAGTCACTCTGTTGTGATATCAAATTTTAGGTCTTCTTTATTATTTCTAACTATTTTTTTTATACTCACTAACCATCTCAACCTCTCACCAACACCTGCCCCCACCATGCTGCACTTCCCTGCCTTTGGTAACCACCTTTTCACTCTTTATCTCCAGTTCAATTGTTTCAATTTTTAGATCTCACAAATAAGTAAATGCATGTAATATTTGACTTTCTGTGCCAGGCTTCTTTCACTTAACATAATGACATTCAGTTTCATCCATGTTGTTGTACAGTAGAGCACTATTCAGCTGTAAAAGAATGAGATCTACATCAAAAAAGGGGAAACATTTTAAATAAACAATCTAACAATACATCTTAAAGAACTAGAAAAGCAAGAGTAAGTTGAACCCAAAATTGTAGAATTTGGGTTCTATAAATTCTCCCTCTGTGCACAGAAGCTGCCTGAGCCCAGCATGGCTTTATTCTCTGCTGTGACAGGGCAGTAATGAGTTCACTGTAGAATGCCCCAGTCATTGTGCTCTCCCTCTGCCAAGTGCAGAGATTCTCTCTTCAGGTCACACCAGCCACTGCTCAGGGATATGGGAGTGGTTATATTGGCTATTTAAGATTGTCTTTCCCCTAAAAACAGAAATACTACTCAACCCAGCAATTCCATTATAAGGTATATACACCCCAAAATAGAAATTGTTCTATCATATAGACACATGCATATGTATGTTTATTGAAGCACTATTCACAATATCAAAGGCATGAAATCAACCTAAATATCCATCAATGTAGACTGGATTTAAAAAAATGTGGGACTGGGCACAGTGGCTTACACCTGTAAACCCAGTACTTTGGAAGGCTGAGGTGGGTGGATCACTTGAGGTCAGGAGTTCGAGATCAGCCTGGCCAACATGGTGAAACTCCGTCTCTATTAAAAATAGAAAAATTAGCCTGGTGTGGTGGTGGGTGCCTGTAGTCCCATCTACCCATCAACTCAGGAGGCTGAGGCAGGAGAATCACTTAAACCCAAGAGTCGGAAGTTGTAGTGAGCCGAGATGGCACCACTGCACTCTAGCCTGGGTAAGAGAGCGAGACTCTGTCAAAAATAAATAAATAAATAAATAAATAAATAAATAAATAAATAATAAAAAAAAAAACTGTGATACATATGCACCATGGAATACTCTGCAGCCATAAAAAAAATAAGATTATAATATTATGTCTTTCGTGGAACTTGGATGGACCTGGAGATTATGTCCTTTGTGGAACTTGGATGGAGCTGGAGGCCATTATACTTAGCAAACTAACACAGAAACAGAAAACCAAATACCGCGTGTTCTCACTTGTAGTGGGAGCTAAATGATGAGAACACATGGACACATAGAGGGGAGCAACACACACTGTGGCCTCTCGGAGGGTGAAGTGTGGGAGGAGGGAGAGAATTAGGAAAAATAACTTAAGGATACTAGACATACTAGACTTAATACTTGGATGATAATATAATCTGCACAACAAACGCCCATGACACATTTATCTATATAGCAAACCTGAACACGTATCCCTGAACTTAAAATAAAAGTTAAAAGACTGTCTTTCCTTCATTCTTCAATGCCTTTTTCAGCAATATGAAGTTAAAATCAAATACTGTGATTGATCACTTGATTTTTGGTTCTTGTGACAATGTTTTTCTGTATGTAGATATTTGTTAAAATTTGGGGTTCCAGCATGCAAGACCAATGATGTAAGCTTCTATTCCACCATCTTGTTCTGCCTCCTAGTCTGTGTCTTTTAATTGGAGAGTTTATTCCATTTATGTTCAATGCTATTATTGATAAGTTAGGACTTACTCTTTCCATCTTGTTGTTTGTTTTCTGGTTGGGTTATGGTCTTTTCTTCCTTTTTCCTCTTTTCTGTCTTTTCCTTTTTTTTCTTTTTTGATGGTGATTTTCTCTGATGATATGCTTTAATGTCTTGATTTTAATTTTTATTGTATCCATTGTATATTTTTTATTTGAGGTTACCACAAGGCTTACAAATAATATTTTATAAGCTATTATTTAAACTGATTATAACTTAACATTGATTGCATAAACAAGTAAACTAACAGATAAACAAAGAGAAAACTAATGAAATCTCTACACTTTAACTATGGTCCCTGCTTTTTTTTAGTGTCTATGTCCTGAATAGTTGTTGTAGTTATTATTTTTCATTGGTTCATATTTTTATATTTCTACTCAACATATGGGTGGTTTACACACCACAGTTACAGTGTCATAGTATTCTGTGTTTTTCTTTGTACCTACTGTTATCGGTGAGATTTGTACTTGCAGATGAGTTCTTATTGCTCATTAACAATTTTTTTTCTCAAAGTTATTAAAGAACTCCCTTTGACATTTCTTGTGGGACAGGCCTGGTGTTTCTGAGATGCTTCAGCTTTTGTTTGTTTGGAAAAGTATTTCTCCTTCACGTTTGATGTTTATTTTCACTGGATATACTATTCTAGGAGAAAAGTTTCCTTTTCATTCAGTAGCTCAAATTTGTCACACCACTCTCTCCTAGCTGATAAAGTTTTCACTAAGTCTGCTACCAGACATGTTGTAGTGTCGTTGTTTCTTTTCTTTACAGGTTTCTTTTCTCTTGCTGCTTTTATAATCCTTTATTTATTCTTTACCTTTGAGAGTTTGAAGGTTAAATGTTTTAAGGTAGTCTTCGGATTAAAGCAGCTTGGTGTTCTATGACTTTCTTGTACTTGAATATTAATATTTTTCTCTAAATTTAGGAAATATTCTGTTATCATCCCTTCTGAATAAATTTTCTATCCTGATCTCTCTCTTTCTATTTTATCTTTAAGGCCAGTATGTCTTAGATTCATCCTTTCGAGGCTGTTTTCTGGATCTTGTATGTGTGCTTCCTTCTTTTTTATTATTTTTTATTTAGTCTCTTCTGATTGTGTACTTTCATATAGCTTGTCTTCAAGCTCACTGATGCTTTCTTCTGCTATTAGAGACCCTGTTACTGTCTTCAGTATATTAATTGCGTTTTTCAACTGTAGAATTTCTGCTTGATTCTTTTTATTTCAATCCCTTTGTTACATTTATTTTATAAGTTCTGAATTATTTCTTTCGTATCTGTGATTACATTGAACTTCCTCAAAACAGATATTTTGAATTTTGTCTGAAAGATCACATATCTCTGTCTCCCCAGAACTGCTGGTCATTGGTGACTCAGTTTGTCTGGTAAGGTCATGTTTTCCTAGATAGTCTTCATGCTTGTGGATGTTTGTTGGTGTCAGGGCATTGAAGAGTTAGGTATTTATTGTAGTCTTCACAGTCTCGTCTTGTTTGCACCTGTCCTTCTTTGGAAGGCTTTCCAAATACTCAAAGGTGCTTGTGTGTTTTGATCTAAGTCTTTGGTCACTCCAGCCATATCTGCATTAGTGGATACCCCAAGCCTAATAACACTGTGGCTTTTCCATTCTCATATGTGTACTATTTTGGTTGTCTTGGGTAAGATCTGGGAGAATTCCCTTGATTACCAGGCAGAGACTCTTGTTCTCTTTCCTTACGTTGCCCCAAACAAACACAATCTCTCTTTGTGCTGAGGTGCCTGGAGCTGGGAGAGGTGGCACAGACACCCTTGTAGTTACCAACACTAGGATTGTATTGGGTTAGAGCCAAATCTAGCACATCAATGGGTCTTGCCCAAAGCCCACAGTGATCAGTGCCTGGCTACTGCCTATGTCCACTCAAGGTACAAGGGCTCTACAATCATTAGGTGGTAACTTTAGCCAGACTTCCATTCTTTTCTTCAGATTAGCAAGTTTCCTCCAGCCTCTGGTCGTTCTGAAGATGCCATCCAGAAACCACAGCCTGGAGTTGGAAATCTTAAGAATCTACTTGGTGCTGTAATCTTTTGTGGCTGAGCTGACACCCAAGCCACGACACAAAGTCCTTCCCACTTTTCCTTTCCATAGCCAACACTGCCCTGTGCCTGCAGTGAATACTGTCTGGCTACTGCTGGTAGTTACTCAAGGCCTGAGGGCTCTTCAGTCAGCTTGCAGTGAGTACTGCCAGGCCTGGGTCTCTCCTATGAGGGCAGTGTACTTGCTCTGGCCCAGGGCAGGTCCAGAATTTCTATTTAGAGGCCCAGGCCTCGAATTGTGTACCCTAGAAGCCCACTTGCTGCTCTCCCCTACTGTGGCTCAGCTGCAAGAGAAAGTCGTTTTTACTCTTCCCTCTCCTTTCCTCAAGCAGAAGTTCTCTCTTCCCATAGCTATCACACCTGGGAATGTGTTGGATCACACCTGAAGTCAGGATAGTTCTGAGTGTCACACATGGCCCATGGAAAGTAAGGCCTGGCTGCCACTTCTGCTTATTCAAGGCCCAAAGGCTCTTTAGTCAGCAGGTGATGGATGCTGCCAGTATTTTGTCCTTCTCTTCAAGGCAACAGGGCCACTTCTGGCCCTGAGTATGTCTATAAATATCACCTGAGAGCTAGAACCTAGAATGGGGGCCTCTGGACTCTTCCAGATGCCCTATTTTACTGTGGTTGATGTGGTAGCCAAATTACAAGACAATGTCCTCTTTACTCACTCATCTATTCTCAAGCAGAAGGCAGGAGTATCTCCCAGAGCTGTGGGCTGTGTTACCTAGAGTTGGCGGAGGGGTGATGCAACTCATCCTTGATCACCCCAGCTAGTGTCTCACTGGGTCGTGCACACCATAAGTCCACTGGCTCTGAACCCAGCACAGCACCAGGACTTGACCAGGAATTGTAGCCCTTGTGGCTTGGACTGCCTTTTAAGTTCATTTAACCCCAGAGCACTTTAGCCTGTAGTGGTGCACTTTGCTAGCCCTCAGTTTCTGACCACTGGTATGTACAATTTGCCTCGTGCTAGGGCTATTCTAAATGTTGCCTCCATGGGATCCAGCTGAGTTCTACTTTGTGTTGCTTTCCGCTTTGACAATGCAGCACCAAGTTCGAATTCAAAGTCTCCAAATCACTGTGTTTTCCCTCCTGCAAGTGCACAGATTATCTCTCTGTGGCATGCTGCCACTACTTGAGCATGAGGGAGGGGTGTTGTATGAGATTCAAGTGTCCTCTTCTACCCTCTTTTCTTAATATGATATTAAAACCAGGTACTGTAATTACTTACCTGAGTTTTGGTTCTTATAAAGGTGTTTTTTTTGTGTGGATAGTTTTTCAGTTCAATGTTCCTGCAGAGTGAATTATCACTGGAGGCCTCTATTCAGCCCTCTTGCTCCACCAACCCCACCTAAAAAATATCCATTCATTCATTCTTTGTCTTTTGATTGGAGAAAAGAATCCAATTACATTTAAGGTAATTATTTATAAAGACAGTTATTTTCTTTCTAAATGTGTTTTGACTATTTTTTGGATTCTTTTTTCCTTTTTTTCATTTTACGTATTTTTGGTGATTTATTGAGTTTTTTGAAAGTAAATTTGCTTTAGTGCCTTTCCCTTTATCTTTTGTATATCTAGTAGAGGTTTTCTCTTTGTGTTTACCATGGGCTCACATGAAATATCTTATAGTTATATAACAGTCTCTTTTAGCTAGTAATATCTTCACATCAATTGCTTGCAGAAACTGTACACTTTTATTCCCCTCCATCATATTTTATACTGTTGATATCACAGCATCTTATCATGTTGGGTATTCACTAACAAATTATTGTGGCTATAACTATTTTAATAATTTTATCTTTTACATTTTGTACGAGAGTGAAAAGTGATTTATATGCCACTCTTGCAGTCTGATAGTATTCAGAATTTGACTATATATTTACCTTTATCAGGGTGTTTTATACTCCCATATATTCTCACATTGTTAACTGGTATTCTTTCACTTCAGCTCAAATAACTCTCCTTAGTATCCTTCTAAGGTAGGTCTTGTGGTGATGTACTTCCTTAGATTTTGTTTGGGAATGTCTTTATTTCTCCTTCATTTCTGAAAAAAACATTTTCCTGAATATACTATTCTTGGTTGCTGTATTAGTCAGGGTTCTCTAGAGAGACAGAATTAATAGGATAGATATTTACACAAAGTGGAGTTTATTAAGGAGTATTAACTCACATGATCACAAGGTGAGGTACCACAATGAGTCATCTGCAAGCTGAGGAGCAAGGAAGCCAGTCTGAGTCCCAAAGCTGAAGAACTTGGAGTCTGATATTCAAGGGTGGAAAGCATCCAGCATAAAAGAAAGACAGGCTGGGAGACCAAGCCAGTCTAGTCTTTTCACATTCTCCTGCCAGCTTTTTTTCTGGCTGCGCTGGCAGCTGATTAGATTGTGCCTACCAAGATTGATGGTGGGTCTGCCTTTCCCAGTCCACTGACTCAAATGTTAATCTCTTTTAGCAACACCCTCACAGACACACCCAGGAACAATAGTTTTCATTCTTCAATCCAATCAAGTTGACAATATTAAACATCAAAGTTGCCATTTTTTTTTCTTTTGGCACTTTAAATATTCATCCCACTCTTTCTTGGCCTGCAAAGTTTCTGTTAAGAAATTTGCTGATATCGTTATTGAGTTTACCTTGAATGTGATGAGTCTCTTTTCTGTCATTGCATTATTCATCTCCAGAATTTTTTTTTGGTTCTTTTTATGTTTTCTGTTTATTAAACTTTTCATTTTATTCATGTCTTCTTTTCCCTATTTCTTTTAGGTGTTTATCTGGGTTCCCTTGCATCTCATTGAGCTTCTCAAGCAATTCATGGATCTCCATTTCTTTGAGGTTGGTGACTGTATCTTTATTAGCTTTCTTTAGTGGTGTCATATTTGCCTGATTCTTCATTATCTGTGTAGCTTTGTGTATGTGCATTTCCAGTCTTTACTGACTGGTTTTTGCAGAGAAAGATCTTCTCCTGTTGGGTCCCCAGTCTGATGGGATTGCCTCTGAGCTTTTAATTGAATGGGTTTGGATTAAACTTATGTGGCTCCTGCTGAGTCCTTAGTGTAGTTCACAGTTGGTGAGCCTCTTACAACAAACTTTTGCAGACATGGATCCTAGGTGGACTGGACCGTCTCCAGGGCCTTGGTCAGTAGGGTTAGCACTGAAATAAAGGTCTTCTTCAGTATCCACGTACAATGGGCCTGTTACCAGGAAAAGAGGTGGGTATGGCTTATTTTGGGTCCCTGGGAGGGCTTCTTTGTGTCTCTGAGTGGTCTCTGGGCAGAAAGTACTGGATTTTAATGGAAGCTGAGAAGGGCTGGAACTGAGTCACAGGTCCATACCAGGGTCCAAAGCCGAGACTGGGGTCTGCAGACCTGCCTCCGAGGGTGTGTGTAGGCATGTCTTCCTCCAGAATCCTGGCAGGCAGTACTGTTCTCAGAACACAAGCTGTTTGGGCTAGAGTCAAGATATAGGGCTGTGTCTGTATCCACAGCCAAGACATGAGACATAAGTTCTAATCTCAGCTGTGTCACTGCCTGCTGGTATGACCACAGAGCAGTCTCATTTTCTCTCTGTGCCTCAGTTTCCCCATCACTAATCTGAGGAGTTGGGAGAACATGTAATAATCACAATTAGTTCTTTCCTGAATTACACATGCCAACCCAGGGTATATTATAGAGCCTCCAGTGGGCTTCTCTCATGTTGCTTGTGTTGAATACAGTCAGGAGAAATGAAATAAAAAGTGCTCACAGCTTAAGCTTAAACAAAAGATAGAGTATCACCAATTAGCACTGTATGAATTCCACATCAGCTGTAGTGACACAATCCATGAGAGCTTAGGGCAGGTCAATAGTTCTAGTCTGGAGACACAGACAGCTTTTTGTTGACTGGATTCCAGAATTTGTGGCACAAAGGAAAAGCTCTGTACCTCTGGGCTTCTTCCAACTGAGAGAGATCAATCTTCCAACAGTGAAAAAAAATAAGGTCAGTAGAAGCAAAGGATGAGCAGAACAAATGAAAAGAACTCACATATACTGAGTATCTACTATGTGCGAGATTCTGTAGTAAGTTCTGATGAAAGAGAGATGAATCCATGGTTAATACTGCTTTCAAAAAGCTAACTTAATTTATTCATCAAGAACATATTCTGCTGCTACTATGCAACAGGCACCGTTCTAGGTGCTTAGGACACACCAAAATCACCCTAAGCACCTAGAACGGTGCGTGCTGCATCATAGAAGCAGTGCATAAACAAAGACCAAAACCCCTGCATTAGGAGAGCACAGATTGAATGTCATGAGGAGTTTACAGTCCTTGGTACTATAAAGGACAAGAAAAAAATTACAATCCATTATCCTTCCTTTAGGTTATAAAACATTAGTTGAGTAAATATGATTACTACTCATAAAACAAAAAATTCAAGGCAAGATAGAATCAAGGATCACATTTTGTGCTAGAAATAGGTTTTCTTTTTTTGCCTAGATGGGTAAAACTTCATTAAAAATTATTTATGTGACAACGTTGAGTTAATCATATGTTTTGGTTTATGGCACTTATTATCACTGGTCCATGCAAGGCTCCACTCATGGTTTTGTTTGTTTATTTATTCTTCTATTTATTTTCCCCTTTATCTGTACCCATTCACTTAATTAATCTTTCACTGGTCTCTGTTCAAATGTCACTTCTTCAGAGAAGACTTTCCTGACTCTCGTATCTAAAATCTCACTTCCTCATCACTGTCTATCCTCTTACCCTGTTTTATTTTTCTTTACAGAACATATCACTACTTAAACTCCAATTACTTATCTCTTTCACAAGAATATAAGCTTATTGGGAGTAGGGACTTTGTATTATACAATACTGCGCAACAGTGCCCGGCACAAAATAGGTGGTCAACTAATGTTTTTAAATGAATGTATGAGTAAATGAATAAATGAATAAATAAAAAGAAGATTGATGATAACTGGGGAAGTTAAGTATTCATGGATGACTCATAAATACCTGAAGTATTGTGTATGTTAATAATTAATCCCTTGCCTTGTCTGTACTTTTATTGATATACTCCTTCAACAAATATTCATTGCCTACTGTGACAGGCACTGTGCTAGGTACTACAGAGACCAAAACAAATAGGACAAGTTCATTATTTCCCACAAGAAGATTGCAGTCCAATAAGCAAAATGGACAGATAAGTAGATAATTATAAATATGATGTGACAAAATATTTAATTAACATATGGACAAAGTGCTATGGAATCTCAGGGAAGAAAGCAATAAATTTCAGAAGAGCCATATATGTCTTATTGGAGAAGAAGACATTACATTTCTTCTTTCAACAAAAATTTTTGGGGCACCTGCTGTTTGCCTACCCTGTGCTAGGTACCAGTAACAGAGCAGCAACAGTGACTTAGGTTCAATATGAGGAATAGCTGAGCACCAAACAAGAATGTACCTTCTAGAAGAGCTGAAAACAAGCTACAACCCAGGGCTTGCATGACTGCCAATGTGAGAGGCTTTATTCCAGGTAGTTGAACAGTCCAGCAAAAAGGACTTTTGGCAGCCACTTGGAAGGAGACATGCTCTGGAGAATGAAAACAAACAGACAGTTCAAATAAGCTCAAATTGACTCTGCTAAGTAACATTGCTTCAGCTCCCTGAAACGGAAAGGTGAGCCTAAAAGTACACTCTGTTCCAATGGTTAGGTCATTTTGGAGCCAACTTCTGAGATCCCAAAGCACAGAAAAGAGGATTCATGGAATACATTTGGAATTAAAACAATTTGAAAAACTAACAACAGAGGTTACAACAGCACATTTCAAAGTGTTGTGGTAAAGAGTGTAAGTGTAAGTCCCCCAGCTACCCTTGAATGACCTCATTTGCCTTCAAAATTTGTAGCTACCTGGAAGCATTTGCTTTGTAGCACAACCACTATTATAAGTCACAATTGCAAATGCTCCAAATAACAGGCACTGATTTGTGATAGAGCTGCTTCCTATATGGTTATCTCTAAGTAGCACGCTCTAGAGTGACGAATTTCAAAGATTTACAGTAGAAAAACAAAGGTGGTGAATAAAGAACTTTATTTCAATGTTAAGAATTACCACAGCTACGTATTAATCATTACAAATAAAGTCAATAACATAAATCCAGGAATAATTATTTTATTTGTTCTATTAAACTCTATTTAACAAGGTTCTTGATGTCTCTGAACAATATCAGTTAAGACAACTAGTAATAAATATAAAAGTTTGATGTGATGCATCTAACACTTAGCACAAGCACTTAAAATATCCATAATAGAATATTATCACAATGCAACATGTTACATATCCTTCTGATATTTTGAATCTATCACTCATGTCCAGAGGAGTGCAGGTGCCAAACCAATGGACCTGAACCTTGGTTGTCCACTTGAGTAGACATGTACAGACTGAATTCAAAGAAAGACTGGACAAGACTCACACCTTTCTGAATAGTGGTGCACTTAGAGGACGATTAAATATAAAGTTCAGACATTCCAGGATCCTTACTTCAATGTCTGCATGAAAAACAAATTAACCATGCAGTCCAAGTTAATTCATAACTGGTTTCCAAAAGAATCCAAATTTAGTACATCACACACACATTTGCATATGAATTCTGTTTTAATTACAATTATTTGAAAACATCCTTAAGATGTATTTCAAAAATGAAACTAAAATTAAATGTCTGTGAATTTTCTGAAGCCTTTCATTAGGTAAGTTTATAGTTGCCTATTAGCTCAAAAAGTAAACAGGAAGGGCAGTAACTTTAGAGCAGTGTTTCTCAAACTGTAGTTCATAATCCATTAAAAAGGCATAAAAGTTATTTAGTGGGTGGATTGGGACCAGTTATATATATACATATATATACACATATACACACACATACATGTATATACACACACACATATATACATATATGTATACACAGAGACACACACACATGCACACACACAAATATACCAAGTAATAATGTACATTTTTTTTTTTTTACTGTGGATTGCAGCAAAAAAATTTTCAAAAGTATTTCTTTAGACTCCATTTTCTTCTATGCAACAAAACTTACAAAGACCCCAATTTGTTTCTGAGGCCTAAATCCTCCAGGTTGCATCTAATACTCATTTTATTTTGGCTCTTCTCTAATAAAGTTATGTCTGGTTATTTGCTTCAAGGAGACTGGCTGGATTCCTTAATATCAGCCTTCCTGCTACACCTAACCACACACTAACCATAGTCATTTCTGTGTTTGAGGTTTTGCTTCTCTCAGCTCTCTTTCTGCATGTACCATTTACCTCTTCTGTATTTATCCAATTTCCATTCCCAGATCCAGCATAAGGGTGACTGATCCCATGAAGCCATCTCTGACCATGTATTTCTAACTGCTTGCACCAACATCTCTTTCCTCTCTTTTTAGTATAACCATGATACTTATCTTCCAAGCCATATATCTGAATACTTAAAGCATAGTAAGAATCTTAATGATATAAGAGACTTCAAAGTCTATTTGGTCTAACTTTCTATGAGGGTGGTACAGCTCAGAAAAATCTGCATCCAAATCACTTGGGGAGTGTATTCCACATACAGATTTCTTGATATTATGACCCAACCCCCGAATCAGGATTTAAAGGCTGGGGTATGGGAATCTACATGTACATCATTTAGGGAGACCCTGATGCCTAATTGAGTTTGAGAACTGAGGGTCTTTTCTGTCCTAGCACCCAGCCGAGGTACTATTGCTTTTGCTGTTTTTCTGGGAAAAGCCTAGGGTCATTGCTTCCACTAGTCCTCATTCAATTTTTCTAGTACTGTCCAGGTGGGCAGTAGGGGTTCCCATTTTGCAGATTTGCAGAGACTAATAGCAAAATTTAGCCATAAGGCAAGAACATAACTGAGTGATAACACCTTTCCAGAACCATAGGGAGCTAACTACTGGAGCCCCCAGGACTTTGTACCTGCCTCTCTAGAATGGCCAGAGTAGCCTCCATCTATTGCTACATGTCATGAAGCTCAAAAATATTACCTTCACAATCACCAGAGATTGGGCCCATAATTTCAAATTCTGTATTTACAGCTCTGCAGATTATCAACTCTAAGCCTGAGTTTCCTCACCTGAAAAATGGAAATACTAGTGGTATCAATTTTGTGTGGTTATGTGAGAATTAAATATAGCAATGGGTAGGAAACTGGCTGTAATACAAGAGAGGCTCACTAAATTACAGTTGTCATCATTCCTATGGTCTTTCTGTCTCTAAATAACTTTTGACTGTTATTTTGTCACCCAGTCTCAGCAGGAAACTCTAAGAAACAATGGGCTTTGGACTGGATTCTATGAAGGTTGATAAATTCAACTCTTGTACAACCAGTCTCAGACAGCAAAAATATCTGATGAACCCAGGACCTCTCGTAACCTAAGCAAGAATCATGCCCTTAGACCAATGAGCCAAGCTTGGCTTATATGGCAGGTGAGGATCTGTCCAATAGAAAGATTATGAATGCTACCTGATACTGAGATGTGCATCACAGAATCCCCCTAAGCCTAGGTTACATGTCCTACTTCTCTCCTGTACTTGTACAGTAAAACTTATACAGGGACTTAATATATTTTCCACAAAACATGCAGATATTTAAAGCACTGATTAACTATTTCATGAAGCTTGATATTATCCATAAATGTAAACAACCAATATCTTGATCTATGTCACTGATATCAAGTAGTATAGAGCTCAGTATAGAATCTTGTGGCACTCCAGTACAGACCTCCATAAATTAATGAGTTCTTATAGAGATCAATCATTTAGTCATCCAACAGCAGGAGTGTTAGACTCATCTAATAGTCCACAAAGATGTCACAACTTTTAGTAACTTGATTTCAACAAAGTTTTAAGCAACATCTACCTGCATGCTGTCAGTCTGGTAACCTTGTCAAAGGATAAAAGATTAACATAAGTCACTTTTCGGTAACTCTCATAAGACATTTTATTTGCATTATTTGCATAAGCTTATGACAATGACAAACAACTTACCAGAACTGGCAAGTTTTTCATAGTATAATACTGAATCTTACCTTTTTAAAAATTCCTTTTTGGGGAGCATAAAGTTCTGTAAGTTCCTCCATATGCATAGATTCATGTAACCATCACCACAATCTAGATACAGTGCAGTTTTGATGATGCCAAATTGTTCTTTTATCCCCTCTGTAGTTATATCCGCCATCCCTAAACTCTAGCAGCCAATGATATGTTTGCTCCTGTAGTTCTGGTTTTAATAGAATATCATGTAAATACAACGATATAGTAAGTAAGTTTTTGTCTCTGGATTCTTTCTCTTAGCATAATGTATTTGCAAATACACCCATGCTGCTATATGTATCAGTAGTTGGTTCCTTTCTATTCCTAAGTAGTATCCCACGGAATCCAAGTATCACGGTTTGCTTATCCATTCAACTGTTGGTGAACATTTGGATTGTTTTCACTTTTTGATGATTTTGAATAGGGATATTATACATTATTGTACATATTTGTATGTAAATTTAAGTTTTAAATTTTCTACATTAAATACTCCAAAGTAGTTGCTCTGGGTCATGTGGTAAGTACAAATTTTAAAGAAACTGCCAAACTGTCTTCCAAAGTGGTTGTGTAATTTTATATTCCCGCTACTTCACTGTTTCTTGTGAACTAGGACTGAGCTCTTGTCTCATAAATCCCACTGGTTAGAATCCAGGGGCTTCATCTATGTATGCCTCATAACCCCTAGCCCAGGCCTGGGTATAAAGCAGGTACTTGTTGAATGTCATATATAGCTATGATTTTTTTCTACCTTTCACACATGTCTTTTTAAAATTTATACTGTTTAAAGGGTCTCTTGTAACTTATAGAATAAAAGCCACATGCTTAAAGGTCACATTTAAAGTCTTTCATAAGCTGGTCCTCACCTTCCTTTCCCAGCTTCATCACCATATATCATCATAGCCCATATTCCAACAATACCAGAAAACTTCAATCTATTCTTTCCACGTGGAATGTGCCCCGTGTCTTATACTACATCTACTGTGAATACTGGAAACTACATTTGCTAAGTATTTCAGGACAACCTATATACTATATCATATTATATCCCCATAATATTTTATTTTATTATCTCCATTTTACAAATTTGGAAACAAAAGTTCAGAAAAATTAAGTAACTTGCACAAGATCACTCAGCTAGTGAATTCTAGAGCCAGAAATCAAACAAAAGACTACAAGATAGAGTCCCAAATCTTTTCCCTGGCATTCAAGGTTCTTCATAACCTTTTTCCAGCCTTTGCTGAAAGGGAATGCGCTATAGAGGTTGAGAGCATGTGTTCTGTTTGGATTCAAACTTCCTGGGTTTGAATCTTGACTCTGCTACTTGCTGTCTGTGGGATCTTCAATAAGTTACTTAACTTCTGTAGGTCTCAGTTTCTGAACTGTCAATTGGGAATGATGATGTTCATAATATTAATCTGTCTCCTAGGGTTATTGTGAGGATTAAGTTAATACATGTTAAACTCAGTATTGTTTCTGACATACAGTAAGTAATGGACTAATATTAACTATTGGTATTACTTTCCATAATCACCTTCTCTCATTCCATTACTATACATTCTGTATTCTGCATTGTCCTGTTTCTGTGTATTAGTCCATGTTGTTGCCTGCATCCAATCTGTATGTATAAAAACTCAATTTGTTTTTCTCAGCACAGGTCAAATGTCACCCTCTTTGTAACCTTCTTGGATTAATTTTGATAGAAGCCAATCTTTCCTTCTCAACGCTTTCAGAGTAGTTTACACCTTTCTCATTATAGTGCTTATCAATTTCTGCCTTTGATTAACTTTTATAGGTACCTCTCTCTTCATTGACTGTTAAGTTCCAGAATGGAAATTTACACTTTTCTCTGTTGCTTACAGTGTTTAACACAATATATGGCACAGGACCTTTAAGCGCAGTGAATTGCTGTTGAATTGTAATCATCTCTTTCTTGTTATGCTCAGCAGTGGCAGCTGCAGCCTGGAATAAGCTGATTGAAGTTTCGCTCTGAAGTTAAGCCTGCCAAGCCTTTCATCGCCTCTTTGCAGACACTTTTATTTTGTGTTAATATTTTCTATATGGGTATCTTTAAACCAAAGCCCTGCAGTTGAAGGTGACTAGAATAGGCCTAGTTTAGGCAAGCCACCGTGTAATTAGTAGTTGTTTCAAACTTTTGGGTCTTCCCTTCCAGTGGAGATGGCGATAAGGAGCTCCTCTAATTTCTTGACACTGATACAGACATTGAGTCTGATGACACCAGATGCCCCCAATAAATTACACAGATCAGAGGCTCTCCAGATTTCTGCCATCTGGAGTAGCTTCCCAATTGGCCTTATTTGGTTTCATCTAGGCCCAGACACATACACTCTTAAACATAAATACAAGTATTGCTCAGCCTTCTGCTTCTGAAAAGAGTCAGTCATAAGTCTCTCAGAATGGCCAGTCCTCTGATATCTGTTGAGGTGGGGAAGGAGAGCCAGTGGGAAGTATGGATAGACAAGGCTGGGTATTAAAGGGAACCTAGACTAATGAGGATAGCCTTTTAATGTTTCCATGCCCAAAACATTGAGGATGAGTTCAGCAGGAGAACTATTATTTATTAAGTTTGTTGCATTCATTTGTTCCTCCATCTGTATTAAAAAATATATTGTCTTTGGACTCATGACATCTTAGCATATTGTCCTCCATCCCTTGTCTTTGCTATCACTTCTGTACTTTCTAGTCAATCTCTCCATTTATTGTGGACATTGGCACCTGGCTCACTGTCTTCATCGCTCCTATCATCCTGGATTACAAGTTCTAAGAGATGATCCAGCTAAAATCTGGGCTCTTGGGTCCTCTGACTTCTTCATCAGCAGTGATTTTGTTCTACATCTCTTTTCAGCCACCTTGGCTATTGTCATCACCCAGAACTACTCCACTCTTGAAATACTAAATGTAAACATCCAGTTACTATCACACATCTTTCAGCTTTCTTTTCAGTTACTCCCAGGCGAGCTCTCTGCATCATTCTTATTTAAGCAGTTAGGGTGACAAAATCTTGTTTATATCACATAATCTTGTTTATAATGTCTCCAAAGGGCAGGAGTCCCCCCCCCCCCCCCCCCCCCCACCAACCTTAGTCCACTCCAGTAGGAGCTCATACTACAAATAAACTTCTTCCCCAGTCTGAAAAAGAACTCCTAGGCCAAGCCACTATGGTCATGGCCTCTCAACTATTGATCATTGTAGAACTAAATATTAACCAATGATTAGGTTTAACAGCCTCAGTCTCTTGAAACTAGGGCTAGAGCATGTGGGTATAACAGTGATCTTCCTAGAGTATTACGTGTAGGGCACTAGGGGAGAATTGTCTTTGGGGTCCTTGAATCCCCAAGCAAATGCCATTTTAAAATAAAACTTTCTCCCTTTGGTTACCAGAATGGTCTTTTAATTATTTTGAAGCCTTTAGGCCTTAAATGAAAAGCAGACCGAAACAATTTGGTTATAATGAAACAGTTTGATTGGCTCAAATACTTTATTTCAAATATAAGAGTGGCTTTTAGCAATGTAATTGAGAAGGGCCGATAAATTACTATTGTCTGGGAAACCTAGGTCTTGAATACCTGGATGCTCTTGATAACAGTTTTGACTATGCCCTGGGCCTTTCCTCCATTGAAGCCTGAAGGAACAGGATATATTTCCAGTGTCAGATATTGTTATCCCAGACAGAACCTTCAGTTGTAATTGCTTTCTATAACCAAAAAAGACAAGACCTATCTTTCTGGAGACCGGAGGTTGCTGGAAATTATGTTCACCATTCCTTTCTACAGTCTGTCCGAATGAGAGAAGTTGTAATCCTTTTCTCCCCTCTCGTCTAGACAAGAGGATACTCTAAAATTTCCTTGTTTTACTCACTTCTGGCCAATCTGTGCTTTCTGTATAAAGGGCCATTCATTTGGAAGGGGGAAATGGTAATTTTAGTTTAACTTTTGGAACAATAAACTTGGTCATAACCAGATAAGAACGGATGTGGAAGGGGTAGAATTGGGAGGACAAGTGGAGCTACCTGAACTACGACTGGAGTGTATGAGAGGAGTCTGGGGACTACATCCACTGCCACAGTCCAAAATTCTCTTTAAAATACCATAATACAAGGCCGGGCGCGGTGGCTCAAGCCTGTAATCCCAGCACTTTGGGAGGCCGAGACGGGCGGATCACAAGGTCAGGAGATCGAGACCATCCTGGCTAACACGGCGAAACCCCGTCTCTACTAAAAACACAAAAAATTAGCCGGGCGAGGTGGCGGCGCCTGTGGTCCCAGCTACTCGGGAGGCTGAGACAGGAGAATGGCGTAAACCCGGGAGGCGGAGCTTGCAGTGAGCTGAGATCTGGTCACTGCACTCCAGCCTGGGCGACAGAGCGAAACTCCGTCTCAAAAAAAAAAAAAAAAAAAAAAATACCATAATACAGTAGGGGATTCATTGCCCTAGCATCGTAATACCTGGGTTTTAAATCCTAACGCTACCATTTTTTAGTTGTGTACGCTTGGGCAAGACATTTCATCTATCTGAGCCTCAGATTCTTCACTTGTAAAATGGGGATACTACTTGCCTTATAAAGTTATAGTCAATTCTAAATGAAATGATTAGTATAAAAGCATTTGTCTTATTCCTCCATTCAGAATACCTGTCAGGAATGTGACAGGGAATTCCACCTGATTAGCAACTTATTCAGAGGCCCAAGGGTAACAGAAACAACAGGTAGGGATGTTGAGTCTTGTTCTGTACTCTGGCTTGTAGTCTAGTCCTCTAGGGCCAGAAGAGGCAGTATTTACTCAAGAAACTATACTTGAGTGCTCTGAACCCCCGGACTGGACTAAGACCAGTAACTAGTAACTAAAGTGTGGATTTAGGAGTCAGACCGACTGGGTTCAAATTCTGCCCTATCACTTTCTAACTACGTAACCTTGTGCAAATGGCTTAACTTCTCAGGCTTCAGTGTGTAAAATAGGGATAATAATGCAGTACATATTCAAAACACTTAATAGAACAGTGCCTCATACATTATAAGTGCTGCAGAAGTTATTCACTTTTATTACCATCATCCCAATGTTTGTTGAAATGCATTACCCACCTCTATTATTAGTTTGTGACATATACCCCCACTTGACAGGGAACTCATCCCATGCAAATAACACGTATGTGTAAACATTTCAAACAAGACTACATGAATAAAATATGAGTGAATATCCTCTTTATTTTACCTCCAGAAATAACCACAATTTTCTTGTATAAGTTTATGATATTTGAAAATACATGTATGAGATCATACTACATATAATGTTCTATTACCTGCCTCACTAAGTTAACAAAGAATTGTGGCAGTCTTTTCTTGCAAAATCTTCTTTTTAGTTTCAAAAATTCTGAGGTCACTTATAAGATTATTGTTAATGTTTTAGTATAAGATGACTGAGAAAATACTTACATACAAAATGTCACAGTAACTGTATCACAGTCATGTTTAAAAATCTTTGAAAAATTGCAACTCCTGTATGTGTAAGACACATTTTTTTTATTTATCATAGATATGTACCTGTAGATTAAAAGAGTCCTTCCTCTAACTTTGGAATGCCAGAGGGATCTATAACCTCGAGGATAGAGCCTGTGATGCAATTAAGTTAGTACTTCCAGATCTGACAGTCTATGTCTTTATGTTGAATGGTATATATTGGTGGGTCTTGGTGGGTTTCCTTTTGCTAATCAATATCTTGAGCTAGCCTTGGGTGTCATCTAAAACGGCCTTGTTGTTCAAGAACAAGGCTTCCATGTAGGCCAGGCAGTTGGGAGGGAGAAAGAGAAGGAGGAGGAAGAAGAGAGGGTGGAAAATACAACCACCCCAGAGAACACTAGAAGACCCATCAAAGCAAATCTGCTGCCAGTGAGATGATGGAGATTTAGTCATGAGAAGGAGAAGGTGTTTGGGCACTAAAAATCATGTAGCTCTTGCTGAGGCTTGGAGAAAACATTCATAAAGGTTTTGAAACAATGCTTTACTTTCATGTTACAAATAAAAAAAAGTAATGAGACAAAAATGAAAGTCACTGCTCCTATAGACTAGAAATCAAGATATACTTAGAAGTCATAAACATAATGCTCTTCTATTGAAGTCTCTGACCTTCACTCATTCTTCTATACTGAATAGAGGCTAAACACTTGCACAGCACCATCCTTAGGGAAAATCTTTGGATTCAGAGCATTAAGTTACCTTTTTGTCAGTTAGGATCCTGGCAGGAAACAAATGGCACACTCAAATTGGGAATTTGTGCTGAGTTGTAATAGAAAAATAATTACAGAAGATGCAAATAGGGTAGTGTAGTACCTTGGAACTATAATAGTAGGTGTATACCCACCATTCTAGGCCTAAAGAAGTGAAAAGAGACACAGTGAAGATGTAGCTCAGCCATGGCAAAACCCTTCCCCATAAGAGGGTAAGTGGTGGAAATAAATACCCTAACTTCACTATCTCCACCTCATCTTATCTCCTTCCAGGACACCTCAGCAGCCAAACTCAACCAGAAACTACACTCTGGTCAGTCTCCTCATGCACAGAGGAGGGTGGAACATGGATCTGGAAGGCCAAACAAAAGGTATGCAGGCAACCCTATGCCATTTTTTTTAATTCCTAGAAAATCAGAGTTAGAGAAGCTTTTAGTGCAGGGTTTTTATATGGAGAAACTAAAGTCCACAAAGGAAAAGAGACCAGACCAGTGTCAAATACAAACCAGTGGCAGATTCAGGGAATTATTTTATCTTATTTTATAGATCCCATTTCAATCCTTTGGGTCACTTTCATGATTGATATGGTTTTTAGCAATTGCATGTTCTTTTCAAAATAAACACAACAAAATACTACAGAGATGAAGACAGTTGTTAAAGGCATGATTTACTTTATGAAATGGAGGTTTTCCTGAAAAGGAAAAAAGCCTATAAAACAAATTGTGTTTTACAACTGAATTCTACAAAGTAATTGAAGACATATTTGGATAAGCAATTAGTTTTTAGACGCCAACTTTGTAACAAAAGTAACAAGTGAGCGTGTAATAAGTGATATACAAAAATGTAATTTTAAAAGACTCAATAATAAACATAACAATACCTCAAATAAAATTCAAAATTTATTAAGAGAAATTACAGAACATAATGACTATTAGCAATATGTTTAAAACAGCTTAGTAAACTAATTTTTCCAAAACCAGAAAGCTGTTACAAATAATATGTTTAAAGGAAAATTGAATTTCCCCTTAAACATTAATACTCAAAATATCACAAAGAACAAATACCAGAATGAAATATAAAATATCATACTGGAAACTGAACTCCCTTGGAAAGACAGCTACATATTAGAATATGTATTGTGCATGTTGAATGGACCTTTAAAGTTGGTCAATGACTCCATTTCTATCCCTAAGTAAATATGCTCTTTTAAATTAAATCTTCAAGCCTTCGCTTGTTCCTTTTGGAAATAGTTATATTCTAGGAAATTTCTTAATTCCTGTTATTTCTCATTTCAGGTAAGAACAGTTAATTATTCTGCCTGTGCTTAAACAGTATTATTTGCAAAACTCCATGGTGCCACTATCATAGTTCATTGCAATTCCCATTAAATAGATAATTTCCAGGTTAATTTGTGTTTCTCTAGGTCACACTGCAGTAGAATTTTAAGTAAGTCATTTCTCCAGTCTTCGTTCTTGCTCACGGTTTAAGGGCTTCAAACTCCCTTCATGTTTGTTATTTTTTTCAATTATTTCTTTCATGATTTTGTGCAATATAGTGACAATAAATGAGGTTTGTGCGGTTGGGAAGAAACCAAGTTAAATCCTGGTTATATCACCTATCAGCTTTTGATCTTGGCAAAATTACTTTTAATTTCTTTGGCCTCACTTTTCTAATGAATAACAAAGTAACTAACTTATACAATTGCTCGGAGGATTAAACGAGATAATACACATAAAAGCTTTCAATATAGTACCTGACACATAAGAAGTGTTTGATAAGCTATATATATATATAGTTAATAAGTTAATAAAATAGTTAATAAGCAAGATCTTTGAGTCTGTACTAGCTAATGAGGTTTATACTTTCTATGTTATGTATATTTGATGTACAAAAGCCAAGCTATATGTTAGCAGACAAGAGAAGCATACACCTTCACCCTTTGGTGTTATACTCTGTCACACTTGGTATACCATTTCTTCAGAGGTTTTTATTAAGAAATTTATCTCATATTCTTTAAAAATTGTCTTCCTCAATTATTTATAAATGAGTACATAAAGGTCTGGAGCATGGAACAAATAAAAATGACATTTATTTGCCATGCTCTATTTAGTATCATTTCTCCTATCCAGTTGAGACTCTGTTATTGAGCTAGTCTTGTCTTGTTGACCCTCTCTTCTCTTAGGATGTGTTTTTCCCAAAGGATCACTTTTTCCTTTACCTGCAGAAAACATATCCCTGGCAGGTTTATCACACTTCCTACAATGTCTTAATCTCAATGATGAACCCAAGTTCTATTGAAATTGGGATCTGTGCTACTGGAAAGACCACTAACTCTTCTTCACTATTCATCTTCCCCTTTTCCTTTTGGCAATAGAATCATCCCTAAGTTTACCTGAGTATTCAGCTAGAGGCTACATTTTCTAGTCTCCCTTGAGGTTAAGTATGTCAATGAAACTAAGTTATAACCAAAGGGCTGCAAGTGGACATAATGTATGTAACTTCTTGTTTATCTTTGTAAAGATGAACTTGCTTTCCACACAATTTATCTCACGCCTCTACCTCCATTGGTTTGAAAGAAGAGAAACTAGTTTAAGCTATTCTCATGGAGATTTGAGTCCATTTATATTCAGTAATATTATTGATAGGTAAGAACTTACTTCTACTATTTTGTTGCTTGTTTTCTGGTTGTTTTGCAACTCCTCTTTTTCTTTATTCCTTTCTTATTGTCTTCCCTTGTGGTTCGGTGATTTTTCTCTGGTAGTATGTTTTGATATGCTTTTTACTTTCAGTAAATCTATTCCAGGTTTTTGCATTGTGGTTACCATTAGGCTTATAAAACACACCATCTTATAGCTATAACAAGTTAATTTAAAGAGATGACAACTTATTTTAGATCACAAAGAGAATAAATAAAAATGGAATACAAAACTGTCTATACCTTAACGCCATTCTCCCTGGATTTTGACATCTAGTCATCTCAATTTACATATTTTTATATTACCTAGCTCTTACCAGGTTGCTGTAGTTATTATTGGTTTCAATAGATTTGTATTTTGGGCATCATACAAGAGTGATGAGTAGACTGCCCACCATAATTGCAGTATTATATTATTCTGGATTTGTCTGCATACTTAATTTTACCAGTAAGTTTTATACATTCTTTTTTTTCATGTGAGTGTGTTTTTCTTTCAGATTGAAGAACTCATTAGCATTTGTTGTAAAATGGGTCTAGTGGTGATGAATTCTCTCAACCTTTGTTTGTCTTGGAAAGTCTTTATTCTACATATTTGAAGGATAAATTTTCTGGATACAGTATTCTTGGATGCAGGCAATTTTTATTCCAGCACTTTGAAAATGTTGTTTTACTCCCTCTGGCCTGTATGGTTTTCACTGAGAAATCTGCTGACACGCAGATTGGATCTCCTTTAGATGCTATTTGCTCTTTTTATTATGCTACTGTTAAGATTATCTCTTCAGAATTAACCTTTGAGAGTTTGATTATTATAAGCCTTGCAGTACTCTTATTTGAATCAAATCTGCCTGGTGTTTTCTGATCTTCTTGTACCTGGATATTCATATCTTTCTCATGTTTTGAAAAGATTTATGTTATTTTTCGTTTGCATAAGTGCTCTACTCCTTGTTCTTGCTCAATTTCCACTTGAATATTAATAACGATTAGATTTGGTCTTTTGGGGGTAATTTTTTATGTCCTGTAGGTGATCTTCATTGCTTTTTATTCTTTTATTCTCCACTGAGCCTGTATTTTCAAATAGCCTGTCTTCAAGTTCACTGATTCTTTCCCTTGCTTGGTCCATCCTGCCGTTGACAGTCTCTAAATTTTTTTTTAGTTCAGCAAATGTATTTACCAGTTCCAAAATTTCTGTTTGATTTTTCTTTTATTATTTCAATCTCTTTGTTAAATTTCTCTGGTAAATTTCTAAACCTGCTCATCTGTTCTCACTTGGAAATCACTGAGTTTCCTTAAAACTACTATTTTAGATTCCTGGTCAGAGAGCTCACATATCATCATCTCACTAGGGTCAGTTACTGGTTCCTTGCCTTGCCCATTTGGGGAGATCATGGTTCCCTGTTTTCTGGTCTTTTAAATGTATTTCTATGTCTTTGCATTGTAGAAACAATTATTTCTTCCAGTCCTCTCTTCTTGGCTTGTTTTGTTTTTTATTTGATATATTTACTTAGAGGTCCTTTACTGCTATGTCACGGCTGCTTTTCGGTTCTAGGTGTTACCTGCAGTCCAGATTCACCTCGGCTGCAGTAAATTATCTGAGCGTTGCTCTTCCTGAATAGGGGAGATCCCAAAGGGAATATCATGGCATTGTGGGAAGGTTAGCTAGGGGTTTGTGCTGAGGAGACCTGTGGGATGAACCTTCTGCAGCATGGTGCTATTGAGCAGTCACCATGATTTGGCATCTCCTTTGGCTGAATTACAGATCAGAGGTTCCAGGGCTGGGAATAGAAGTCTCACATTATCCCTTTGTCTCCACCTGTTCTTAGGAATATTTCTCTCTTTAGAGATTCACAATGCTTCCCATGGGTTAAGGCATGGAGCCCAAGATACTGGGGAAGCTGGTTGTCCACTTCAATCTCATTTTTTTTCCAGTTTAGAAACAGTGAGTTTGGGGAAAATTTTATACGCATTGGTGCTGAACCTGAACTACTCACCTCTGGACAGTTACAGGAGATAAAAGCTTCTAACTTAATTAAGCCTCTGCATTTTGGAGTCTTTTTGTTTTAACAGCAACTTACTTTATTCACCCTAACAAATAGAAAACTATTCATGAAAACTATATGTAATTTTTCTGAGCATATAATGTCACACAGTGTTGTTCTTTAGTTGGGAGCATATATGTTTTATGCCCTTTATGCCTGGAGAAAGCTTACATTGCCAGTCTTAAGATAACATTTAGCAAGGGCCAGAGAAGTGGAACAGGAACGTTCTTTAGATGTCAAGGTGTTTCATGTACTAACTTTACCTCTGGAGCATTTCTTGGAAATGTATCAATTGGGACCTGAACCAGTGATTTCTTCTCTTTGGCCTGGATCTTTAATAATCAGTCAAGATTAGCCAAAAGTCTCTATCTGATGTGTGGCTGATAGACTGTCAACATAGTCATTCTACAGTAGAATGGCTTTTGGACATAATAATAGTATTTGATAATAAATTTATTGTGTGAATCCACGAAAAGAATTTAGAGCAGTATTCCTTTCATTATTCTTCTAGAGTGACTGAGGTAGCCCTGAGGCCCACAGTTTGCAAGCCTACTCCCTGAGATATCCATTGCCTGCATACATACCACTGTTCTAGCCCTCAAGTCTCACAGGAATCAGAATTGGTGGACAACACTCAAAATTGTGGGAATTTCCACTAGGTTAAGATCTGCCCTGTGTGCTCTAACCTCTTCGAATGGGATGCTGCTCCAAACCTCAAAATGGACTTTGGCTTAGGGGATGATACTAGGTGTTCTTTCATCCCTTACCAATTTTTATTGACCTAGAATATAGTGGGTCTTATGGTGTTTAGAGAGCTGATTGAGTTGATCAGCAAACTCAATCCATCAGTAGTATTAGTCCCTTTAGTTTATCAGTAAACTCAACCTATCAGTAATATAAGTCCCTTTATTTACTACCTGCCTACTTACAAAAAGAATTTTAGACAGTTTACAAGAAAATATACAGATAAAATAAATATTTATTACGAGAGTAAAAGAAAGAGAATGGGATCGTGAAAAGAGAGAAGAGAGAAAGCTAATTATAGCGGAAACATTGAGATAGCTTTGAGCACCTTAACAGCTAAAGCAAATGGATAATGAGATAAGATACGGGGCATTTTACTAATGAAAAGAAGCTAACATTCCATCAGGAGAGGAAAGTTTCTCCATGCAGATTTATTTTTCTAGCCAGTCATTAGTATATGCCATTCAATATCATTATGCTGTCCTGAATAGCAGTTTTACAAGCAATGCAGAAATAATCTACACAGGCCTATTTCTTTAAGCAAGCTTGGATTTAAAAATGATTAAAGATGCAGTTAAATTATAATCAAATAAGGCATCTTATGGGGTACAGAGTACCCAGCTTTCTGGACATTTTATCTGACACAAAAAGAAGAAAAATGGCGTGTGTTAAATACCAAATATGTGCCAAGCACAGGGCTAGACAGCATTATTTATTTCTCCAGTTACCTTATGAATTGAGTATCTCCATTAAATAGCATACTCAAATGTACTACATTTATTCCTTTGTTCATTAAACATATTTATCGAGGCATGATTATGTTCCAAGTACTATTCTAGGTGTAGGAGAACAGAAGTGAAAAGAATGCTAATCCCTGGAGTCATGTAGCTCACATTTTTAAAATGGCAGCACTGAATAGCAGGAGATGAGATTAGAAAGGTAGGCTAGGGACAGAGATGAGTAATCTTTTGCACTCAAAAATATTGAAGTATAATTTCATGGGGTTTTTAAAAAAACTTTTAGGTTCAGGGGTACAATATGCACATTTGTTATATATGTAAACTGCACTTCTTGGTGGCATGGAATACAGATTATTTCATCGCCTAGGTAATAAGTATAGTATTTTATTGGTAGTTTTTTGCTCCCCTCCCTCATCCCACTCTCCAGCCTTAAGTAGGAGCCAATGTCTGTTGTTCCTCTCTACATGTCTATGTGTTCTTATTGTTTAGCTCCAACTTATAAGTGAGAACATGCAGTATTTGGTTTTCTTTTCCTGGTTACTTTCTTTAGGATAATAACCTCCAGCTCCATCCACGTTGTTGCAAAAAACAAAATCTTGTTCTTTTTTATGACTGCATGGTATTCCATGGTGTATATGCACCACGTTTCCTTTATCCACTCTAACGCTGATGAACATTTATGTTGATTCCATGTCTTTGCTATTATGAACAGTGCAGCAATAAACATATGCATGCATGTGTCTTTATGGTAGAATGATTACAATTTCTTTGGGTATATACCCAATAATGGGATTGCTGGGTCAAGTGGTAATTCGGTTTGAAGTTCCTTGAGGAATCACTATATTGTTTTCCATAGTGGTTGAACTAATTTACATTCCAGCCAATTGTGTGTAAGTGTTCCGTTTTCTCTGCAACCTCACCAGAATCTGTTATTTTTTGACTTTTTTATAATAGCCATTCTGACTGTTATGAGATGGTATCTCATTGTACTATTAATTTGCATTTCTCCATTGATTAGTGATGTTGAACATTTTTTCATACGCTTGTTGGTCACGTGTATTTCTTCTTTTGAAAAGCATCTATCTGTTCATGTCCTTTACCTACTTTTAAATTAGTTTTTTTTTTTTTCCTTTTTAACTTGTTAAGTTCCTTATAGATTTCGGATATTACACCTTTGTCAAATACATAGTTTACCAATATTTTCTCCCGTTATTTGGCTGTGCAGAGACTCTTTAGTTTAATTAAGTCCGGTTCCATTTGTAAATTTTTGTTTCTGTTGCAGTTGCTTTTGGTATCTGTCATGAAATCTTTGCCAGATCCCATGTCCAGAATGGTATTTCCTAGTTAATCTTTCAGAGATTTCATGCTTTTAGGTTTTACATTTAAGTTTTTAATCAATCTTGAGTTTATTTTATTTTTATTTTATTTCTTTATTTTTATTTTGAGACAGAGTTTTGCTCTGCTGCCCAGGCTGGAGTGCTGTGGTCCAATCTCAGCTCACTGCAACCTCCACCTCCCGGGTTCAAGCAATTCTCCTGCCTCAGTCCCCCAAGTAGCTGGATTTACAGGTGTACACCACCATGCCCTGTTTATTTTTTGTATTTTTAGTAGAGACAGGGTTTCACCATGTTGTCCAGGCTGGTTTTGAACTCCTGACTTCAAGTGATCTTGGCCCCTCGGCCTCCCAAAGTGCTAGGATTATAGGCGTGAGCCACCATGCCTGGCCTCTTGAATTCATTTTTGTGTATGGTGTAAGGAAGGGGCCTTATAAGCAGTTAGCCTTCCTTTTGGTGTGTTTAACTGAAAAAAATAGCATGTGTCTTCCTTTTACTTACGTAAAAGTAAAAGGAAGCATATGTCTTCCTTTTATGTATGTATATTAGAAAAATGTCAGAAGCTTTCTAAAACAGCTGTGAACAAACAATGTAACTAACGTGCACTGCATTTTTAAAAATAATATGACTTAGAGCAATATTTAAGGAAACAAGGGCATATGACTACGGGTTAATTTCTTTCTTCTTGTGTTAACAATTAAAACTTAATTGCTTTCAAAATGAGAGCTTTATCTTTTCATATTATAAAGACAATATTTGCCATTTTAGAAAAGAAAGAGTTGCCAGTGATTCATCCTCGTAATCCCAGCATTTTAGGGGTCCAAGGAGGGCGGATCATGAGGTCAGGAGTTTGACACCAGCATGACCAACATGATGAAACTCCATCTCTACTAAAAATACAAAAATTAGCCAGGCATGGTGGTGCATGCCTGTAATCCCAGCTACTCAGGAGGCTGAGGCAGGAGAATCGCTTGAACCTGGGAGGCGGAGATTGCAGTGAGCCAAGATCGTGCCACTGCACTCCAGCCTGGGCGATAGAGCGAGACTCCATCTCAAAGAAAAAAAAAAAAAAAGGAAGTGTTAAACAACTCAGACAGATACAAAATAAAAAGTGTATGTTCTCTATAAGCCTCATTTTTACCACAAAGATAATAGTATTAATTGGTATATATCCTATCAGATACATTTTTGTGAATACAAAATGTATATAGAGAAATACAAATGTGTATTTTTATTTTTTTCACAAATTGACCATTCTATATGTACAGTTCTCTGTGAGAGCAACCGAACAAAACAATTAAACTTAAATCCTTCACTGACCACTAGGTATTTAGGAGCTCCTACTTTGTGCATCAGTGGTGCCTAGCATGTGATTGACACTAGATAGCTTTTGACTAGCCTACAGATCACAGTATTTCTTCAAATCAAAGTAAATGAAAAAAAAACTTTCAAAATATACATTTCTAAAAAAGAGGAGAACAAGTTTGGAATAAGTCGTAATCTAATGTCACAATCTTTGAAAACAATGATTCTAGAAAAACACAGAATCAGCCAACTTCAAGCAGGTATTACTCGGAAAGGTGGTAAGTGAATAATATCCTAAAAAATCTTAATAAGAAACCTGAATCTGGAGATGAAAAAACAGAGGAGTTTGTGTAGGTACAAATCCAAATCCTTTGAGAGTGGATGCAGTTCTGTTTCGTTTCCTTCTGCTTTAGTATCTCAACAAAGATATGCCATCGTCATTTTTCCTAGTAGGAGTGAAAGGTAGGGATGGAAAACAGAATAATTATAGTCACTGAGAGATATCAAAAAAGAGAAATAATAAGAGAAAACTATACAAAAAGTGAGTAGGTAAGGGATAGGATTCACAGAGAGAATAATAATTACCCCCTCCCTTCAAACCCTTCCAGTCTAATAACGCCTAGGTCAAAACGTATGGTTTTCACCTATCTTTTCCATCTACATTTTGGTGGGTATAGAACATAGTTGTTAGGGAGATGAGTTTGAACTAGAAGTAAATAACAACATGACTGACTTTGTTGTGGACAAAGGCTCCAATGTTCTACCTTGAATTAGAGAAATGGTTTAAAGTCAAATGGTATCCTCATATATAGAAATAGAATACATCTTTGCCTATGGTTAGTGGACTTATGTATAAGATATATATATATACAATATTATATATTATGTATGTTATATTATATATTATATTATATTAGATATGTATCACATGATGAGAAGCAGAGTTCAAGTTCTTGAATTTAGATAAATCACAAAACCAACTGAGTTGCTCCACTCTACTTACACCTCCAGGCCACAGAAAAGAAGATGAAAGAGGCAATAGTCAATTCTTAAATAAAAGTTCTGAGGAAAAACAGACCCAGAGAAAGTGGGGAAGGAGTCAAGAATTTACCCACATTATATCTGAGCAAATATAAGATTTTCATTAAGCCACTCACTTTCAATATATGAATAATTTGAAAAAATATTTTGGCAGATGTGAAAAAATACTACAGCTATAAAGGAAGGAAGGAAGGAAGGAAGGAAGGAAGGAAGGAGATATGAAGAATTCAGTCTTTAAGAAAACAGTATAAAAACTGAAAGAAAATTATATTTTTGTTTTGAACTGCAGAAGTAATGACAGAGGATATTAATCAAATGAAGCAAAATATCAAAGACTAAATGATAAAAAAGTGACGAAAATGGAGATTACCAAGCTAATTAAAGCACCAAAACAACAACATTATAAAAGAAAGGAACAAAATAAAAACAAAACCAAAAGCACCCTCAAACGAAACAGAGAAACAGAATATACATGGCTAAATATTTAGAGGAAAAGGGGCTTAAAATAGTGAATGGGAAGTAGAAGACACAATCATGAATAAAATTAGAGACAAGTCAGTCATGCAAGAGAGTCAACAATGAGCCACCATAAAGAAACCTGTTGACCCTAAGGTAGAACACCCGACAGAAGGAAAAGAGAAAAAAAAGACACTCAAAGACATAACAAAAATTCCCTGAACCAAAGAATTGATTCTATAGAAGAAAAGTAAAGTATATCCCAGGGGGAAAAAAAGAGACAGTCTTATAAACAACAATTCATCTTTTTATAAAATTTTGGAATTTTTATATAAAAAATGTTCTTCAGGCACTTGGGCAATAAAAAGAAGTCCAAAGGGTAAACAACTAAGGTAGAGAACTCTTCCTAAAGGTGATCATCAGAATAAATAAAGTAGTAATAATATTGAAGGTGGGAGCAAAGAAAGTAAGAAAAAGCATAAGTGAGCTAATAAGCTCATGTTTAATGAATGGGGAAACTAAATAATGTGTACAATTCAAAAATCAAGAAAATAGGTTTATGTATGTTAGCTAAAGCTACAAATGTATCTATCAGAAGAAACAAAACATTACGAACTTCCAAAATAACTCGAACAAAAACACACAAAAAAGACAAGAAAGATAACCTACAAAACAAACGAAAAGAAAATAAAGCATTAAAAATAGAAAACAGAAAATATGATTATAAAAATAATACAAAATATGTTATATCAAATACAAAAAAGGAAAAAAAACCTACCAGAATTACTGTCTGATTAGGATAACATAGATATTACCTGATATTAAATTCAAAAAATACATCTAAAACAAAACAACCCAGTAAAAGTCAAAGAAAGGACAAAAGACTGCTAGAGTTGTGCTTTTAATATCAGACTAGCTTGAGCTGAAGATTAAAAATTTATATCAAGCCTGTAATCCCAGCACTTTGGGAGGCTGAGAAGGGCAGATCACGAGGTCAGGAGATCGAGACCATCCTGGCTAACGCGGTGAAACCCCGTCTCTACTAAAAAATACAAAAAACTAGCCGGGCGAGGTGGCAGGCGCCTGTAGTACCAGCTACTCGGGAGGCTGAGGCAGGAGAATGGCGTGAACCTGGGAGGCGGAGCTTGCAGTGAGCTGAGATCCCGCCACTGCACTCCAGCCTGGGCGACAGAGAGAGACTCCGTCTCAAAAAAAAAAAAAAAAAAAAAAAAAAAAAAAAAAATTATAAAGGACACAAAAAGGGAAGTTTATAATAGTAAAGGTTGAATCCACATTAATTATTCTACTATCGTGTATCAGTATATGCCAAATATCGTAACATGTAAACTATAAACCATAGGAAATGCAAGGACAAATTGGCCAAAGAAAAAAGTAGTAGGAGATTTAAACTCACTTTAGTTAGCAATGATTGAGCAAGTAAATTTTTAAACAGTCAATAATGATCAAAAGGCTCTAAGTTAATAAAATTGACATCTAAGAGATATTGAGTGCATTACCATGAGTACAGATAATAACATAATCTTATTCATTTTCAAGCTTCAAGGAGCATTTTTAAGACTAGTCCATATATTAGACAACAAAAAAAGAGTAGATATAGTATAAACCACATTCTCTGATAAAAATGCCATAAAACTTAAAAGTAATTTTTAAATATCTCAAAATACAGAAATTAATAAATTTAAAATTAATAAACTGAAATGTATAAAATGAGTAGAATTGATAAATAATTCTACTTTTAGCATGAAGGAGTGTTGAATATTGTCAAAGGCCTTTTCTGCATCTATTGAGATAATCATGTGGATTTTGTTATTGGTTCCGTTTACGTGATGGATTATATTTATTGATTTGCATATGTTGAACCAGCCTTGCATCCCACAGATGAAGCTGGCTTGATCATGGTGGATAAGCTATTTGATGTGCTGCTGGATTCGGTTTTGCCAGTGTTTTATTGAGGATTTTCTCATGGATGTTCATCAGGGATATTGGCCTGAAATTTTCTTTTTTTTTTTTTTTTTTTTTTTTGTTGCATCTGTGCCACGTTTTGGTATGAGGATGATGCTGGTCTCATAAAACGAGTTAGGGAGGATTTCCTCTTTTTCTATTGTTTGGAAAAGTTTCATAAGGAATCATACCAGCTCCTCTTTTTATCTCTGGTAGAATTCGGTTTTGAATCCGTCTGGTCCTGGATCTTTTTTTTGTCGGTAGACTATTAATTATGGCCTCAATTTCAGAACTTGTCATTGTTCTATACAGGGATTCAACTTCTTCCTGGTTTAGAATTGGGAGGGTGTATGTGTCCAGGAATTTATCCATTTCTTGTAGATCTTCTAGTTTATTTGGGTAGAGGTGTTTATAGTATTCTCTGATGTTAGTTTGTATTTCTGTGGGATCAGAGGTGCTATCCCCTTTATCATTTTGTATTCCATCTATTTGATTCTTTTCTCTTTTCTTCTTTATTAGTCTGGCTAGTGGTCTATCTATTTTGTGGGTCTTTTCAAAGAACCAACTCCTGGATTCATTGATTTTTTGAAGGGTTTTTCGTGTCTCTATCTCCTTCAGTTATGCTCTGATCTTAGTTATTTCTTGTCTTCTGCTAGCTTTCAAATCTGTTTGCCCTTGCTTCTCTAGTTCTTTTAATTGTGATGGTAGGGTGTCAATTTTACTCCTTTCTCTTGTGAGCATTTAGTGCTATAAAATTTCCCTCTACACACTGCTTTAAATGTGTCCCAGAGATTCTGGTACGTTGTGTCTTTGTTCTCATTGGTTTCAAGGAACTTATTTATTTCTGCCTTAATTTTGTTGTTTACCCAGTAGTCATTCAGGAGCAGGTAGTTCAGTTTTCATGTAGTTGTGCAGTTTTGAATGGGTTTCTTAATTCTGAGTTCTAATTTGATCCCTTTACCATTATATAATGCCCTTCTTTGTCTCTTTTGATCTTTGTTGGTTTAAAGTCTGTTTTATCAAAGACTAGGATTGTACACCCTGCTTTGTTTGGCTTTCTATTTGCATGGTAAATATTCCTCCATCTCTTTATTTTTAGCTTTTGTGTGCCTTTGCACATGAAATGGGTCTGCTGAATACAGCGCACCTATGGGTCTTGACTCTTTATCCAATTTGCCATTCTGTGTCTTTTAATTGAGGCATTTAGCCTGTTTACATTTAAGGTTAATATTGCTGTGTGTGAATTTGATCCTGTCATTATGATACTAGCTGGTTATTTTGCCCATTAGTTGATGCAGTTTCTTCATAGTGCCAACGGTCTTTACCATTTGGTGTGTTTTTGCAGTGGCTAGTATTAGTTGTTCTTTTCCGTGTTTAGTGCTTCCTTCAAAAACTCTTGTAAGGCAGGCCAGGTGGTGACAAAATCTTTCAGTATTTGCTTGTGTGTAAAGGATTTTATTTCTCCTTCACTTATGAAGCTTAGTTTGGCTGGATATGAAATTCTGGGTTACAAAGTCTTGTCTTTAAGAATGTTGAATATTGGCCCCCACTCTCTTCTGGCTTGTGGGGTTTCTGCAGAGAGATCTGCTGTTAGTCTGATGGGCTTCCCTTTGTGGGTAACTCGATCTTTCTCTCTGGCTGGCGTTTACATTATTTCCTTCTTTTCCACCTTGGTGAATCTGACGATTATGTGTCTTGGGATTGCTCTTCTCGAGGAGTATCTTTGTGGTGCTCTCTGTATTTCCTGAATTTGAATATTGGCCTGTCTAGCTAGGTTGGGGAAGTTCTCCCAGATAATGTGTTTTCCAACTTGGTTCCATTCTCCCCACCACTTTCAGGTACACCAACCAAACGTAGATTTGGTCTTTTCACATAGTCCCGTATTTCCTGGAGGCTTTATTTGTTTCTTTTCACTCTTTTTCTGTAATCTTGTCTTCTCATTTTATTTCATTGAGTTGATCTTCAGCCTCTGAAATCCTTTATTCTGATTTATCGATTCAGCTTTTGATACTTGTGTATGCTTTATGAAGTTCCTTGTGCTGCATTTTTCAGCTCCATCCAGTCATTTATGTTCTTCTCTAAACTAGTTATTTTAGGTACTAATTCTTCTAAACTTTTTTCGAGGTTCTTAGCTTCCTTGCATTGGATTAGAATATGCTCCTTTAGCTCAGAGGATTTTGTTATTACCCACCTTCTGAATCCTACTTCTGTCAATTCATCAAACTCATTCTCCATCTAGTTTTGTTCCCTTACTGGTGAGGAGTTGTGATCCTTTGGAGGAGAAGAGGCATTCTGTTTTTTGGAATTTTCAGGCTTCTTGTGCTTTTTTCTCCCCATCTTCATGAATTTATCTACCTTTGGTCTTTAATGGTGACCTTCAGATGGAGTCTCTGAGTGGACGTCCTTTTTCTTGATGTTGATGCTATTTCTTTCTGTTTGTTAGTTTTCCTTCTAACAGTCAGGTCCCTCTGCTGAAGGTCTGCTGGAGTTTGCTGGAGGTCCACTCCAGACTCTGCCTGGAATCACCAATGCAGGCAGCAGAACAGCAAAGAGTCTCGCCTTTTCTTTCCTCTGGAAGCTTTGTCCCAGAGGGGCACCTGCCAGATGCCAGCCAGAGCTCTCCTGTATGAGGTGTCTGTCGGCCCCTACTGGGAGAGTGTGTCTCCAGGCTCAGGGCAGGGTCAGGGGACCCATAGGAGAGCAGTCCGGACAGACGCTGCCCTGGGAGATCACTGTCTCTTCAGAGACATCAGCCAGGGACGTTTAAGTCTGCTGAAGCTGTGTCCTGACCACCTTCCTCAAGGTGCCAGGTGCCAGGGGAGATCAGGAGTTTATCTATAAGCTAGACTGGGGCTGTGTCTTGCCCCCCAGGGTCCCAGAGATTAGGAGTCTAAGGAGGCAGTCTGGGCTGTGTGCTGCTACAGAGCTGTGGTGGGCTCCACCCAGTTAGAACTTCTTGGTGGCTTTGTTTACACTGTGATGGTAAAACCATCTACTCAAGCCTCAGCAATGGCGGACGCCCCTCTCCCCACCAAGCTCCAGCACCTGAGGTCGACCTCAGACTGCTGTGCTGGCAGCGAGAACTTCAAGCCAGTGGATCTTGGGCTCCAGCAGAGTGGGACACTGAGCCAGACATGGCTCCTGGCTTTGGCCACGTTTCGAGGGAGTGAACAGTTCTATGCTTGCTCGTGTTCGGTACCACTGGTGTATGAAAAAAAAAAAAAAAAAAAAAAACTCCTGCAGCTAGCTTGATGACTGCCCAAATGGTTGCCCAGTTTTGTGCTTGAAACCCAGGGCCCTGGTGGTTTAGGCACCAGAGGGAATCTCCTGGTCTGCAGGTTGTGAACACCATGGGAAAAGCATAGTATCTGGGCTAGAGTGCACCGTTCCTCATGTCACAGTCCCTTGGCTTCCCTTGGCTGGGGAGGGAGTTCCCTGACCCCTTGAACTTCCCAGGTGAGACAACACCCCACCCTGCTTTGGCTCACCCTCCATGGGCTGCCCCCACTTTCCAACCAGTCCCAATGAAATGAAATGGGTACCTCAGTTGGAAATACAGAAATCACCTGCCTTCTGCATCAATCTCGCTGGGAGCTGCAGACCGGAGCTGTTCCTATTCTGCCATCTTGCCAGCAATCTTCAGATTTATTTTCAACCTGTGAGTAGAATTATTGTGATTTATTTTCTACCTGTGAGTAGAATTATTTTCTACCTGTGAGTAGAATTATTTTATCATATGGTAGTGCTATATTTAGTTCACTTTTCAATTCACTTTTATTTTTTTGTGTAGGTACATAGTAGGTGTATATATTTGTGAGGTACAATCAATGTTTTGATACAAGCCTGCAATGTGAAATAAGCGCATCATGAAGAATGGGGTATTGATCTCCTCAAGCATTTATCATTTTAGTTATAAAAAATCCAGTTACACTCTTTAAGTTATTTTATGATATATTATTAGCTTGTTATTGACTATAGTCACCCTGTTATACTATCAAACAGCTTGTCTTATTTATTGTTTCTATTTCTTATACCCACTAACCATCCCCATTTTCCCCCAGCCTCCCACTTCTATTTCCATCCTCTAGTAATCATCTTTTTACTGTCTATGTCCATGAGTTCAACCGTTTTGATTTTTAGATTCCACAAACAAGTGGAAATATGTTATGTTTGTCTTTCTGTGCCTTGCATATTTCACTTCACATAACAATCTCCAGTTCTATTCATGTTGTGGCAAATGATTTGATCGCATTCATATTTATGGCAGAATAGTACTCCATTGTGCATATGTGCCACAATTTCTTTATCTATTCATCTGTTGATGGACATTTAGGTGGCTTCCAAACCTAAACGATTGTATATCATGCTGCAACAAACATAGAAGTGAAGATATCTCTTCAATATACCAATTTTCTTTCTTTTGGGTATATACCCAGCAGTGGGATTGTTGGATCCTATGGTCGTTCAATTTTTCGTTTTGTGAGAAACATCCAAACTGTTCTCTATAGTGATTGTACTAATTTACATTCCCTGGTTCCCAAATTCCCTTCTCTCATCCTCCATTTGTTTAATTCTTCTCCATTTTAATTGTAGTCGAACAACTGGAATATTATAATATCCACTCTAGTTTCATTTGCGCTAAGTGATGAGGCCGATGTTGAACATCTTTTCCTTCGCCTGTTTGTATGTCTTCTTTTTTTTTTTTTTTGAATAGATCTTATATCATGGGCTGGGTCTGATGTGGCGATCCGACTCCTGCAAGCTCACCTCCGGGTTCGCGTAGAATTCTCGCCCTCAGCCTCCGGTAGCTGGGACCGGTACTTCACTACGCCGAAGCTGGTTTTTTTTGTATTTTAGTGAGGCGGGTTTCACCGTAAACAGCCGGATGGTCTCGATCTGGGCCTGGTGATCACCGCTTCAGGCCTCAAAGCGCTGGGTTACCGAGCGAACAGCGCCAGGCCACCATATCTTCTTTCGGGAGACGTATTCAAAATCTTTGCCGTTTGTGGTGGATTGTGGTTACCACCGCCAGACTTGTTCAGGCTCATATATTTTCACCAGCATGGTTATAAATCCCAGATTAATTATTTGCCGTACGTTCTCATTATGGTCATCTTTTCCTTTGGCTGTTCGCCATACATTGATGTACAGAAACTTTTTAAGTTGATAAGATCCCATTCGTCCATTTGATCTTACATTGCCTGTGCTTCTGGTGTGTTGCTCAAAAAATTATTGTCCACTCGAATGTCATGGAGAGTTACCCCAAAGTCCTCTGGTAGTATGTTCATAGTATGAGGCCTTAGGTTTAAATTTTTTATCTGTTTTAATTTTATTTTTCTCTATGGTGAGATATAGGGATGTAGTTTCATTCTTCTCCATATGGATATCCAGTTTCCCCAACACCATTTATTGAAGAGACTCTCTTGCCTCGGTGTATGTTCTTGGCAACTTTGTCAAAAAGGAGTTCACTGTAGGTGTGTGGATTTGTTTCTGGATTCTCTATTTTGTTCCATTGGTCTATTTGTCTGTTTTAATGCCAGTACCATGCTGTTTTGATTATTACAGCTCTGTAGCATAATTTGAACTCAGGTAATGTGATTCCTCCAGTTTTATTCTTTTTACTCAGGTTATTTTTGGTTAGTGTATTTTATTGTTCCATATAAATTTTAAGATTGATTTTTCTATTTCTGTAAAGAATGTCATTGGGATTTTGATAGAAATTGCATTGAATCTGAAGACTGCTTTAGGTAGTATAGGCATTTTCACATTTTTTATTCTTTCAACTCAAGAACGTGAAATATTTTAACATTTTTTGGTATCCTCTTCAATCTCCTTCATCAGTGTTTTATAGATTTATTTTTTGTGGAGTCTTTAGGATTTTAAAAAGCTATGAGATTATATCATCTGCAAAAAAGGATGATTTGGCTTCTTCCTTTTTAATTTGGATCCGCTTTATGTTTTCTTTGGTCTAATTTCACTAGCTAGGACTTCAAGCAATATGTTAAAAAAAAATGATGACAGTGGGCATCCTTGTCATGTTCCAGATCTTAGAGGAAATGCTTTCAGTTCTTCCTCATGTAGTATGACACTAGTTGCATATCTGTTATATATGGCTTTTATTATGTTGAGGTATGTTACTTCTATTTCAAGTTTTTTGAAAGTTTTTATTATGAAGGTATCTTGAGTTTTATTAAAAGGTTTTCCAACATCAATTGAAATAATAATATCATTTTAATTCTTTATCCTGTTGATATGATGTATCACATTGATTGATTTGCATAAGTTGAACCACCCTTGCATCACAGGAATAAATCAAACTTGGTCCCAATGGGTGATCTTTGTGATGTATGTCTGAATTTTGTTTGCTAGGATTTTGTTGAGGATTTTTGCATCAATATTCATTAGAGACATTGGCCTGTATTTTTTTTTAATATGTCTTTCATTTTGTTATCAGGGTAATGCTGAAGTGATAGAATGAGTTTGGAAGTATTCCCTTTTCCTTTATTTTTCAGAATAATTTTAGTAGAATTTGTATTAGTTCATCTTTAAGTGTTTGGTAGAATCAGCAATGAAGCCATCAGGTCCCAGGTTTTTCTTTACTGGGAAAGTTATTACAGCTTCAATCCCATTACTTGTTATTGGTCTGTTCAGGTTTTGGATTTCTTCTTGGTTCAATCTTGGTAGGTTGTATGTATCTAGAAATTTATCCATTACTTCTAGATTTTGTAATTCATTGGCATATAGATGCTCATAGTAGCTACTAATTCTCTTTTAAATTTCTCTAGTATTAGTTGTTATGTCTCCTTTTTCATTTCTGATTTTATTTATTTGAATCTCCTCTCTTTTTTCTTAGTCTGGCTATAGCTTTGTCAATTTTGTTTAATTTATAAAAAAAGCTTATTGTTTCAATGTTCTTTGTGTTTTCTTTTTTAATTTCAATTTCTTTTATTTCAGCTCTGATTTTTATTATTTCCTTTATTTGCACTGTCTTGGGGTTTAGTTTGGTCTTGTTTTTCCAGTTATTTAAGATGCATCAGTAGATTGTTCATTTGCAGTTTTTCCCCTTTTTTGATGTAATCACTTATAGCTATAACCTTCCCTCATAGTACTGCTTTTGTGGTATCCCATAGTTCTGGGTACACAGTATTTCCATTATCATTTGTTTCAAGAAATTTTTCAATGTTCTTCTAAATTTCTGCATTGACTTACTGGTCATTTAAGAGTATATTGTATAGTTTCCATGTATTTGTATAGTTTCCAAAATTCATCTTGTTATTCATTTCTAGTTTTTTCCATTGTGATTATATAAGGTGCTTGATATTATTTCAATTTTTTGAATATTTTAATTCTTAATTTTTAACTAATATATGGTCTATGCTTGAGAATAATTAATGTTCTGAGAAAAAAAATGTGTATTTTGCAGTTCTTAGATAAAATGTTCAAAACACATCTATTAGATGAATTTGGTCCATAGTGCAGATTAAGTCTGATGTTTCTTTGTTGACTTACTGTCTAGAAGATCTGTCTAAGTTGAAAGTGAATTGTTGAGGTGTCAGCTTTTGTTGTATTGGGTTTATCTCTCTCTTTATCTCTAATAACATTTCCTTTTGACATCTGGTTGCTCCAGTATTGAGTGCAATATATTTAAAATTATTGGGGAGGAGTGGCCAAAGTGGCTGATTAGAAGCAGCTAGGGTGAGTGATTCTAACAAAGAGGAATGAAAGAGGAGAGTAAATACAACACCTTCAACTGAAACATCCAGATACTCACATTGGGACTAATCAAGGAAAGAACTCAACCTGGTGAGAATGTAGAAAAAGCAAGGAAGGATGATAGCCGACCTGGGAGCAACATGGAACCAAGGGAATCTCCTGTACCCAGGGAAGCAGTGAGTAAATGTGTGCTCTCCAGAACCCATGCTTCTCCCATGAATCTTTGAAACCCTTGTTCAGGAGGTCCCCTTGTGAACCTACTCCATCGGGGCCTGCAGCCTGACACTCAGAGCTATGTGGAGAGCTCTGCTCTTAGCAGAGCAGCCACTCAGGCACACGTGGAGATGTGGGAGCATCAGAAACTCTGATTCTGGGCTTCCCAGCATAACTAACGGCAACTCTGGCCAACCAAAAGATTAGTCCTCTGTTCACACCCCTATCACAGAGGCTGAACACAGGTGGCCAAGCCACAGTCTCTAGGCCCCACCTCCACAGCACCTCATAGGATATAACCCACTTACTTGAAATTCCAACCAGCCACTGGCAGCAGTGTTGTGCTTACCTGGGATAGAGAATATAGGAGGAGAGGCAGGCCACCATCTTTGCTGTTTGGGCAACTCAGCCATTCTAGTAGGTGGATGTTGGAGAGTTCAAACTTATCAGGGGTGGAATGGATCCCCCAGCAGAGCACAGCTGCTCTACCTAAACGTGGCCAGATTGTTTCTTAAAGTGGGCCCCCAATCTGTTCCTCCTTTCAGGGTGGGACCTTCTAGCCTGGGCCTCCAGCCACCCCCACCAGTGTTCTCTGGCCAACAGAGACTTGAGTTCTCCCTGAGACAGAGTTCCCAAAGGGAGAAATTAACTGCCAATATTTGTTGTTTGGGTGACTTAGTCATTTCAGCTTGTGGGCTTTAGAGAGTCCAGGCCAATTGAGGTAGAATCAGGACCCCAGCACAGCTCGTGGCTCCACAAACACATGGCCAGACTACTCCTTTAAGTGGGCCCTCAATCGCATTACTACTAAATGAACAGACACTTACATCTCAGGTCTCCAGCCACCTCCTACAGGTGTGTGCAGGCTGGCCACAAGTCCACACATCCCTGGGATGGAACTCTCATAGGAAGGTGCAGGTACTGGAAAATCCAAGGTGACTAGGAACGGGAGCAGACACCCAGCAAACCACAGCAGCCCTACAAAAACATGGCCAGACTAGTTTAAAAAAATTTACAGTTCAGCAACCTCAAGAATTGAAGGTAGACAAGCCCACAAAGACAAGAAAGAATCAGTGCAAGAACACTGAAAACTCAAATAGCCAGAGTGCCCTCTTTTCTCCAAATAACCACATCACCTCTCCAGCGAGAGTGTGGAACCAGGCTGAGGCTGAGATAGCTGAAATTATAGAAGTAGAATTAAGAATATGGATAGGAATGAACATTACTGAGCTAAAGGACTGCATTATAATCTAAAGCAAGGGAGCTAAAAGCTGTAAGAAAACATTGCAGGAGCTGGGTCATAGGTATATCTAGTTCTAGATCCTTGAGGAATCGCCATACTGTTTTCCATAATGGTTGAACTAGTTTACAATCCCACCAACAGTGGAAAAGTGTTCCTATTTCTCCACATCCTCTCCAGCACCTGTTGTTTCCTGACTTTTTAATGATCGCCATTCTAACTGGTGTGAGATGGTATCTCATTGTGGTTTTGATTTGCATTTGTCTGATGGCCAGTGATGATGAGCATTTTTTCATGTGTCTGTTGGCTGTATGAATGTCTTCTTTTGAGAAATGTCTGTTCATATCCTTTGCCCACTTTTTGATGGGGTTGTTTGTTTTTTTCTTGTAAATTTGTTTGAGTTCTTTGTAGGTTCTGGATATTAGCCCTTTGTCAGATGAGTAGATTGCAAAAATGTTCTCCCATTCTGTAGGTTGCCTGTTCACTCTGATGGTAGTTTCTTTTGCTGTGCAGAAGCTCTTTAGTTTAATGAGATCCAATTTGTCAATTTTGGCTTTTGCTACCGTTGCTGTTGGTGTTTTAGACATGAAGTCTTTGCCCATGCCTATGTCCTGAATGGTACTACCTAGATTTTCCTCTAGGGTTTTTATGGTATTAGGTCTAACATTTAAGTCTCTAATCCATCTTGAATTAATTTTCGTATAAGGAGTAAGGAAAGGATCCAGTTTCAGCTTTCTACTCATGGCTAGCCAATTTTCCCAGCACCATTTATTAAATAGGGAATCCTTTCCCCATTTCTTGTTTCTCTCAGGTTTGTCAAAGATCAGATGGCTGTACATGTGTGGTATTATTTCTGAGGACTCTGTTCTGTTCCATTGGTCTATATCTCTGGGTATATACCCAAAGGATTATAAATCATGCTGCTATAAAGACACATGCACACGTATGTTTATTGCGGCACTATTCACAATAGCAAAGACTTGGAATCAACCCAAATGTCCATCAGTGACAGACTGGATTAAGAAAATGTGGCACATATACACCATGGAATACTATGCAGCCATAAAAAAGGATGAGTTTGTCCTTTGTAGGGACATGGATGCAGCTGGAAACCATCATTCTCAGCAAACTATCACAAGAACAGAAAACCAAACACCACATGTTCTCACTCATAGGTGGGAACTGAACAATGAGATCACTTGGACTCGGGAAGGGGAACATCACACACCGGGGCCTATCATGGGGAGGGGGGACGGGGAGGGATTGCATTGGGAGTTATACCTGATGTAAATGACGAGTTGATGGGTGCTGACGAGTTGATGGGTGCAGCACAACAACATGGCACAAGTATACATATGTAACAAACCTGCACGTTATCCACATGTACCCTAGAACTTAAAGTATAATAATAATAAAAAATAAATAAAAATAAATAAATAAAAAATAAAATAATGCAAAAAAAGAAAGAAAAAAAAAAAACATTGCAGGAGCTGACAAACAAAATAGCCAGTATAAAGAAGAACGTAATGAACCAGAGAGAGCTGAGAAACACACTACAAGAATTCATAATGCAATCACAAGTATTAATAGCAGAATAGACCAAGAGGAGAAAATAATTTTGGGGCTCAAACACGGGATTTCTGAAAGAAGTCAGTTAGATAAGAATAGAGTAAAATAATGAAAAGCAATAAACAAGTTCTTCGAGAAATATGGGATTATGTAAAGAGACCAAATCTATAAGTGATTGATGTACCTCAAAGAGGTAGGGAGAATGGAACCAACTTGAAAAAAAAAATTTCAGGATGTCTTCCATAAGAAATTCCTCAACGTAGCTAGAGGTGCCAAGACTCACATTCAGAAAATACAGATAAAAGCAGAAAGATACTTCACAAGAGAATCATCTCCAAAATACATAATCATGAGATTCTACAAGGTCAAAATGAAAGAAAAAATGTGAAAGGCAGCCAGAGAGAGACGATGGGTCACCTACAAAGAGAAGCCCACTAGACTAACAGCAGACTTCTCAGCAGAAACCCTACAAGCCAGAGGAGATTGGGGGCCAATATTCAACATACTTAAGAAATTCCAACCCAGAAAATCATATCCAGTCAAACTAAGCTTCATATGTAAAGGAGAAATAAGATCCTTTACAGACAAAAAATTCTGAGGAAATTTGTTACCACTAGAACTGCCTTACAAGAGCTTCAGAAGGAACCACTAACTATGGAAAGAACATTATCAGCCACTACAAAAACACACTGAAGTACACAAACCAGTGACACTGTAAAGCAATGACATAAGCAAGTGTGCAAAATAACCAGCTAACATCATGATGACAGGATCACATCCACAAATATCAATAATAACCTTAAACATAAATGGGCTAAATGTTCCAATTAAAAGACATAGGGTGGCAAGGTGGATAAAGAACCAAAAACAAATGGTATGGTGTCTTCAAGAGACCCATTTCACATGCAATGACACATATAGGCTTAAAATAAGGGTATGGAGAAAAATCTACCAAGTACATGGGAAAGAGCAAAAAGCAGAAGTTGCAATCTCATTTGCTGACAAAACAGTCTTTAAACCAATGACGTTTTAAAAAAGACAAAGAAGGGTATTGCATAATGGTAAAGTGTTCAATTAAACAAGACAATCTTAGTATCCTAAATATATATGCACCCAACAAAGTAGCACCCAGATTCATAAAGCAAGTTTTTGGAGACTTTCAGAGAGACTTAGACTCCCACCCAATAATAGTGGGAGACTTTAACACCCCACTGACAATATTAGATATATCACTGAGACAGAAAATTAACAAAACATTCAGGACATAAACTCAGTACTGAGTCAAGTGGACCTGATAGATAGCTACAGAACTCTCCACCCAAAACCAGCAGAATACACTTCTCATCACCATATGACATGTACAGTAAAATTGATCACATAATCAGGAGTAAAACACTCCCTATCAAATGCAAAATAACTAAAATTAAAACAAACGGTCTCTTGGATATCAGCACAATCAAATTAGAAATCAAGACGGAGAAATTTGCTCAAAATCATACAATATTGCATAATCTGCTCATGTATGACATTTGGGTAAATAATGAAATTAAGGCAGAAATGAAGAAGTTATTTGAAACTAATGAGAACAAATATACAACATACTAGAATCTCTGGGACACAAGTAAGGCAGTATTGAGAGGAAAATTTATAGCATTAAATACCCACATCAAAAAGTTAGAAATATCTCAAGTTAACAACCTAACATCACAACTAAAAGAATTAAAGAACCAAAAGAAATCAAATCTCAAAGCTAGCAGAAGACAAGAAATAACCAAAATCATAGTTGAACTGAAGGAGATAGAGATGCGAAGAAACAATCAAAAGATCAATAAATTCAGGAGCTATTTTGTGAATAAATTAATAAAATAGATCATTAGCTAGACCAATAAAAATGAGAAGAGAAAAGATTCAAGCAAATGCAATCAGAAATGTTAAGGCAGATATTATCACTTACCCCACAGGAATACAACCAACTATCAGAGAATATTAAGAACACCTCTATGCACATTAACTAGAAAATATAGAAGAAATGGATAAATTCCTGGACACATACACCCTCCCAAGACTGAATCAGGAAGAAATGGAATTCCTGAACAGACAAATAATTAGTTCTTAAATTGAGGCAGTAATAAATAGCCTACCAACCAGCAAAAGCCCAGAACGAGAGGGATTTATAGATGAATTATTCCAGATATACAAAGAAGAACTGGTACCATTTCTACTTAAACTATTCCAGAAAAATTGAGGAGAAAGAATGTCTCCCTAGCTCATTCTATGAGGCCAGAATCACCCTGACACCAAAACCTGGCAGAGGTACAACAAAAATAGAAAACTTCAGGCCAATATCCTTGAGGAGGATCAATGCAAAACTCCTCAACAAAATACTGGTGATTCAAATTCAGCAGCACATCAAAAAGCGTATCCATCATGATCAAGTAGCCTTCATTCCTGGAAACTCCCAATAAACTAGGTATTGAAGAAACATACCACAAAATAATAAGAGCCATCTATGACAGAACCACAACCAATGTTATAATTAATGGGAAAAAGCTAGAAGCATTCCCCTGAAAAATTGGCACAAGACAAGGATGTCCTCTCTAACCACTCCTATTCAAAATTGTATTGGAATTTCTGGCCAGGGCAATCAGGCAAGAGAAAGAAGCAAAGACATTCAAATAGAAAGAAAGGAAGCTAAACTATCCCTGTCTGCAGATTACATGACCCAATATTTAGTAAATTTCATAAACTCAGCCAAAAAGCTTCTTAAGCTGATAAACAACTTCAGCAAAGACTCAGAATAGAAAATCAATGTGCAAAATTTCTAGCATTCCTATACAGCAAAAATTGTCAAGCCAAGAGCCAAATCAGGAATAAACTCCCATTAACAATTGCTACAATAGGAATGAAATACCTGGGAATACAGCGAACTAGAGAGGTGAAAGATCTCTACAAGGACAACCACAAATCACTACTCAAAGAAATCAGAGATGACACAAACAAATGGAAAGACATTGCATGTTAATGAATAGGAAGAATCAATATCATTAAAATTACCTTACTTCTCAAATCAATTTATAGATTTGATGCTATTCCCAATTAAACTACCATTGAAATTCATCACAGAACCAGAAAAAAGTGATTTAAAAATGTACATGGAACCAAAAAAGAGCTCAAACGCCAAAAATAACAAATCTGGAGGCATCACACTACCTGATTTTAAACTATACTACTGGGCTACAGTAAACAAATCTGCATAGTGCTGGTAAAAAAAAAAAAAAAAAACACAGAAATATAGACCAATGAAACAGAATAGGGAAGCCAGAAATAAGACTACATATCTACAAATATCTGGACTTCAACAAATCGGACAAAAACAAGTGATGGGGAAAGGAATTCCTGTTCAATAAGTGGTGCTGGGATAACTAGTTAACCATAAGCAGAAGATTGAAACCGGACCCCTTCCTTACACCATATACAAAAATTAGCGCAATGTGGATTACATACTTAAATGTAAAATCCAAAACTATAGAAACTCTGGAAACAACTAGGGAATCTTATTCATGTCATATGCATGGTCAAACTTTTTATGACAAAGACACAAAAAGCAATGGCAACAGAAGCAACAATTGACAAATGGAGTCTAATTAAACTAAAGAGCTTCTGCACAGAAAAGGAAACTATTAACAGAGTAAGCAGACAACCTACAGAATGGAAGAAAAATTTTGCAAATTATACATCTAACAAAGGTCTAATATACAGCATCCAAAAGGAACTTTAACAAATTTACAAGAAAAAAAACCCCAATTAAAAGTGGGCAAAAGACATAAAGACACTTTTCAAAAGAAGATATACAAATGGCCAACCATTATATTTTAAAAAGTTCAACACCACTGATCATTAGAGAAGTGTAAATCAAAACCACGATGAGATACCATCTTTCACCAGTAAGAATGGCTACTATTAAATTAAAAAAAAAAAAAGGGGGGTGCGGGGGTGGAGCAAGATGGCCAAATAGGAACAGCTCCAGTCTCCAACTCCCAGCACCAGCGATACGAAGACAGGTGATTTCTGCATTTTCAACTGTGGTACTGGGTTCATCTCACTAGGGAGTGTGGGACAGTTGGTGCTGGTCAGATGCTGCAGACCGACCACGGAGAGCTGAAGCAGGGCGAGGGATCCCCTCACCTGGGAAGCACAAGGGGGAAGGGAATCCCTTTTCCTAGCCAGGGGAACTGAGACACATAACACCTGGAAAATCAGGTAACTCCCACCCCAATACTGTGCTCTACCAAGGATCTTAGCAAACGGGCACAGCAGGAGATTATATCCCACACCTGGTCAGGAGGGTCCGAGGCCGAGGGAGCCTACCTCATTGCTAGCAGAGAAGTCTGCGATCTCGCGGAAAGGCAGCAGCAAGACTGGGGGAGGGGTGACCGCAATTGCTGAGGCTTAAGTAGATAAACAAAGCAGCTGGAAAGCTCGAACTGGGTGGAGCTCACAGCAGCTCAAGGAGTCCTGCCTGTCTCTGTAGACTCCACCTCTGGGGACAGGGCACAGCTAAACAACAACAACAACAACAACAAAAAGCAGCCGAAACTTCTGCAGATGCAAACGACTCTGTCTGACAGCTTTGAAGAGAGCAGTGGATCTCCCAACACGGAGGTTGAGATCTGAGAATGGACAGACTGCCTGCCTGGCGTGGGTCCCTCCTGACCCCTAGTAGCCCATCCGGGACATCCCCCAATTAGGGCAGACCAACACCCAAGACACTCCCACACGTGAGCACACCCCGAGAGGAAGCTTCTCCAAAGCAAGAATCAGACAGGCACCACTGTTCAGCAATATTCATTTCTGCAGCCTCCTGCTGATGGCCCAGGCAAACAGGGTCTCCATGACCCTGCCACGCCCCAACAGACCTACAGCTGACCGGACAGTTGTAGCGAAAACTAACAAACAGGAAGGCGACACCTTGCACACCAAAACCGGCTGCATCGCCACCATCATCAAAGACTAGAGGCAGATAAACCACAAAAGATGAGGAAAAGCAGGGCAGAAAAGCTGGAAATTAAAAATAAGACGCATCTCCCTGCAAAGGAACACAGCTCATCAGCAGCAACGATCAAAGCTGGATGGAGAACGACTTTGACGAGATTATGCTCCAGTCCATCAAACTTCAGAGCTGCTGAGGAATCACGTTAATTCAAAGCAAATAAACTAAATTTTGAAAAGAGGAAAGGAATTGATGTTAACTAGGTCAACAAAAGAAGGCCATAAATCCAAATTATGACAGAGATGAAAACCATGACACAAGAAATGACGCGACAAATATACAAGCTTCCAGTAACCCACTTGATCAACTGGAAGAAAGAAGAATAAATGGATTGAGGATCAAATGAATGAAATGAAGCAAGAAGAGAAATCTAAAGATAAAAGCAAGAAAACAAATGAATAAAAGCCTGCAAGAAGTATGGGATTATGTAAAAGACCAACCCACATCTGATTGGGGTGCCTGGAAAGAGAGGGGGGAATGGAACCCAGTTGAAAACACTCTTCAGATATCATCCAGGAGAACTTCCCCAACGTGTAGGGCAGGCCAACATTCAAATCCAGGAAAGGAGAATGCCACAAAGATAATTCCTGAAGAGCAAGCAACCCAAGACATATAATGCCAGATCTCACCAAAGCTGAAATGAAGGAAAATAGAGAGAAAGGTCGGTTACCTTACACAAAAGGGAAGCCCATCAGACTAACAGAAAGCAGATCTCTGCAGAAACTCAAGCCAGAAGAGAGTAGCTAACATTCACATTCTTAAAGAAAAAGAATTTTAACCCAGAATTTCATATCCAGCCAAACTAAGTTTCATAAGCAAGGAGCAGAAATAACTTTACAGATAAACAACAAATGCTTAGAGATTTTGTCACCACCACAGGCCTCTGTCTTTACAAGAGACCCTGAAGAAGCACTAAACATACAAAGCAACAACCGGTACCAGCCATTGCAAAAAACATGCCAAATGTAAAGACCATCAAGGCTAGAAGAAATTGCATCAACTAAAGATGTGCAACAACAACAACCAAGACATCATAATGGCAGGATCAAACTTACACATGTATCAATACCAACTTAAATGTAAATGGGACAAATGTCTTAAATTAAAAAGACACAGACTGGCAAATTGGATAAAGAGTCAAGACCCATCAGTTCACAGACCAGGAAAACCATCTCACATGCAGAGACACATACATAGGCTCAAAATAAAGGGAGGAGGAAGATCTAACAAGAAAATGGAGAACAAAAAAAAAAAAAAAAAAAAAGCAGGGCTGTAATGTTATTCTGATAAACAGACTTTTAAACCATCAAAAGATCAAAAGAGACAAAGAAGGCTTACGCTGACATAATGGTAAAGGGATTCATCTAACAGGAAGAGCTGCTAACTATCCTAAATATATAATCCAATGCAGAGCACCAGATTCATGTAAGCAAGCCTAGAGATTCTATGAGGCTTTAGACTCCCATACAATAATAATGGAGACTTCAATCACCCCACTGTCAACATTAGACAGATCAACAGACAGAAAGTGAACAAGGATATCCAGGAATTGAACTCATCTGCAGCAAGCAGAACTACTAGACACTACAGAACTCTCCACCCCAAATCAATAGAATATACATCTACCAGCACCATATCACACTTTAATCCAAAAACTGACCACAATTGGAAGAAAGCACTCCCTCAGCAAATGTACAAGAACAGAAAATTAAAACAAACTGTTCTCAGACCACAGTAACTAAACTAGAATCAGACTGTGACACCCAATCAAAACCAAGCCACTTACATGGAGAAACGAATAACCTGCTCCTGAATGATCACTGGGTACATAATGAAAAATGGCAGAATAAAGATGTTCTTTGAAACCAATGAGAACAAGATACACACGAATCTTCTGGGACACATTTGAAGCAGTGTGCAGAGGGAAACTACATAGCACCAAATGGCCACAAGAGAAAGCTGGAAAGATCTAAAAAAGAAGAAGAAGAAATGGATACTCTCCTGACACTCTGTAGAAGCCCTCGAAAACAGTATGCTGAGAATAGATAGGGCCTGCTGACAGTATTCCAACTGAATCCCGGACCTCTAACAGACTCAGAATCCTCCAAGACTAAACCAGGAAGAAGTGGAATTTCTGAAAGACCAATAGCAAGCCCTAAATTGAGGCAATAATTAATAGCCTACCAACGAAAAATGTTCCAGGACCAGATGCAGATTCATAGCTGAATTTTATCAGAGGGTACAAGGAGGAGCTGGCACTATCTTCTGAAATCATTCCAATCAATAGAAAAGAGAGAATCCTCCCTACCATTTATGAGGCCAACATCATCCTCTGGATACCAAAGCCTGGCAGAGACACAACAAAAAGACAAATTTAGACCAATATCCCGATGAACATCGGGGATGAAAAATCCTCAATAATAAATACTGGCAAACTGATCCAGCAGCACATTAAAAAGCTGATCCACCCGATCAAGGGCTTCATCCTGATGCAAGGCTGGTTCGACATTGACGCCAGTCAATAAAACATAAATCCAGCATAAGTGAACAGAACCAAAGACAAAACCACGATTATCCTCTCAACAGATGCAGAAAGGGCCTTTACCTGAATAATTCCTTCACATGCTAAAAAACTCTTAACAATGGTATTGATGGGAACGATTCAAAATAAGAGCTGGTTTGCATAATAAACCCACACAGCCAATATCATCATACTGAATGGCAAAACTGGAAAAATCCCTGAAACTGGCACAAGACAGGATGCCCTCTCTCACCAATTCCCATTCAACAGAGTGTTGAAGTTCTGGCTAGGGCAATCGCAAGGCAAGAGAAAAGAAAATCAAGGGTATTCAGTTAGGAAAGAAGAAGAATAATTATCCCTGTTTGCAGACATTGGCGATTGTATATTTAGAAAACCCCTTGTCTCAACCTAAAATTCCTTAAGCTGATAAGCAACTCAGCAAAGTTCAGGATACAAAATTAATGTGCACAACTACAAGCATTCCGGCACACCACCAGTAATAGACAAACAGGAGAACCAAATCACAATTTGAACTTCCATCTCACAATTGCTTCAAAGAGAATAAAATACCTAGGAATCCAACTTTACAAGGGATGTAAAGGGACCTCTTCAAGGAGAACTTACAAACCACTGCTCAGTGAAATAAAAGAGGACACACAAACAAATGGAAGAACATACCAGAAGTTTCGGCAGATAGGAAGAATTACTGATTGCGGAAAAATGGCCATATACTGCCCAAGGCACTTATAAGATTCAATGCCATCCCCATCAAGCTACCAATGAGTTTCTTCACAGAATTGAAAAATGCTTTAAAGTTCATATAACCCCAAAAAGGCCTCACAAGACAATCCTAAGTCAAAAGAACAAAGCTGGAGGTACCACTACCTGGATCTCCAACCATATACCCAAGATTCACAGTACCAAAACAGCATGGTACTGGCACCAAAACAGAGATATAGACCAATGAACAGAACAGAGTCCTTGTGAAATAATACTCACATCACAGCCATCTGATCTTGACAAATCTGAGAGAACAAGAAATGGGGAAAGGATTCCCTATTTAATAAATGGTGCTGGGAAAATATTAGCCATAAGTAGGAAGTTGAAACTGATCCTTCTTTACCTCTTATATGCGAAAATTAACGATGGATTAGAGACATAAAATGTTAGACCTAATACCATAAAACCCTAGAAGTAAAACCTAGGTAATACCATCCAGACATAGGAGTAATGGGCAAGGGGACTTCATGTCTAAAACACCAAAAAGCTTTATGGCAACAAAGTCCAAAATTGACAAATGGATCTCATTAAACTAAAGAGCTTCGCACAAAAGCAACTACCATCAGAGTGAACAGGCAATCATAGAAATGGAGAGCAGCTTTTTGCAATGTACTCATCTGACAAAAGGTATCCAGAACCACAGAAAAGAACTTAAACAAATTTTACAAGAAAAACAAAACCGCACGTAAAAGTGGCAAAAGGATGGCGAACAGACATTTCTCAAAAGAAAGACATTCATGCAGCCAATACGAAAAATGCTCATCATCACTACATCAGGAGAAATGCAATCAAAAACCACAATGAGATACCATCTCACACCAGTTGAATGACATCATTAAAAGTCGTGTCGTACAGCTTGAGAGGATGTGGAGAAATAGGAACACTTTTCCACTCACAGGACAAACCAGTTCAACCATTATGAAAACAGTATGGCTGGCCCCTCAAGGATCTAGGAATCCAGTAGCGGCCCATATGACCCAAAGCCATCCCATTACTAAAATTCCCCAAAGGATTATAACATGCTGCTATAAAACATGCACACATACATGTGCTTATTGCAGCACTATTCACAATAGCAAAAGACTTGAATTCAAATGTCCATCAGTGACAGACTGGATTAAGAAATGTAAGGTAATTGACATACAACTTCATTCATAGAATACTATGAAGCCATAAAAAAGGATGAGTTTGTGTCCTTTGTGGGGACATGGATGCAGCTGGGAACCATCATTCTCAGCAAACTATCGCAAGAACAGAAAACCAAATACCACATGTTCTCACTCATAGGTGGGAACGAAACAATGAGATCGCTTGGACTCAGGAAGGGGAACATCATACACCGGGGCCTATCATGGGGAGGGGGTAGGGGGAGGGATTGCATTGAGAGTTATACCTGATGTAAATGACGAGTTGATGGGTGCTGACGAGTTGATGGGTGCAGCATGCCAACATGGCACAGGTATGCATATGTAACAAACCTGCACATTATCCACATGTACCCTAGAACTTAAAGTATAAAAAAATAATAATAATAAATAAATAAATAAATAAATAAATAAATAAATAAAGATGCTGGCAAAGTTGAGGAGAAAAAGAAATGCTTATACACTGTTGGTGTGAGCATAAATGAGTTCCTCTATTGTGGAAGACAGGGGGGATATTTCTCAAAGACCTAAAGACAGAAATGTTATTTAACTCAGAAATCTCATTAGTAGATATATACCCAAAGGAAAATAAAGTATTCTATCGCAAAGACACATGGATGTGTATGTACATTGAAGCACCATGTACAATAACAAAGACTTGTAATCAACCTAAATGCCCATCAATGATAGAATGGATAAAAATTGTTGCATATTCACCATGAAATACTATGTAGTCATAACAAAGAATGAGATTGTGTCCCTTGTAGGGACATGGATGGAGCTGGAGGCCTTTGTCCTTAGCAAACTAAAACAGGAACAGAAAACCAATTACTGCATGTTCTCACCTATAAGTGGGAGCTAAATTACGAGAACACATGGACACATAGAGGGGAGCAACAGACACAGGCTTTTCAGAGGGTGGAGAGTGGAAGGACAGAGAGAATCAAGATAAAACAACTAATGATTACTAGGCTTAATACCTAGGTGAAACCAACCAACTATCTCATGCCTTCAGGAGACTCACCTAGCACATAAGGACTAACATAAACTTAAAGTAAAGGGATGGAAAAAGGCATTCCATGCAAATAGACACAAAAAACGAGCAGGGTTAGCTACGCTTATATCAGACAAAACAAACTTTAAAGCAACAGGAGTTAAAAGAGACAAAGAAGGACATTACATAATGGTAAAAAGCCTTGTCGAACAGGAAAATATCACAATCCTAAACATACATGCACCTAACACTAGAGCTCCCAAATTTATAAAACAATTACTAATAGACCTAAGAAATGAGATGGACAGCAACACAATAATAGTGGAGGAATTCAATGCTCTGCTGACAGCACTAGACAGATCATTAGGACAGAAAGTCAACAAAGAAACAATGGGTGTAAAGTATACCCTGGAACAAATGGACTTAAAAACTATATACAGAACATTTCCTCCAAAAACTGCAGAATGCACATTCTATTCAAGAGCACATAGAACTTTCTCCAAGGTAGACCATATGACAGGTCATAAAATGAGCCTCAATAAATTTAAGAAAATTGAAATTGTATCAAGCACTATCTCAGACCACCATGTTATAAAATTGGAAGTAAACTAGAAAAAGAACCTTAAAAACCATGCAAATACATGGAAATTAAATAACCTGCTCCTGAGGGAGCATTGGGTCAAAAACAAAATCAATATGTAAATTAAACATTTCTTTGAATTGAATGACAGCAGTAACACAACCTACCAAAACCTCTGGGATACAGCAGAGGTGGTGCTAAGAGGAAAGTTCACAGCCCTAAACATCTACATCAAAAAGACTGAAAGAGCACAAACTGACATTCTAAGGTCCCACCTCAAGGATCTAGAGAAACAAGAACAAACCAAACCCAAACCCAGGAGAAGAAAGGAAATACCCAAGATGAGAGCAGAAATAAATAAAATTGAAACAAACAACAACAACAAAAAAATACAAAAGATAAATGAAATAAAAAGCTGCTTCTTTGAAAAGATAAATAAAATGCATGGACTATTAGCCATAGTAACCAAGAAAAGAAGAGAGAAAATCCAAATAACCTCACTGAGAAACGAAAAAGGAGATATTACAGCTGACATGACTGAAATACAAAAGATCATTCAAGCCTACTATGACTACTATGAACACTTTTATGCATATAAACTAGAAAATCTAGAAGAGATAGATAAATTCCTGGAAAAATCAGGAAGAATTAGATACACTGAACAGACCAATAACAAGCAGTGAGATTAAAATGGTAATTACAGAATTACCAACAAAAAAAGAAGTTGAGGACCAGATGGATTCATGGCTGAATTCTACCAGACATTCAAAGAATTGGTATCAATCATTTAAGACACTATTACACAAGATAGAGAAAGAAGGAACCATCCCTAATTAATTCTATGAAGCCAGCATCACCCTAACACCAAAACCAGGAAAGGACATAACCAAAAAGAAAACTACAGACAGATATCCTTGATGAACATAGATACTAAAATACTTAACAAAATATTAACTATCAAATCCGACAACATATCAAAAAGATAATCCACCATAATCAAGTGGGCTTCATACCGGGGATGCAGGGATGGTTTAACACATGCAAGTCAATAAATGTGATACACCACATGAACATAATTAAAAACAAAATTCACATGATTATCTCATAAGATGAAGAAAAAGCATTCGACAAAATTCAACATCTCTTTATGATTAAGACTCTCAGGAAAATTGGCATATAAGGGACATACTGCAAAGTAATAAATGCCATCTACGACAAACCCACAGCCAAGATAATACTAAATGGGGAAATGTAGAAAGCATTCCCTCTGAGAACTGAAACAAAAAAGGGATGTCCATTCTCACCACTCGACTTCAACAAAATACTGGAAGTCCTAGCCAGATTAATCTGAGAAGAGAAAAAAATAAAGGGCATCCAAATTGGTAAAGAGAAGTCAAACTGTCACTGTTTATTTGCAAGATGATTGTTTACCTTGGAAATCCTAAAGAATCCTTCAGAAAGCTCCTAGAACTGACAAAAGAATTCAGCAAACTTTTTGGATGCAAGGTTCATATACACAAATCAGTAGCTCTTCTATACACCAACAGCGACCAAGTGGAGAATCAAATCAAGAACTCAACCCCATTCACCACAGCAGCAAAAAAAAAAAAAAAAAAAAAAAAAGGAAAAGAAAAGAAAACTTAAGATTATACCGAACCAAGGAGTCAAAAGAACTCTACAAGGAAAACTATGAAACACTGCAGAAAGAAATAACAGATGACACAAAAAATGGAAACACATCCCATGCTCATGGATGGGTAGAATCAATATTGTGAAAATGATCATATTATCAAAAGCAATCTACAAATTTAATGTAATCCCCATTAAAATACCCCCCATCATTCTTCACATAATTAGAAAAAAAATACTAAACTTTGTATGGAACCAAAAAAGAGCCCACATAGCCAAAGGAAGACTAAGCAAAAATGGAATAAATCTGGAGGCATCAAACTCCCTGAATTTAAACTATACTATAAGGCCATAGTCACAAAAACAGCATGGTACTTATATAAAAATAGGCACATAGACCAATGGAACAGAATAGAGAACCCTGAAATTAACCCAAATATTTACAGCCAAATGATCTTTGAGAAATCAAACAAAAGACATAAAGTGGGGAAAGGACACCCTTTTCAACATAATGCTGGGATAATTGGCTGGTTACATGTGAGAGAATGAAATTGTATCATCATCTCTCAACTTATACAAAAATCAACTAAAGATGGGTTAAGGACTTAAACCTAATACTTGAAACTATAAAAATTCTAAAATATAACATTGTAAAAACCCTTGTAGACATTGGCTTAGCTGAGAATTTCATGATCAAACACCGAAAAGCAAATGCAACACAAGATAAACAAACAAAAACCATAAATAGCTGGGACCTAATTAAACTAAAGAGCTTTTTCACATCAAAAGGAAGTCAGCAGACTAAACAGGAACCCCACAGAGGGGGAAAAAGTTTTCACAAGCTATGCTTCTGACAAAGGACTAATATCCAGAATCTACAATGAACTTAAAAAAAATCGTAAGACAAACAATCCCATCAAAAAGTGGGCTAAGAACCTAAATAGACAATTCTCAAAAAAAAAAAAAAAAAATACAACAGGCAACAAGCATATGAAAAAATGCTCAACATCACTAATGAGCAGGGAAATGCAAATAAAAATGCAATGCAATACCACCTTACTCCCAGAAGAATGTCCATAATCAAAAAATTTAAAAAACAGTAAATGTCAGTGTGAATGCGGTGATCACGGAACATTTCTACAAGTGGTGGGAACGTAAGCTAGTACAGCCACTATGGAAAACAGTAAACAGTGTGGATATTCCTTAAAGAACTAAAAACAGAACTACATATGATCCAGCAATCCCACTATTGAGTATCTACCCAGAGGAAAAGAGGCCACTATACAAACAAGATACTTGCACACACATGATTATAGCAGCCCAGTTCACAATTGCAAAATCGTGGAACCAAACCAACTGCCCATCAATCAACAAGTGAATAAAGAAATTGTGGTGTATATATGTGATCAAATACTACTTAGCCATAAAATGTAATGAACTGACAGCATTTGCAGTGACCTGGATGAGACTGGAGATAATTATTTTAAGTGAAGTAACTCAGGAATGGAAAATGAAATATCACATGTTCTCACTGATATGTGGAAGCTAAGCAATGAGAATGCAAAGGCATAAGAATAATACAATGGACTTTGGGGACTTGGGGAGAAGTGTAGGGGTGGGAGCAAGGTATAAAATACTGCAAATATGGTGCAGTGTATACTGCTGTGATGATGGGTGCACTAAAATCTGACAAATAACTACAAAAGAACTTACTTATGTAACAAAATACCACCTGTACCCCCCAAACTTATGGAAAAGTAATTTTAAAAAGGGAAAAACATACCCGGATGAAAAAATCTATACCAAAAAAACCCATGACACAAGTTTACCTACATAACAAACCTGCACTTGTACCCCTGAACTTCAAATAAAATTAAATAAAACTTATAATGACATTGCTATATTCTCTTGCTAAATTCACTTATTTATCATTATAGAGTGAACTTCTTTGTATCTACTTATAGACTTTGTCTTGAAATCTATTTAGCCTGACATAAATACAGTTACTTCTGCTCTGTTTTGGTTCTCATTGGTATGGAATATCATTTCATCTCTTTATTTTCAGTCTATGTATGCCTTTATAGATAAGGTGCATTTCTTTCTCTCTTTTTTTTTTTTGCCATTTCTTTCTTTTTATTTACAGTTTGTATTCAATGCAAATCAATTCCATAACATAAGAAGTGACTATGAATCAAAGAATAAATACACAAACACAATATACAATCCAAAATAGATGTACAGCATTCTGGAATAAAGCAAAAGAGTGTTCATTCACACACACCATAGCTTCAGATGTGTTCAATCTGTTTGTTCCCATGTAGTTTTCTAAAGATGGAAAAAAATGACTTTGGTCATCAAGACTACTGTGGCCATATTAGATTCCTGGAACATCTAAGCATCAGTGTGTGACCATGTGAACAAAAGACTTCAGGGAGTGTCTACTTTTTAAAAGGTTTCTGTGTGTCGAGGCAGTTGTAAAAGATTTACTGTCGAATCAAGCCCACTTTTAGGCTTAGGACCAGGTTCTAACTATCTAGAAATATTGATTGATAACAAAAAGTGTTCCAAATGTGGCTATTCTGATCCACAATTATTTTTTAAAGAAAAAAAAGTACATATATAGAAAGAGTATAAAAGCTTTTGTGAATTTAATGCAAATTAACTTCCAGTCTTCACTTCCCAAATACTTGATTTACAGTTTTGATTCCTTTACATTTTTGCCTTTTTAATTTCAAAATTTGCAATTTTGCCTTCAAAACAGATCTTTTTTTATTGTAAAAAATATTCAACATATGCAGAAATAAAAAACATTTTGATGGCCAGGCACAGGGACTCAAGCCTATAATCTCAGCACTTTGAGAGGCCGAGGCAGGTGGATCACCTAAAGTCAGGAGTTCAAAACCAGCCTGGGCAACATGGTGAAACCCTGTCTTTAGTAAAATTACAAAAATTAGCCAGGCATGGTGGCAGGTGCCTGTAATCCCAGCTACTTGGGAGGCTGAGGCAGGAGAATTGCTTGAGCTTGGGAGGCAGAGGGTGCACTGAGCTGAGATCGCGCCACTGCACTCCAGACTGGGCGACAAAGTGAGGCTCCCTCTAAAAAAATAATAATAATAAAAACATTTTGAAATTAGTCACGGTCAATACAATTCTACTCTTTGGAATCTGTTTAGCTAAATGAATGTAGCTCTCTTGTTGAATGGAAATAGGTGATAGGAAATGCCTACCATTTGACTCTATATGGATAATCAAGAGTTTCTCAGAATGCTTGGACCCGGGGGTAAATTCTCATTCACCATTGCCCTGGCACATGTCAATCACTACATAAAAGGTCAAATGCAATGTCAAATCCAAAGACTCAAGAGGAAAGTGAGTTCAGTTCCCAAGAGAACGGCAATAGCTCAACAATGTAAAACTTCATCTAGAATATATCAGCATTAAATTAGTACTGTTGAAACAACACGTTGAGAAATTGCAGTAACACCTGGAAGTTCCTTCTAATGTACATATAAATAAAATCATGGAAGCTTTTTATATTACCTGTTTATGGCCTTATAGAATTAATGAACCAGATGAAAACTGAATCTCCATTCCACAATCACATCCTTTATTACTAATCTTATATTCAAGGTAGTATTAAGTGTCCATATTTCTTAAGCCACATTCAAGGAAATCATGTCTTAGCTATTTTGGATGTTGCCTCTCCTTCATCTTGTACATGAAACACCAGCAGATTTAATATTGGCATCCATCATCTAGTCAAACCTCTCATATATTCTTCAAACCAATCAAATTTGGGATTCTAAACATTTTCTGTGTCAATAAAAGGTGTGGAATTAGTAGATTCGATGAAGACCTGTTTTTCCTTGCCACATTGGACTTCCAGATGCCATTTGGATTGGGTTTAGAAGATGGAGAAGTTTAGAAGATGTTTCTTGGCCCGAGTCTCTTAACAAGTAGAGATGTAGAAGAGAGAGTGAGACCACAAAGAGACTTGCTGTTGACTGCAGGGCACCACCAACCGCCTTGATGGTGGCATTAGCTGGATTTGGGGCAGTCGAAGTACTCTGGGAGGAGTTACTTGAAACTGTTACAACAGTTGTTTCATTGGAATAAATCTGCATGGGTAGGAGCAGTGCCAGCAGCAGCAGCCCCAGCCCAAGCCTGGCCACCATTGCTCTGCCCATGTGCCCTCCCTTGGTGCTCTGCACGTCTCGCTGGATGCTGGGTACTTGAAGAACTGCTGGCTCCGGGAGGGTGCAGGCAAGGTCTGACGTTCATTTCTTGTAGGCAACTAATCAATGGGTCTTGTTTTTTTACTCTTTTAGCCAATCTATGTGTTTTGATTGGAGAGTTTAATTGATTTACATTCAATGTTATTATGGATAAGTAAGGTCTTAATCTTGCCATTCTATTTTTTGCTTTCTGGATGTTTTATGGTCTTCACCTTCTTCTTGTTTTCCCTATCTTTCTCTAGTTAAGCAAATTTTCTCTGGTAATATGATTTAATTTATTGTTTTTCATTTTTTTGTGTGTATTGATTGTGTATTTTTTTGGTTCAAGATTACCATGTGACTTGCAAATACTATCCTATGGCTCATTTTTTTAAACCTGATAACACCACTATTTGCATAAACAACAAAAAACAAGCAAAGAAAACAATAAAAACTCTTCAGTCTTAAGTTCATCCTCCTTCTTTATAATTTATTGTTGTTTGTATTTATATCTTTATGTGCTGACTGTGTCTTGAAAAGTTGTTCTACTTATTATTTTTTATTTGTTCATTGTTTATTCTTTCTACTTAAGATGAGAGTAGTTTACACACCACAGTTAGTGTTTTAATTTTCTGTGATTTTATGTGTACTTCATATTATCAGTGAGTTTTGTACCTTCAGATGATTATGTATTTTTCTTTCTAATCAAAGTAGTTTCTTTAGCATTTTCTGTAGGACAGGTCTGGTATTGAAGAAATATCTTAGTTTTGTTTGTCTGGGAAAGCCTTTATTTCTCCTTCATGTTTGAATAATATTTTCACTGGATATGCTCTTCCATAGTAAAAGTTTTTTTTTTTCCTTTAGAACTTTAAATATGTCATGCCACTCTCACCTGGTCCTTAAGGTTTCCACTGAAAAGTCTGCTTCCAGACATGTTGAAGCTTTATTGCATGTTATTTGTTTCTTTTCTTTTTTCTTTTTTTTTTTTTTTCTGCTTTTCATTCTGTTTTTAGGATCCCTTTTGGTCTTTGACCTTTGGGAGTTTGATTATTCAAACTTCTTTGGTCTTCTTTGGGTTAAATCTGCTTGGTGTTCTATGACCTTCTCATACTTGAATATTGATATATTTATCAATAGGTTTGAAAAGTTCTCTGTCATTCCTAGGTTTGGGAAGTTCTCTGTTATTATCAAACTGGATAAACATTCTACCACATTACTTTCTCTACCACCTCTTTAAGGTCCATAACTATTAGATTTGTTCTTTTGATGCTAATTTCTAGATTCTGTATGCAAGATTCATTTTTTAAAAATTATCTTTTCTTGTCTCGCAACTGTGTATTTTCAAACACCTTGTCTTCAGTCTCACTAATTCTTTCTTTTGATTGATCAATTCTGCTATTAAAGTTCTCTGATGAATTTTTCAGTATGCCAATTGCATTTTTCAACTCTAGGATTTTTACTTGATTCTTCTGAATAAATTCAATCTCTGTTCAGTTTATCAGATATAATTCTGAATTCCTTTTCTGTGTTATCTTGAATTTCTTTGAGTTTCCTCAACACAGTTATTTTGAAGTCTCTATCTGAAAGATCACATATATTTCTTTGTCCATGATTGGTCCCTGGTGCCTTATTTAGTTTCTTTGGTGAGGTCATATTTTCCTGGATGGTGTTGATGCTAGTTAATGTTCTTCAGCATCTGGGCATTGAAGAGTTATTTATTGTAGTCTTCACTGTCTGGGTTTATTTGTAGCCATCCTTCTGTGGAAGGCTTTCCAGATATTAAAAGACTCAAATGCTGTGATCAACACTTTATCTCCTTTAGGGGGCATGTTAAGCCCAGTAACACTGTGGTTCTTGCAGACTCATAGAGATACCACCTTGATAGTCTTCTACGAGGTCCAGGAGATTTATCTGGATTACCAGGCAGATACCCTTGTTCTTTATCCTTCACTTTTTTTTCAAACATACAGAGTCTCTATCTCTGTTATAAGCCACCTAAATAAAGCTGGGGGTGGTGTGACACAAGCACCTCTGTGGCTGTCACCACTAGGTCTGCATTGTGTCACACCTTAAGCCAGCACAACACTGAGTTCAACCCAAAACCCACTGTAACCACTCCCTGGCTGCTTTCTTTGTTCACCCAAGGATTTGGGACTCTACAGTCAGCAGGTAGCAATGCCAGGAAGGTCTGTGACCTTACCTTCAGGGCAGCAAGTACCTCCAATCCCCAGGTGGGTCCAGAAGTGCTATCTGGAAGTCAGGGACTAGAGCCAAAACTTTAGAAGTCTAATGGAATTATTTCAAAAAAAAAAACAGAAGTCAAGTTTAAGGAATTTTACTAGACAAATATTGGACAATTTTATCATTAAAAGAATATCAGTGTAAGTGTATATAACACCTTATTTTTTTTGAAATCCATGAGTTCATATTGATAACGTAAAAAAAGGTGGAAAAGGGAGAAGAAGGTTAATTTTTTTAAATATGTGCATGTGGTGGTAGAGTACTCTTCTTTACAAAGAATGTTCACTAAGAAATATTGAGGGCATACAAAATCACCATTCTACCACCTCTACTGTATGATTAATTTTGCCATTCATTATCATCAATAGGTACTAAAACTGGCAGGCAAAACATTGTTGACAAACAAGATATTCACACAATGTGGTGATATTGTGGCTATATAAGGCATGTCTTTATTTGTAAGAGGTGTATGTTGAATTATTTAGGTATAACATGTGATGCTTGCAACTTATTTTCAAATGGTTTATCAAAAACTTAAATATGAACATCATTCATGTAAATTTGTAAATTACATAAATGTGTGTATATATGTGTATATATACATATATGTGTATATATGCACATAAATATGTGTATATATATAATCATATACACGTGTGTGTGTGTGTGTGTGTGTGTGTATAAGTAGAGAGAGAGAGGAAGAGCAGAGAAAACACGAAGTGGCTACAATGTTAGCCATTGATAAGTCTGAGAATATGCACAAAGAGGTAGAGGTGTTCAGATGTTCACTCAGTGTCTTTAAACTTTTCTTCACGTTTGAAAATTTCAGAATAAAAATTAGAAAAAAAAGTGTTTGAAATCTTACACTAAAAATGTATTAAAACAATTCTGTTACCCAGAGCACATCTTAGTGTTTTTATAAATTGTATGAAATAGTGCTTGCTGCTTAAATACAAACTTTGCAGGTAGCAAAACAGCCAATTTACAAAGATATATGTCAGTGAGCGCTCTCCTTCAGGATGATAATTGAAAAAAAATTTAAAAACAGCACATTACCTCCCTTGCACACCACCATCCTATTCTTGTGTAAAATAAAAGAGCAGCTACATTGAGAATATTATGTGCAGTCTAAGAAATAATTCTAAATCACATATTCTTTTTAATTTTTTTAAAATTACACTTTAAGTTCTTGGATACATGTGCGAATGTTCAGGTTTGTTACAAAGGTATACACGTACCATGGTGGTTGGCTATACCCATTTACCCATCATCTACATTAGGTATGTCTCCTAATGCTACTCCTCACCTACCCCCACCCCACTGACATGCCCCGGTGTGTGATGTTTCCCTCCCTAGGTCCAGGTGTTCTCACTGTTCAACTCCCACTTATGAGTGAAAATATGTAGTGTTTGGTTTTCTGTTCTTGTGTTAGTTTGCTGAGAATGATGGGTTCCAGCTTCATTCGTGTGCCTGAAAAGGACATGAACTCATCCTTTTTTATGGCTGCATAGTATTCCATAGTGTATATGTGCCACAATTTCTTTATCCAGTCTATCATTGATGGGCATTTGAGTTGGTTCCAAGTCTTTGCTATTGTGAACAGTGCTGCAATAAACATACATGTGCATGTGTCTTTATAGTAGAATGATTTATAAATCATATGTTCTTTTTTATAATTAAATGTATCAATACATATGGCATTTAGAACAGTCTGTGTCATACAATAAAACATTTAACCAATGCTAAATTTATTATTTGTATTGATACATCTATACATATTGTGGGCTGTATGTGATATTCTGATATACGCATTTAATCTGTAATGATCAAATCAAGGTGTTTAGGATCTTCATTACCTCAAACATTTATCATTTTATATATCGGAAACAGAGTCACTCAACTCTGCTATCAAACACCAGATCTTATTTATTCTATCTAACTGTATGTTGGCAACCATTAACCAACCTCTCTCATCCTCCACCACACTTCCTATTCTCTACTAACCATCTTTCTATTCTTTACCTTCATGAAAACAACTTTTTTAGCTCGTACAAATGCTTAAGAAGATGTGATATTTCTCTTTCTCTGCTCAGCTTATTTCATTTAACCTGCAGTTTCATCCATTTTGCTGTAATTGACAGGATTTCCTTCATTTTAATAGCTGAATAGCATTTTATCAGGTATGAATGACATTTTCTTTTTTCATTCATCCACTGATGGACACTTAGGTTGATTTCATATCTTGATTATTGTCAATAGTGCTGAAAACCATGAGGGTGCAAGAATCCCTTTGATACACTAATGTCCTTTCCTTGGGCTAAATACTCAGTAGCGAGATTGCTGGATCATGTGGTAATTATATATTTAGTGTTTTACAAACCTCTGTGTTGTTTTTTTCATAATGGCTGTATTAAATTGCATTTCCACCAACACTGTATAATGATTCCTTTTTTTTTTTCTACATCTTCACCAGTATTTGTTATGTTTTCTCTATTTGGTAACAGCCATTCTAACTAGGTGAGATGATATCTCATTGTGGTATTGATTTGCCTTTTTCTTATGATTAGAGATGTTGAGCATTTTTTGTATATACCAGTTGATCACTTGTGTGGTCTTTTTGAAAATGTCTGTTCAGGTCTTTTGCCCATTTTTAATGAGATTATGATACAATGATGATGATGCTGATGATAATGATGACTGTTGTTGAGTTGTTTTAGTTCCTTGTATTTTCTGGATATTAGTCTCTTGTAAGATGAAGAGTTTGGAAATATTTTCTCTTATTCCACAGATTGTCTCTTAGCTTTGTTGATTGTTCATTTTGTGGCAAAGAAGCTTTTCAGTTTAATACAGTCCCTTTTGTCGGATTATTTTGTCTGTGCTTTGGAAGCCATAAAATTTGTGCCTAGACCAATGTCCTGGAGCATTTCTCATACGTTTTTTTCCTAGTAGTTTTACAGTTTGGATTTTATGTTTAAGTTGCATTATATTTTTAATTGATTTTTATATTGGTGAGAGATAGGCAACCAGTTTTATTCTTCTGCATATGAATATCCAATATTCCCGGGCTCTTTTATTGAAGAAGGTGTCCATTACCTAATGAATGCTCTTGGCACGTTTTTCAAAAATGAGTTGGCTGTAAATACATTACCTTATTTCTGTTTTCTCTATTCTGTTTCATTGGTTTGAGTGTCTATTTTCAATACCAATACTACACTGGTTTTGTTACGATAGCTTTGTAGTATATTTTGAAGTCAGGCAGTGTGATGCTTCCAATTTTGTTCTTTTTATTGAGGACTACATTGACTATTTGGGGTCCCATACAAATTTGACGATTACTTTTCTATTTCTGTGAAGAACATCATTGGAATTTTGACAGGGATAGCATTGAATCCATAGATTGCTTTGAGTAGTACGGTCATTCTAACAATACTACTTTTGATCCATGAGCATGGGGTAGCTTTACATTTGTTTTTTCACTCTTCAATTTCTTTCATCAGTGTTTTCTAGTTAGCATTGAAAGGTCTTTCCCCTCCTATATTAAATTTATTCCTGAGTATTTTATTTTTTTAAGCATCATAAATAGGATTGTCTTCCCAATTTCTTTTTCAGCTAGTTCATTATTAGTGTATAAAAACACTGCTGATTTTTGTATGATTATTGTGTATCTGGCAACTTTATTGAATTTGTTTATCATTTCTAATAATTTGGGGGTGGAATCTATAGTATTCCTTAGATAAGATCATATTATCTGCACAGAGGGACAATTTGATTTTCTCTTTTCCAATTTAGATACCTTTTTTTTCTTTTCCTTGCCTGATCACTCAGGCTAGAGATTCCAACATTAGGTTGAATAACTGTGGTAAACGTGGGCATCCTCCTCTTGTTCCAGTTCTTAGAGGAATGGCTTTCAGCTTTTCCTTATTCAGTATAATGTTAGTTTTGAGTTTGTAATATATGACCTTTTTTATGCTGAGTTTTGTTCCTTCAATATATGACTTGTTGAGAGTTTTTATCATGAAAAAAATGTTGAATATTATCAAATGCTTTTTCTGCATCTGTTAAGATACTCATATAATTTTTGTCCTTAATTCCATGATGTGATATATTAAATTTATTTATTTTCATATGTTGATCTAGCCTTATATTCTTGAAATAAATACCACTTGCTCATTGTCTATTGTTGTTTTGATGTGTTTTTGGATTTGGTAGCATTTTCTTGAGGAATTTTATATCTGTGTCCCTCGGGAATATAGGCTTATAGTTTCTTTTTTGATTGTCTACTTGTTTGGTTTTGTTTTCCAGGTAATGCTGGTCTCATAGAATGAGTTTTGGAGAATTTCCTTCTGTTTAACTTTTTGGACAAGTTTGAAAACAACTGGTGTTAGTTTGTCTTTATAAGTTTGGAGGAATTCAGCATCAAGCCACCTTCATTGGGAGACTTTTCATTACTGATTCAATCTTCTTACTCAATATTGATCTGTTCAAGTTTTTTTTTTTGGTTTTTTTTGTTTTTTGTTTTTTGTTTTTTTTTTTGAGACGGAGTCTCGCTCTGTTGCCCAGGCTGGAGTGCAGTGGCGCGATCTCGGCTCACTGCAAGCTCCACCTCCCGGGTTCACGCCATTCTTCCACCTCAGCCTCCGAGTAGCTGGGACTACAGGCGCCCGCCACCACGCCTGGCTAGTTTTTTGTATTTTTAGTAGAGACGGGTTTCACCATGTTAGCCAGGATGGTCTCGATCTCCTGACCTCGTGATCCACCCGCCTCGGCCTCCCAAAGTGCTGGGATTACAGGCTTGAGCCACCGCGGCTGGCCTGTTTTTTTTGGTTTTTTTTTTTCTGGTTTAATCTTGGTAGGTTTTATATGCCCAGAAGGTTTTATATGTCCAGGAATTAATTTATTTTCTCTAGGTTTCTTTTCAAATTTGTTATATTATAGTTGTTGATAATAGTCTCTAATGATCTGTGTATTTCTATAATAGTCTCTAATGATCTGATGTATTTCTGTGGTATCAGTTGAAATGTCTCCTTTTCATTTCTTATTTTATGTATTTAGATCTTCTCTCTTTTTTCCTTGGTTCATTTAGCTAGTGGTTTATCAATTTTGTTTATAGTTTTAAACTACCAAGATTTTGTTAAGTAATTTTACTTGCTAAGGGCTTTGAAGGCCCTTGGTCTTGCTTAACCTAAATTTCTAGGGAATAGATAAGATTAGGGGGGAGATTGGTAGTAGGAGGGTGGAGATAGTGGTGAGTGTGGGGATGAGGAGTGTGGGTTTTGTGTTTTCAAGTTGTCACGTTATTTTTGTGTTGTTAGACGTGGCCGACAGAGCGAGACTCCATCTCAAAAAAAAAAAAAAGAATCTTCAGAATTTTTTAGTCTTTATTGTGTTTAGTTCTGCTATGATTTTTATTTTTCTTTGTGTCTACCAGTTTTGAGTTTGTCTCATATGTGCTTTCCTGTTCCTTGAGGTGCATCATTAGATTATTTATTTGAAATGTTTTTACTTTTTTGTGCAAGTCTTTATTGCCATAACCTTCCCTCTTAGCATTGCCTTTTCTATGTCCCATAGGTTTTGATATGTTGCATTTCTATTTTTATTGTTTCAATAAAAATTTTTATTTTCTTCTAAATTTCTTCATTGACTCAATCATCCTTCAGGAGCATATTGTTTAATTTCCATGTGTTTGTACAGTTTCTAAAGTTATCTTGATACGGATTTCTAGTTTTGTTCAAGTGTGGTCTGAAAAAATACTTGATATGATTTTAATTTTTATAAATTTGTTAAGATTTGTTTTGTGTCCTAACATATTGTCTATTCTAGAGAATGTTCCATTTGCTAATGAAAAGATGTGTATTCTCGAGCTATTTGATAAAATTTTCTATTAATGTTTGTTAGGTTCATTTGGTCTATTGTGCAGATTAAGTCCAGTGTTTCTTTGATAATTTATTTTGTCTAGATGATATATCCAATGCTGACTGTGGGTGTTGGGACTTCCAGTCATCATGTTTTGAATTCCCCAACTGCATTTGTATTGGGGTTTATCTCTTATGTTACCTCTTATAAATGAAGGATATGTGTTTCATATATGTGTGTGCTCTGTTTTGTACATATATATTTAAAATTGTTATATCTTCTTGCTGAGTTGCTTCTTTTATTATTATTTAATGACTTTCTTTTCATGCTTTTTGACTTAATGTCGACTTTGTCTGATGTAAGTATAGCTACTCTAGCATGCTTTTGGCTTCTGTTTATGTGAAATATTTTTTCCATCTCTTCACTTTCAGTCTATTTATTTACAGATGAAGTGAGTTTATTGTAAGCAGCCTATAGTTAGGTCTTGTTTTTTAAATCTATTCTACTAGTCTATATATTTTATCGAGGGAATTTAAGCCATTTACATTCAAGCTTATTACTGATAGTTGATGACTCACTCTTGTCAGTTGGTTGTTTTCTGATTGTTTTATATGTCTTTATTTTTTTCTTCCTTTTTTATTGTTTGCCTCTACCATTTGATGGGTTTTGTGTGTGTGTGTGTGTGTGTGTGTGTGTGTGTGTATAGTGATAATGTTTGCCTCTTTTCTCTTTTTCATTTTTTTTCTGTTTTACTAGTAAGTTTTATATTTTTGTGCGTTTTTATAATGCTATATATCATTCTCTGCTTCCAGATATATGTCTTCCTTACTTATTTATTGTAAAATATGTCTAGGTGTAAAATTCCCTCAGTTTTTGTTTGCCTATGAAAGACTATTTCTTCTTTATTTTTGAAGGATAGTTTTCTTGGATGTAGTTAGAATTCTTGACTGACTTTTTTTTTTTTTTTTCATCCAGCACTATGAATACAGCATCGCATTCTCTCCTGTCCGGTAAGGTTTCTGCTGAGAAATCCTCTGTTAATCTAATGGAGAGACCATTATATGTGATTTTACACTTTTCTTCTTCTGTTTTTAGAATTCTCACTTTGTGTTTGTCTTTTGACAGCTTGACTATAACATGCCTTAAAGAAGACCTTTTTGTGTTGAATCTATCAGGAGATCTTGGAGCTACTTGTATCTTGATGCCTATATATCTTGCAAAACTTGTGAGATTTTCAGCTATCATTTTTAAAAATAGGTTTTCTATGACTTTGCCCATCATTTCTCTTTCTATGTCTCCCAAAATTTGAAAATTGGTCACTTTATGGTGTCCCATGTATCACATAGGCTTTCCTATTTTTCTTGTTCTTTTTTATTATTTTTTGTCTGACTAGGTTGTTTCAAAAGCGCTTTATTAAAGTACCAAAATTATTTCTTCAGCTCAATCTAGTCTATTGTTGAAGCTCTTGGTTATATTTTTATCTTATTTCTTAAATTATTAGCTCTTTTTATGATTTCTATTTCTCATTCAGATTACAAATTATTTTTCTGATTTCTCTTTATTATTCATCTGTGTTCTCTTTTATCTCACAGAGTTTCTTTAACATTATTTTGAATTCATTTTTTGGCACTTCATAGATTTTCTTTCGGCTGGGATATTTCATTGCAGAATTATTGTGTTTCTATGAAGGTTTATATTTCCTTTCTCTTTCATATTTCCTGTGTTTTTACAATGATATCTTCACCTCTGGTGTAACAGTCATTTTTTTTCCCAATTTTATGAATTGACTTTCTAAGAGAATGACTTACTTCTATACATATATCTATAGTTTTGGTTGGGTAATGTTCTTTGGCTTTGATTCTGAGTGAATACCATGGTGTAGTCTTCATATAATTTCTTTGGCTGTAATCAGTGTTTGTGATGTCTGTGAGTTCCTCAAAGTCTTAGGCTGTGGCTTTTAATGGAGGCTGTGGTAAGGATTTGCTAGGGATGGGGATGCCTGACAGTCCAGTCCTCAGGCATCAGTGGTGGTGGTCCAAAGGTTTCAGTCTTCAGGCTCTGGGCACCATGCATGGGCACTGGTAGTATTGATTTCAGATGGGCTCATCCTTGGGCCTTCCAGTCATCATGTTTGGGTGCTGGCGGTGGTGGATTGAGATTGCAGGACGTGGTCCCCCAAGCAACATGAAGAGAGTCAGCATTGGCAGTAGCAGTGGTAGGGCAACCTTCAGGCTTCCAAGTAGGTTACACACCTATCAGTAGTAGAGGCACTTAGCTGGATGGGCAATCACCATATCCCTAAGTGATATGCATTGGTCAATGCTGGCATCAGCAGTAGCTGGCAGGGTGGACCAGGCCCCAGGTCCCAGGCCCTGGGATGCACATACGAGAACCAGCAGCAGAAGACAGGGTGGGACCATCCTTATGGACCTGGATGACAATCACTTGTACCACTTGTGGTGGACAAGGCGTGCCTTATCCCCATCACCACATGCAATACATGTGGTCAGCAGTGGAATGTATGGTGGGACTGTCCTCAGGCTCTTGGGCAACATTCATGGGTGCCATCAGTGGCAGGCAAGGCAAGCTGATCTCTAAACTCACAGATGATACATGTGTGTGACAGGGGCAGTGGGCCGTGTGGGCCTGTCCTTGAGCTTCTTGATGTTTTGCATGGATGAGGTCTGCAATGGGCAGTGCAGATAAATCCCCTGTCCCCTATATGGCACACTGGGTGCTAGTGATTGTGGTGGTGGGTAAGAAGGGCCTGTCTTCAAGACACCTAGATGGTGCATACTAGCAGTGGCAGGCATGACAGATCTGTTCTCAGGCCCCAGGATGGCTTGTAGGTTGCTCAGTGCCTAGTCCTCCTAAAGGTGGATGCAGGAGTATGGAAGCCCTGCTGTTGAGGGGTGGTGCAGTTGCTGTCAGTAGCAGCAGCCTTGAGCAGGTGGCTCTAAGAAGTACATACTTTGGCTCCGTTTGTCCCAGGGGCAGCCTCCCTATTGTTCTAAACTTTCTATTTCCTGAGGTTTAGGACATGACATGGGCTAGAGTGCTGGGGACACAACCACACAGCGGGGTCTAGCTGGCATCGTGATGCGACAGCCCTCTGGGTGAATGTCCTAAATCATGTATGCTTAGAAAGCATCTAAGTATCTACCATGCCATTTGACAGACCCTGCCCCTACAGATTTACATATCAAGAGACTGAGGACCAGAAATGTCTCTTGCCCAAAATTAAGCTGCTTCTTATTAGCATAGCTTTGGCTGAACCACAGTCTCCTGACAGTTTTATGTGCTTTCATGATGAAAAGACAGACCAACAGGGAGTGTAAAACAAACACTGTTATCACAAAAGACATGAAGAGAGAGAAAATAGCCTTGTTCACAAAATCCAGAATAAGAGAACTTGAAACCTTTTTCCTTAAAACTTGGAAGAAAACAAAAATGTTATTTTACACAGCAAATAGTGGTTTTATACAACTGTTATTTGAATAAGTAACATAGAATAAAAAAATTAAAATAAAATCCAAAAAGTTTTAGGTAGTCACAGAATATAAATTAATAATAAGCTCTTATTAGAGAAAGCTACTAAGGGAATATGATATGGTGCAAACAGGAGTAGACCACAGATTCTTGAGTTATAGACCTGAATTCTGGTCCTGCCACTGAGCCAACTTTGCACCTTAAGCAAAATTTATTTTTTCTATATGTTAAATGGATGGATTAGACAAAACCAGCATTTTTCAAAGTTCGTTCTTCAGAATATTAATTCTATGAAATCCTCTGTAAAATGAATTTTATATTCAAATAATTTGAACAAACATTAAATGTTATACAGTTTTCTTAGCATTTTATAATACACACTAGAATATTAAAAACTCTTGGAAGTCCTGAAATACAGAGTACTCTCAAACTTTATTTCATGCAATATTTTTCAAACATACCTAATCACAGAATTTATTTTTCTTGAAATATTTACTAATATCATGTAGGAATGCGATTACATGGAACCTCCTTTTGGTGAAATATTCTCTTCTTTTGAAGGCCCTGCTGATGGTTAAGCCTGAGCTGGCATTCATTCTATATTATAATGTCTTTTTGATATAGAATGTATTACAGAAGTGTAGGCCAGGTGTGGTGGCTCACATCTATAATCCCAGCACTTTGGGAGGCCAAGGCTGGAAGATCACCTGAGGTCAGGAATTCAAGACCAGCCTGGGCAACACGGTGAGACACCATCTCTACTAAAAATACAAAAATTAGCCAGGTGTGGTGGCAGGCACCTGTAGTCCCAGCTACTTGGGAGGCTGAGGCAGGAGAATTGCTTAAACCTGGGAGGTGGTGGTTGCAGTGAGCTGAGATCATACCACTGCACTCCAGCTTGGGTGACAGAGTAAGACTCCATCTCAAAAAAAACCAAAAATAATAATATATTACAGGAATGTGTTTGGAGTAATATTGTATACACAGACACATACATATACATACATGTATATATGTACATACATGTATGTATACATATACATACATGTATGTATATGTATGCATGTGCATAACTTACAAACACACATATGCCATATAGCTTCCATTTGTACCTCAAAATCAACTTCCAAGGTGGCTGACCTAATTGGACTTCATCTTCTAGATTCTTGTGTCCTCTGGGTTCAGCCAACGGGAGGCACTATAGGAAAATTGGATAAAGGACAATGAAGTCAACATTATTATTGCCTTGGCTTCCTCTCTGAGAACTTGGCCTGTGTGACTTAAATCTGTAAACCGAAAAACACTGCTCTTTTCAAGGTGGCCAACTCTACAGAATTGCCTCTTCTTCCAGATATTAGCAATTGCTCCCTCCCCTAGTCCTCTCCTAGAAGTGATAACAGCTCAAGGTCCGCTATCTTGGCTGACTTCCCTATCTCTTGTTTCTGCCTCATATCTATCCCCTTTATAAATAGCCCCTTTGTAAAGAAGTCTGTTTGAAATTATCCTGTTTTGAGTATGCCATCTGCTTCTGCTTGAGACCCTAACTAATCCACTGTTTTCAGCAAGTTTAGCTAGAAGTTCATGTGGAATCTCCAGGTGGAGATATACAGAAGTAGAGAATTGGATCAATGGGTTTGGAGCTCAAGAGAGGTGCCTAAACTAGAGCTAGTGATATGATACTCATTAATTATGGGAGGACGTTGAAACTGTGGCAGAGAAGGTAATTGTCCAACAAGAGTGTAGAGTAAGAGAGACTTAAAACAGAAGAAATCCAGCAAGGAAGGACTATTACCTCCTAAAAAGAGGAATTCCTCAGCGTAAAAATATGGTTGTTTAAAGAGAAAGGACCCAGACAAAAAGAAGGTGGATAATTTTAAGGGATATTTTATCCGGACCATCTCTACCTGTTAATAACACTTTCTAGGAACTTTGAGTTTGGGTGTCTTCAGATTCTGGTGGTGCTTAGACTTTGCTGGATACACTGTGCCACCTGGGATCTCTCTGATATCTTGTTTTTCTCTGTGTCCATAACAATTCCTTCTCTTCCTGATTCACACATTCTCCCTACAGATGTTAACACAACTGATCAAGCTGTGATCAAGCTGCTTCAGGAAGATAAATATATTTTCTCTTAACATTGTATGTTGATTTTATCAACCAACTTCTGAGATCTGGGATAGTTCCACTGCCTTCCTGTATACCATAAAATGTATCATTGCTGTGGTCCATGCATAAGCAATTACCAGGGGATACCTCCAATTCCATTCTTGCTATAAGAGAGAAAGTATCCTTGCCAAAATATTTTAAGAACAAGTTTATAAGAAGATGTCGCATAGAGTCAAAAAAAAGTTTTCTGGATTGGCAATCAGGAAATCTGGGTTTTTAAAATCTGAAAATGAACTAAACTTCCAACTAATTTTGGGCCTCAGTTTGTTTTGTCTTGTTTTGTTTTGTTTTTTAAATCTATAACATGAAAGAATTGGTCTAGATTGGTATTTTTCAAAATGTTTTCCTTGGAGCACTAGGCAACTACTTCAGAAAGTGCTTCAGGAAGCAATGGGAAATTGAGAAAGTGGGCTCTTGGTGAAGGATATAATTTGCATATTTTCCCCTCTAAATCTTATGTTGAAATATAATCCCCAATATTGGAGATGGGGCCTAGTGGAAGATGTTGGATCATAGAGGAGGATCCCTCCTGAATGGGTTAGCATCATTCTTGCTATAATGAGTGACTTTTCACTTTGAGTTCATGTGAGATCTGTTAATAAAAAACTTGTGACACCTTCCTTTTCTCTTTCTTGCTCCCACTCTTGCCATGTGATATGCCTGCTCCCCATTTGCCTTTCCATCATGATTATAAGCTTCCTAGTACCCTCAAAAGAAGCAGATCCTGGCACTATGCTTCCTGAACAATTTGCAGAACCATGAATCAACTAAATCTTCTTTTCTTTATACATTACGGAGCCTCAGGTATTTTTATAGCAACTCAAAAACAGACTTATATAAAAAACTGGTACTAAGAGGTGGGGCATTGTTATAAAGATACCTGAAAATGTGGAAGTGTCTTAGAAACTGAGTAGTGGGCAGAGACCGAAAGAGTTTAGAGGGCTCAGGAGAAGACAGGAAGATGAGAAAAAGTTTGAAAACAAATGGTTCCAAATCGCTATGACAAAAATGCTGATAGAAATATGGACAGTGAAGTCCAGGGTATGAGGTTTCAGATGGAAAATGAGGAAGTTATTGGAAACTAGAGTGAAGGTCACCCATGTTACACCCTAGCAAAGAACTTGGCTGCATTACGTCCAAGTCCTAAAGATCCGTTGAAATTTGGGCTTAAGAGTGATAACCTAGGGTATCTGGCAGGAGAAATTTATTTGTTTTATGTTTTATTTTAATAGTTTTGGGGATACAATTTTTTTGTTGTTGTTGTTACATGGATGAGTTCTTTAGTAGTAAATTCTGAGATTTTAGGGCACCTGTCTTCTGAGCAGTGAACACTGTACCCAATATGTTGTCTTTTATTCCTTGCCCCCCTCCCAAACTCCCCACCAAGTGTCCCCACAGTCTATTATATTGTTCTGCATGTCTTTGCATCCTCATAGCTTAGCTTCCGCTCATAAGTGAGAACATAGGACTTCTTTTTTCATTATTGAGTTACTTCACCTAGAATAATGACTTCCAGTTCCATCACAGTTGCTGCAAAAGATATTGTTTTTCCTTTCCTGAGTTCCTTTAATGGCTGAGTAGTATTTCATGGTGTATATATACATTTTCTTATCCACTTATTGATCAGTGGGTACTTGGGTTGGTTTCACATCCTTGCAGTTGTGAATTGCACTCCTATAAACATGCATGTGCATGTATCTTTTACGTATAATGATGGCATAAGAAATTTCTAAGCAGCAAAGCAATGTCTAAGCAAGAGGTGGTCTGCCTACCTCTAACAGCCTATGATCAGATATGGGAGCAAACAAATGACTTAAAGTTGGAACTTATATTTAAAAGGGAAGCAGAGAGTACAAGTTTGGTAAATTTGCAGCCTGGCCTGTGGTAAAGAAAGAATCCAAGCAGGCTATGGGACAACCAGTTGCTAGAGAGATTAGCATGACTAAAAGGGGGCACAGTGCTAATATCCAAGACAATGGGAAGAAGACCTGGAAGGCATTTCAGAAGTTTTCAGAACAGTCCTTCCCATCACAGGCCAGAGGCCTAGAAAGAAAGGATCGTTTCAGTGGCCTGCCCAGCCTCAGGACACTGCACCTCAAATCCTGGGTCCTCTGGCTCTAGCCTCAGCAGAGAAGGGCCCAGGTACAGCTCAAGCCACTGTTTCAGAGAGTGTAAGTTATAAGCCTTGGTAGATTCCACATAGTATGAAGCCGGCAGGTATGGAGAACACAAACGTGAAGTAGACTTGGCAGCTTCCACCTAGATTTCAGAGGATGTATGGAAAAATCTGGGTGCCTGCTGCTGGGGCAGAGCCACTGCACTGAGCCTCTACTAGGGTAAGATTGAGGGGAAATGTGGGGTTGGAGGACCCACACAGTGTCCCTACCAAGGAACTGCCTAGTGGAGCTATTGGAAGGGTGACCCCACCCTCCAGATCTGAGAATGATAGAGTAAGCAGTGCTTTTCATTCTCAGCCTGAAAAAGCCATAGGTACTGGACTTCAACTCATCAGAACAGCCACATGGGCTGCATCTAGCAAAGCCACAGGGGCAGAACTGCCCATACTATAGGCGTCCACCCCTCGCACCAGTGTACCCTGGATGTTGGACATGGAGTCAAAAGAGATTATTTTAGAGCTTTAAAATCTAATGACTGCTATATCTGGTTCTCAGGCTTGTGTGGGGAATATTATCCCTTTCTTTTGGCTGATTTATCCCTTTTGAAATGGGAATGTCTACCCAATGTCTGTACCATCATTCTACCTTGGGAGTAAATAACTTGTTTTCCATCTCACAGGCTCATAGGTAGAAGAAACATCTCCGCATGCAACTTTGGACTTTGGGCTCAGGACATGGGACTTTTGAGTTCAGGCTGGAAAGTTAAGACTTTGGGGGACTATTGGAAAAGTATGATTTTATTTTGCAATGTGAGAAGGACATGATATTTTAGGGGCCAGAGGCTTGATGATATATTTTGGATATTTGTCCCCTTCAAATCTCATGTTGAAAGGTAATCCCCATTGCTAGAGTTGTGGTCTAGTTGGAGGTGTTGGATCATGGGGGAGAATCCCTCATGAGTAGCTTAGCACCGTTCTTGCTGTAATAAGTTATTTCTTGCTCTGAGCTCACAAGTGATTTGGTTGTTTAAGAGTGTGGCATTTCCCCACCTTCTCTCTCTTGCTCTTGCTCTCACCACGTAACAAGCTTACTTCTCCTTCACCTTCTGCCATGATTGTAAGCTTCCTGAGGCCCTCATCAGAAACAGATGCCAGCACCATGCTTCATGTGCAGCCTGCAGAACCATGAGCCAATTCAACTCTTTTCTTTATAAATTACCAAGCCTCAGGTATTTCTTTATACCAATGCAAAAAATTGACTAATGCAGCCCATATCTCCACTTTTCCAGAGCAGCTTTGCTTTCTCTTGTAGACCTTCAATTCCATGTAAGATTTTATTTGAATGAAAGACTTGATTGCATGCCCAACCAACCAAAACACCCTGGATGATTTTTGAGATGCCTTCTAGAGATTATAGTCTAGACGTTTAAAGCTGAGAGCATAGATAATAGTATCTTACCTGAAAAAGATTGCTTTGTGAGATACTTTTGGCTCTCAGGTATTGTCATTCTATGGGCAGAGAAAGGCTACAGCTGAATAACCTTAGTCTCCCAGTGCTGGTACTGCCTTAGTCTGCTGTAATCCCATATCTCCAGCTATATGGTGGCAGAAAGGGGGAGCCTAGACTTTATTATGGTGTATTTTTGTCCCTCTCCCACAATGCATTATTCAGGGCTATGTGGGAGAGGGGTATTATTTAGGTAAGATGGACCAGGCTCCAAAATTAGAAAGCAAACAAACTCAAAATGTTTCTCTCACAAAACTGTGGTCTCTAATCTCTCCCCTCCCATCTTTATTATTCTTCTGTTAATTTTGTGGTCAGAACAAGTCTAAATACAAGTAAAATCTCCCCCATATGGTCATCCTTTTCAGCCAGTTTCCAAAGTACAGGGAACTGTGCTGCTGTCATCATTTGCTATACATCTGGAATCTCAAAAGAGGATGAAGCAAGGGTAAGCCTTGGCCTATGTCTCCTAACAGAAATTCTGATGTTGGGCTGCTGGAGACTGAGCCAGAGCAGAAAATAAAGAGAAAATCTTCTTTGTTTTGGCAAGGAAAGGGATACACGAAAGATAGGCCTCCACAGAAGATATGAATTGGTTGACAGAAATGTGGTTTGCAAGGCAGGTCAGAGAAAGAAACTAAATGAGAACTCTCAGAAATTAGATTCCAGCTGACAATAACCTTAGAAAGGAAAAAGAAATTTAGGCTCAAATTTTTTAAAGTAACCAGGAAAAGAGGCAGCTATCATGATGTCAGAGGATCCAAAAAGTTATTTCCTTGTCAAGACTTCTGCCTTTCTCACTATTGCTCCTTGACCGCCCTTACAGAGGAACTCAGGGAGAAAGGAATGGAGCTTAAGAGTGAAATTCCTTTGGGCTCTGTGACATCAATTTTCTACTTTGTCCAGATACCGTGACTTTTGAACGTGATATTAGAAATAATTCAAGTTCACTTCAATAAATGCTGACATAAGTGCCTACAAAGTGCCATACCATGTGTTAGGCCAAACATTTCACCGCCTAATAGGAGAAAGAGTAAACAAAATTTCAACACAAAGCTGAAGTGGAGTGATAGTTGTCCAAATAGTGTCTTGCAGAAGCATAAAGGAGGGGCACTTGACTTAAAGACACAGTTTCATAGAACATGAAATCTGGAGAGAAACAGAGAACATGCAGTCCAATTTCATCTCTGTGTGGATTGGAAAAGTGAGGTTCAGAACACTGAAGAGACTTGTCCAAGGTTACAGAACCAGCCAATGGCAGAACTGGACTTTCTAGTTTAGAGAATTAGGCTCAGTCAGTCCTCTGCCATTCTGCACAGATAATGAACTTTTCTTTCCTTCAAAGTGGGCATTTTGATCTGCAAATTCTCTCAGGACTCTGGCCTGGGAAAACATATAGAAGAAGCTAGTGAAGTGTCTGCAGTGTGAAGGACATGTCTGTTGATTTCCTGGAAAAGCAGAGTATATCTGTCTCTGTGTGTCCTTTCTCTTCTTATGATGTGCTCCACATTGACAGGGGTCACACAGAAACCTACCATCACTTATTTGTGTAGCAGGACTAGGATTCACAAATTTATTATCCCTAGCAGTGGAATTCTGGTTGGGAAGAAAACATCTTGAGTCCCCTTATCTCTTTCCCAGTTTAAGAGTTGTCGTTTCTAATACTCTCAGGGCAAGACAATGGTGGAAAAGTTTCTCTAACATAATTCCATTAAAAGTTTCATATTCCAGCCAGGCACAGTGGCTTTCACCTGAAATCCCAGTTACTTGGGAGGCTGAGGCAGGAGGATCTCTTGAGCCCAGGAGTTTGAAGCCAGCCTAGGCAACATAGCAAGACCCTATCTCTAAAAAAAAGTTTAATATTCCTGTTAGGTGGTCATTCAACACCTTTGTGAATACCTTCAGTAACAGGGACCCCACTCTCCTCAGAGATAAACAGTTCCACCTCAGAATAAATCTGATAGAAAGCACTGTCTTATAGCCAATAGACAGACATTTGATTCCCTGAAGTTTGCTCCCACTGGGGACATTTTCATTAGGTTGGTATCCTCTGACTTTCAGAGATTTGAAGACCAAACTTATACCACTTGGAGTTTTCTCTTCTCCAGGATCAACAATCTCACATCCTTCAATTGTTCTTCATGGGGCCTAGATTCTAGCTCTCTTCCTGACTGTAATGCTCTGGAGACATTCTTGTTTTGGCTCAAGAAAAGCATGTGGGGAAATGTACTCTTTCATATATTTCTGGTAGGAATGTTAATTGACAGAGATTCAGGATAGGATAATTTAGCAACATCTATAAATATTTTAAATATGGATACCCTATGACTCAGGAACTCTCCCTTTAAGACTGCATCCTACAAAAAATAGCAGCATCATTGGATGGATGGATAGATACATAGACAGACAGATAAATAAAGGTGGTATTTCTTATCACAGGAAAAACTGGAAAAGTTTAAGTGCTCACTAAACAAGCATTGATTTAAAAATTTGCTATAACCATATTATGAAATAAAGTGCTAGCAATGATGTGACTGAAGTAGAGCTACTTTATAATATGGAAAGATGCCCAAGGTACATTATGTGAAAAAGTAAGTTGAAAATCAATTTGCACTGTATGATTTCATTTTTGTAAAAACAATCCCACAAAATTATATGTGGGTATATTTATATGAAAACATAAATTTTATAGGCATAGGAAGCGTCTGGAAAGATACACACTAAATTATCTCTGAGACATGGGCTTGAAGGGGAAATGGAGGGGAGAGAGTTTTCTCCTTGATAAATGTCTATATTGGTTTCAATGAGCATGAATTACTTTTCAAATTAAAATACATTAAGATGATAAAATAAGAGGATAGCTGATGAAACCAAGTTGACCCATCACCTCTACTTCCTCATTTGTGACAGTCACCCCAGGGATATCTATACAGAGGCAGGTATAACATAGAGTTTACTGTGGGTCCTGAAACCAGACTGCCTGGGTTCAAATTCAAGCTTTGATTTAGTAGCACATGATTGTGGTGAAGTTACTTATAAATCAGTTTCCTCCTTTGTGAAATAGGGATAAACATTCTTACCTCAGGAAGTTATTCTGAGAATTAGTTTAATACATGTAAAGTACTTAAATCATGACTAGCACATAATAAAAGTTTAGTAGATATAAGTATGAATATAATTCGTGTTGTCTTATAATCAGTTATGCCCTGTCAGTTGCCAAGACTTTAAATACCCATCTTCCTTAACTCTTTCTTTTTCCTCTCTCTTCACAATAAGTCAATCACCATGTCCTGAATTCTATTAGATCAAGCTGTATGCAATTCCCATTTCTGTAGAGCAGAAAGGGTCAAATATCAGTCGTCTTCCACAGTTCAACCTAATACCTTCCCAAGGTTTAACAAAACTTCTCATCTTCTTACATTTCTAGGCTTGGACTGTTACAGCAGTTAGTTTTTTAATTGATCTCCCCAATCCCTGGTTCTCTTCTTACACTAAGCTGCCTTACATGCATACTCCTGATGGAACCTAAACCTACTGATTATGCTTCATCCTGCTCACAGGCCACCAATGACTTCCTATTGATCACAAAAGGAATTTTCATTCTCTTTTCTGACAATGTATATATAACAGGTAATGTTCACATGTATGATACACTCTCATGGACTTACTCTGATTTTGGCTTACCTCCAAACCAATTCTGCAGGGAAGTGAAGCACATTCACTGCAAAGTTTTGATGTGTTATTCATAGAAGCATTTTGCAAAACTGTGAGTAATGAAATCAAAATTTAAATTAACTCAGCCATTTTGAATGATGTCAGAATGTATTTACCTGATACCATTAAGTGTTTTAAAATAACTCCCAGAGATGATTTTATTTCTTTTAATGAGGAACAAAGTTGGTGGAAATAACTTGTAAACTTCTTGGCAGCTTGCTCAGGATTTGATTTTAAATGTATCTTTAACGTGTTTGGAAACACTGATCAAGTCAACCATGACTGGACACTACCCCTCACAGGGCATTGTGGTTTGCAATTGTTTTTCTCATCAGCCCAACTGAGTTTGAAATTTATAAAACTGTTTATAATGTTGTACACAGCATATATTCATTAAGGACTTATTATGTAACTGGTACTATGCTGTTCTGTGATCTTATTAACACAAATATTTATAGTCTCATTCTCATTCATGAACGAAGTAAATATAGAGGCAGTGGGCACCCTTTATTTATCTATCCTTGCCTTTTCTCTAATAAGGAATGTACCCAAGTGTAAGGTAAATAAATATATATATATATAAGTAACTGTAAAGTTGTAGCTTACAAGCCCTACCACTTCCAAGTCCTTACAATCATAGTCACCTACTGTAGAATGATTAGGTATAAGACTGGGTAAATATAAGGATGAGGGTTTTATGTAACTCTCAGTAAGCTAGCTTATAACTCCACCCAAGTCCATCTCTTATTGAAGAAAGCACACTGGAAAACAAGTTAGTAAAGATGATCTTATTATAGGATAACTCTAAATCTACTTAATTTTCCTTTCAGGTAAATCATTTGCAAACTTTGGTACTTTAACTTTTATGGGTAACAGATTACTTTCGACACATCAGTGCATTGCAACACTGGTCTGTTCTTCTGAATAAAGTCCAAGGCCTTTTGGCTGGCCTTCAGGAGAGGCTGTCCTCTGGCCCTCATCTTTTATGAGTACCTTTCCCATACCTACTGCTCTAAAGAAATTGATCTCTTCACTGCTCTCTATTCACTCCAAGCCTTGGTGCTTTCTCTTCATATCAAGGACTAGTGTTGGAGCCAGAATTTAGTCCCAGGCAGGTAGTCTGGCTATAGAGTTTGGGTATTTAACCAGTACACTCTACCTCCTCTCACATAATTATTGCATTATAGTGCTTGCTGTAAGGTGCAGGAGGAAGGCAGAATGTCTCTTTCATGTGCATTTTTGTCCTCTATGGAAACATGCATGTAGTAGGTCTACTCAATCCACTCATTGTAGGTTGAATTAATACCCTAGCTTTCTGAAATGGTAAAAAAATGTAAGCAGCATTTAAAAATAAATACATTAAAGTTTAGGGAAGCTACATTAAAAACTGTACCCAATGTATTTTTATATTAGACCTTGTAGCGAACCAAAAAGACTACTGGAGATAGGAAAACAAACTTTGTCATGTGAATTCATTGCTTACTGCTTCACAAAGATTCCAGATGGCTCATAGCATAGCTGCTCCTTCAAGTTTAAAAGTTAAAATATATAGAACTACAAGGCAATTTACAAAGCCACTGCATTTAAATTTTACTGCTTCATATATAACATGTTTTTTTCTTCCATTTACTAGTTATTTGACACTGAGTTGAATGTCTGGGCTTTTCTATTCCCATCTGTAATATGGAAATAAACCCTCTACAAGGTTGTTGTAAGGATTAAATATCATAACGTATATAAAACACCTAGGACAGTGCTTGGCATTTATTAGGGGCCCCAAACATATTAGTTTTTACCCTCATCCTATCTCTTCACTGAGATTACAAAATCCTAGCATGGAGCTAATTACAGGGGAAGATTATAACACATACCAGGATACATATGCTTTGGCCAGTGCCTTTGGGGAGGCAAAATTGAAACCTACAGAATGTTAAGCAGCAATTCAGTGTATGATTTTTTTCTTTAAATCTAAAAATCATCACTTCCTATTCATGTCACTAACTCTGCACACCAAATACAGCACCAAGTCTTGTCTATTTTACCTCCTAAATATCTCAAATATGTTCCCTTATTTGTAAACCCTCACTGTCTCTCATCCGGATGGTTGCAACAGCCTTTTAGTTGGTCTCCTTTTGGTCTTACTCTACCTGATTCCATTCCGCACACTGTTGCCAGAGTCTCTTTCTAAAGTTCAAATCTAATCATGTCACTCAGTGGCTTAAAACACTTCAGTAATTCTTCATCATGCTAATGGTAAAATAAAGGAAAAACTACTTAATGTGACTTGCTGGTCAGTTATGTCCAATCCCTGCCTTTCTCTTTGGTCTTATCTCTGGCTACTTCTCATGCACAAACTGTATGATTTGGTACAATTTAACCACCTGGAATTCTACTGACAGCAATTCATTATGTCTCTGTCTCTGTCTCTCCCCACTCACCCTCTTTGTGCATGCTTAAATGCCTTAAAACCCTTACGGTGACCTAAAGGTCCTTATATCTCTTTGCTTCATCCACTGATTTCTTTCCTGTTTGCTGAACACATCGAGCACACTCTCACTTAAGGGTTTTTGCACTTGCTGTTTCCTTTGTCTTAATTTTTCTTTGTCTTCCTATATACATTGACCCATCAATTTCCTTCACATCTTTGTTCAAACATTATCACAATTCTATTTGTAATAGTACTCATCCCCCTCACTCTTTATCCTGTACTTTTTATCTTCTTACCTTATTTACTTTTCTTCATACTATCTGATTTTATGCATGTATGTGTATGTGTGACCTGTTTTCAGAATATTTCCTCCATGAGAGCAGAAACTAAATGTTATTTAAATGAGTGCACCTTTTTGTTTCAAAAACTTTTCATTCCTACATTTCCAATTTTCTCCTGGGTAATGCCTATTTAATCTTCAGCTTACATCTTTTTTTGCAGCAGACAGCTAGGTTGGGCATGCTTCCTCTGGCCTTCGCCAGCTCCTGCTTTCTGTTATGACAACACTAATCAGATTATTTTTCTGTGGAAAGGGTAAATGGGCCCAGATCATGGCAGTCATTGAATGCCACATCAGGCTGTTTGAATTTCATACTATTAGTTGTGAAATCATTGAAAAAATTATTCAGGGGCATATTGTGTCTTGGAAGAATGTTTTTGAAATATTTTTCTGGCCACAGTGTGCAAGATATATTAAAGGAGAGCAGGGAGAGTAGAGGCCTCTATGAACAGGGATACAAAGACTGAGACAGGCCGGGCGTGGTGTCTCACACCTGTAATCCCAGCACTCTGGGAGGCTGAGGCGGGCGGATCACCTGAGGTCGGGAGTTCGAGACCAGCCTGACCCTATCAAAAAGCAGAATTAGCTGGGCATGATGGTGCATGCCTGTAATCCCAGCCACTCAGGACGCTGAGGCAGGAGAATCGCTTGAACTCGGGAGGCAGAGGTTGTGGTGAGTCGAGATTGCACCATTGCACTCCAGCCTGAGCAACAAGAGCAAAACTTCTTCTTCTTCTTCTGAAAAAAAAAAAAAAAAAAAAAAGGACTGAGACAAAGAGAAAAAACTTGAAGCATGCAGAATTCAGAATGGGTCTGAAGCTGTCATGAAGGAATAATTAACAGGGCTATATGACAATTGGATACAGTGAAAGACGCAAATTATGGCAATGACAATATTAAGGTATTGAATCTGGGTGGCTATACAGTTGAGCTGGAGTGGTTCAAGGGGAAATCTAAGTGGAAATGGTCATCAAGTAGTTGGAAATCTGAAGTCACAAAGTTAAAGATGCTCTGATAGGTTTGGGGGTCACACTTGTTAGAAGGGCTGTGCTTCTGAGGAAGACAGTGGAGAGCATAGAGATCCCCACTTTTGATGTTAATTCTATGGTGGCATCTAAAGCTAAATTTTATTGTTCTTTTCTAGGCTTTGAAGAAAGATGTCACTACACAGAAAACATGGCTAAAACTGATTAAACTCTGCCTATGTGCTAGTTGCTGTGTAGGCATACAGTGGGTATTTGATTCTCACAACAAAGCTGTGCACTAGGTTATGTTTCTCCCATTTTATAGATGAATAAACAGAGGCTCAGCAAAATTTCATATAGCCAGGAAAATGTTAACCTTGCATGGGAGCTCCGATCTTTGTGATTCTTTCTACTGCACCACCACCCAATGAACAATTACCATCAATAGACCTCTCTTGTGAAGGACATCAAAATATGATATCCCACTCTGCCCTCATAGTCTTAATTTTTAAAGAGTTTTTGCTATGATATAACATAACTGTTGGCAGAGAGGATTGATCCATGACGAATGTATAGTAGGAAAAAGTTCCTGTGGTTTACTGTAAAAAGGTAAGGATTAAAGAGATTTACTGATCTCTGTAACAAGCTACCCACTCCTCATAATGTGCTATGGTTACTATTAGGGGTGGGGAGACACCCTAGTAACTATTTTAGAAATTAACCTGGGTTTATGGAATCCTTTATTGAGAAAACAAAGCTAACTTCAACTCTTTCCTGATTCTTTTTACTATAGGAAGCAGAGGCCTAAAATTATATTTGAGGCTATGCCTTCTTTTTTTGAGGGAAAAATACCTAAACGAATCTCACAATTATGACAATATAAAACAATACTTTTAACTGGAATGAACAATGAAGAACTAAACTTGAGTTCTTTTCTGTTTGTTTGCAGGGATTTGGGACTGGCTTCTTCTGTCTGGGACTTAGGAGATGGATTTGGGGTTCTGGTTTTTGTTGAAGACTGACAGGGTCATAAAAAAACTCCGTCTGACAACATGAAGGTAGGCTGAGGAAATCAGGCATCATAGATAGACTCCAGGAGCAATCGTCTCTAGTGTTTAGTTTAAAGATTTTCCTCTCTTATATTATAATTCCTTTCAGCAAAATTTGTAAGACATCACAGTCTGTTTCTGCCTGTGCCTTGGATAATGAAGGGAAGAATATTTATCTACTCTGAGAAAAAGAGATGCAAAAAGAAAAATAGCTACCTGGTGAAATGTTGGTTAGGAGATGGCTTCAGAAGAAAGGCAGAGAAGTTTAGGGTTATGGGTGACAAGAGACCACCAGGAAAGATTTGTGGCAAATGTAAGCATTAACCAAGGAGTCTCAGAAAGATGTAAAGAGAGGAATTGATAATCATGGAATTTCTTCTGCCACCTTTAAGTGCCCTACTATTCTGACACCTCAGCAGTTTTTGGCTACAATTTTGAGTCTACTTCTTTTACCCAAGGCCATCTCCTCATCAGCCCTGCCAGTTTCCTTCTTCTATTTCATTGAGCCTTGCAGGTGACAGGAGAGAAGGGAAGGTTCTGGAGTTATCAGCCTGCATCATCCTTCTTGCTCCCCTTCCCCCTAGGAAGCTGGGGCAGGGAGGGAGGGGACTGCAGGTGGAACAGCAAGCTACCCACAATCCAAAGTGAGGGACAAGGTACCTTTGATCAGCTCCCCGTTAATGAACTGTTTTTCCTCATGTCCTATTTTTTTTCTTTTTATTTCTCTCTTTTTTCCTTTGGTCTTTAACATTTATTTATTTATTTACCAACTTGATCTGTGCCGAGCAGACATGGTTAGCTATCTAAAGGTCACTAGGATGAAACCATTTGGCCAGAGCCCAGTGTTTCAGCTTTGCCAGGGACACGCTGTTCTACTGTACCTCAGCACTATCAAAAACACTCAATTAAAGCCCATTTTACATTTCTTTCCTCCTTTATTTTCCCCTTCTTATCTTATACCCACTCTTTTGAGTCTGTTACTCTAATTGTATCTGTTTTCTCTGTTTTTTCTATTTCCATTCTTTGCAGTCTCTACTCTTTTCCCTCTGCTTCTTTTTCCCAGGCTTGGCTCTTTCTGCTTGAGTTGACTTGAAGCAACTCCCCATTACCAGTGGAAAGTTTCTGTGCCTATTAGTCTGGGCAGGTGGCAGGTAGAAAAGCCAGTGGAGTATTGTTTTTATCGCTATAAAGTAGAACTAAGTGGCTGGGCATGGTGGCTCATGCCTGTAATCTCAACACTTTGGAAGGCTGAGGTGGGTGGATCACTTGAGGCCGGTAGTTTGAGACCAGCCTGGTCAACATGGTAAAACCTCATCTCTACTAAAAATACAAAAATTAGCTGGTCGTGGTGGTGTGCACCTGTAATTCCAGCTACTCAGGGGTCTGAGGTAGGAGAATGGTTGAACCCAGGAGGCGGAAGCTGCAGTGAGCTGAGGTCACACCACTGCATTCAGCCTGGGTGACAGAGTGAGAATCTGCCAAAAAAAAAAAATTAAGCTATTGGTGAGATATTGATAGAATGTTGAACTGTGGCAGGAGCTAGTGAGGGTAGGTGAGGAAGCCACACTGCAGAGGGATTCTCACTTTGGAAAAGACTGAGGACACATGAAGGCCATCAAACAGGGAAACTAGAAACTATATTTCTTGAGGGCAAGGGAGGACTGAGCTCAGAAGTCTAAGAGGCTTTGGTGCAGCCTGTTTACATGATTTCAGAGACTACCTTATCTTGTTGACCTTTCTATCTTCCATCCTTTTCCCCACTTTGGTCCACTATCGCTCCATCATCACCATGACCACTAGTGCTACCACTTCTTAATTCATGGTTTACTTCTCTTGTCTCACCCCCTACTCTTCTGCCAGGCCTCTTGTATAACCCCTCCCAACACTCTCGGGGCTATCTCTGAATCACTTTCTTGGTGCTCTAATCTATTGCCATCCTTCTTCAATAAAATTATGAGATGGCATAAAATGAGGACAGGGAAGGCCTTGTTGAATTCAAACACATAGATCCACATCCCAACTTCCAGAACTAGAGAAGCTTCTCTTTTCCAGCTCTTCCCATGGGCATCAAATCTCAGCTGCAGGGTCCTGCCTGTATGTTATCCCAGGCAATCTCCATACAGGCGATGCAGACTCTCCCAAACCAAGGCCCCACTGGAAATAAAAGAATTGTGTCCCCTAAACACAATTAGACCATAGGCGGAGAGGGAGAAAATCTCTGAAAGAAGGAGGTAAAATGTTCATATGCACCTTTATGGAAATAAGGAGAGGTAAAAAAATGTAAGATGATAGCTGTGGGCAAGACGAAAAAAATAAATAAATAAATACAAAGCTTTCCAAAAATGTGGATTCTGAAATAGTAGCATAATCAACTAAAAAGTTGTTGCATTCTTTCTAGGATATTCTCAAGAATGGGGTATCCTCTCTTCTCTGGGTAGGTCAATGCTGTAATTTCCTAAGAGTCCGGCAATTAGTTCTGGGCTCTATGTTTATAAAAGACATTAACAAATTGGAGTTTGCCCAGAGAAACTTGAACCACAACTTAAGGTATGGACTAGATGTAAGAGCTGAAGAAACAAAAAGCACTTATTCTGGGAAAGACAAGACTCATGGATTACTACCTTTAAACACTGAAGGTCTTACATGTAGGAAATAAACTATATATTTTTATGGCCCCTAAGTTTATATCTGGGAGCAATGAGGTAGACTCCATGGTGGTGAGAGGTGGGACAGTAAGTGATGATTAGGTCATATAGAAACTTTGATTAACACCACCAAGTTTAAAACATTCTTAAAAGAAGTAGGAATATGTGAAACAGTCAGCATTTGAGAGCGTCTATTTACTATTCTGTGCTTTGTGAAGGACTTAGAGAACTAAAAAAAAAAAAAAAAAAAAAAAAATCCATTATGAGATTAGAGTAGATTTGTGAATTAGGGGCAAATGTGTCCCAGCCCTCATTAGAAGTAGCATAGCCCTTGGAATCAGACCCACTGGATTATCTTTCCCAGACTCCATTTGCTGCATCAAATGGTAGTTCTACTTTTAGTTCTTTAAGGAATCTCCACACTGTTTTCCATAGTGGCTGTACTAGTTTACGTTCCCACCAGCAGTGTAGAAGTGTTTCCTTTTCACCACATCCACAACAACATCTATTATTTTTTGATGTTTTGATTTTGGCCATTCTTGCAGGAGTAAGGTAGTATTGCATTGTGTTTTTGATTTGCATTTTCCTGATCATTAGTGATGTTGAGCATTTTTTCATATGTTGGTTGGCCATTTGTAAATCTTCTTTTGACAATTTTCTATTTGTGTCCTTAGCCCACTTTTTGATGGGGTTGTTTGTTTTTTCTTGTTAATTTCTTTGAGTTCCTTGTAGATTCTGGATATTAGTCCTTTGTCAAATGTACAGATTGTGAAGGATTTCTCCCACTCTGTGGGTTGTCTCCTTAATCTGCTGACTGTTACTTTCACTGTGTAGAGGTTTTTTAGTTTAATTAAGTCTCACCTATTTATCCTTGTTTTTGTTGCATTTGGTTTTGGGTTTTTGGTCATGAAGTCTTTGCCTAAGCCAATGTTTTGTAGGTTTTTTTCTGATATGATCTTCTAAAATTTTTATACTTTCCGGTCTTAGATTTAAGTCCTTGATCCATCTTGAGTTGATTTTTATATAAGGTGAGAGATGAGGATCCAGTTTCATTCTCCTACATGTGGCTAGCCAATTATCCTAGCACCATTTGTTGAATAAGATGTCCTTTTCCCACTTTGTTTTTGTTTGCTTAGTTAAAGATCAGTTGGCTGTAAATATTTGAGTTAATTTCTGGGTTCTCTATTATGTTCCATTGGTCTAGGTGCTTATTTTTATACCAGTGTCACAGTATTTGGGTGACTATGGCCTTATAGGATAGTTTGAAGTCAGGTAATGTGATGCCTCCAGATTTGTTCTTTCTGCTTAGTCTTGCTTTGGCTATGCTGGCTCTTTTTTGGTTCCATATGAATTTTAGGATTTTTTTTTCTAGTTCTGTAAAAAATGATGGTTATATTTTAATGGGAATTGCGTTGAATGTGTGTATTGCTTTTGGCAGTACGGTCATTTTCAAAATATTGATTCTACCCATCCATGAGCATGGGATGTGTTTCCATTTGTTTGTGTTGTCTACGATCTCTTTCAGCAGTGTTTTGTAGTTTTCCTTGTAGAGGTCTTTCATCTAACTGTGTTCTTTCTGAATGATTCTGGATCAGTGTGAAGGTACATTGTCTAATATGTCTAGTTTTGCTCAATAAATTTTGAAGTCAGGGTCTATCTACTTTTAAGCATATGAGAAAAATATTCCATGAGCGTCAACCCTGTAAGCTTTATCTTAACTCTCAGAAGGAGCCAGCCAGCACCTACAGGGGGCAAATGGCATTGTAGTTACTAAGTGCTGATTAGGAGATAGACAATGGTGGGATCTGAAGCCAGCTGAAGAACCATCCCTCTCATCCAGATGTCCCAGGATACCTCTCCCAAATCCATCACTGTCTACTGAGAAAATGATATGAGACATTGCCCCCTATATTTTGCTCGCTAATCCTGCCTCCAGTCATGATACAAAAAGTCAGCAAGCCCTTCTTGAAATGGGCACCAAAACACCAAGGGAAAGGCATGTGGCTCGGTTCAATATTCTGCATGATTACAAGAGCTGGTCCTTGTCATCAGCTACTACACAGACTTCATCAGTGATAGGATAGGTCCCCCAAAGCCAACTGACTGCTATGTAGGGCAGTTGGCAGTGATGTTCATGATAATCCAAGACCTGATGAGATGGGAATGCAAAGAAAATGGAGGTGCTCACAGAAATATAGGATAGAAAATGAGAAGTAAGGATGAGATAAACAGGAGGAACACTTTAATGATTTGTTGATGCTCAACATCAAATAAATAGATTCCTATAGCAGAGTACCAAGAAACAATAACATAGAGACCATGGGCAGCAGTAGCCAGGACTCCCAGCAGTAGCCAGGACTACTGGAGTCCCAGTAGCCAGGACTCCTAGCAAAAAAGGGCAAGAGGAGAAAGACTCTTCAGGAGCAGAGGCATCTGGTAGGCCCTAGAGACAGAGAGACAAATAACGCTAGGAATTACTCTGATCTGTAAGTGCTGTTAAGACAGAAAAGATAGAAAATTAATCAGATGACAAGCAGGATCTATAAAAGGTTTTAACAGACTCAAGCGATAGACCTAAACTCACAAAATGGAGTTTCACAGAGAAATGCAATCACTTTTATACTTGGGTACGGAAAAATCAACAACAAAATTATAGTATGAATGAAATGACCAATAGTCAGCCATATAAATATCAAAAAAACTTAGGATTTTAGTTCAGTATGACAGAACAGGAATTATGCAGTTGTCCAGAAATCTAATTTTGTCAATTTCAGGATACAGTAATAGAAGCATAATGTTCAAAGTAAGGAAGGTGATAATCTTACATTGGATATAATTCTAGGTGTCATAATTTAAGAGTATCAATAATTTAAAGGGTGTTGGCCATCAGAGAAATGCAAATCAAAACCACAATGAGATACCATCTCACACCAGTTAGAATGGCAATCATTAAAAAGTCAGGAAACAACAGGTGCTGGAGAGGATGTGGAGAAATAGGAACACTTTTACACTGTTGGTGGGACTGTAAACTAGTTCAACCATTATGGAAAAACAGTATGGCGATTCCTCAAGGATCTAGAACTAGATGTACCATATGACCCAGCCATCCCATTACTGGGTGTATACCCAAAGGATTATAAATCATGCTGCTATAAAGACACATGCACACTTATGTTTATTGCGGCACTATTCACAATAGCAAAGACTTGGAATCAACCCAAATGTCCATCAGTGACAGACTGGATTAAGAAAATGTGGCACATATACACCATGGAATACTATGCCGCCATAAAAAAGGATGAGTTTGTGTCCTTTGTAGGGACATGGATGCAGCTGAAAACCATCATTCTTAGCAAACTATCACAAGAACAGAAAACCAAACACCGCATGTTCTCACTCATAGGTGAGAACTGAACAATGAGATCACTTGGACTCGGGAAGGGGAACATCACACACCGGGGCCTATCATGGGGAGGGGGTAGGGGGGAGGGATTGCATTGGGAGTTATACCTGATGTAAATGACGAGTTGATGGGTGCTGACGAGTTGATGGGTGCAGCACAGCAACGTGGCACAAGTATACATATGTAACAAACCTGCACGTTATGCACATGTACCCTAGAACTTAAAGTATAATAATAAAAAATAATTAAAAAAAAAAAGAGTAGAATAAATAGTGATAAAGGTGCTGGAAAACATAACATCAGGATTAGCTGCAAGAACTATAGCTACTTAGGCTGGGAAAGAAAAGATTTAGTCAAAAAATACCTATTATTAATATTTAATATGTTCAGTGTAGTCACATGAAAGAGGCATCACTCCTACTTTGTGTGGCTTCAGAGGATACAATTAATGTCATAATGGACAAGAAGGAGATTCAGGGTCAATCTAAATAACAAATTGCCCCAGAAGATGATAAGTTCCCCAAGACATTCATGAAGATGGTGAAATACCACCTATTATAGATACCATACTGCGGAGTGACTCCCTTGGTTGGCTGGAAGATGGATTTGGTGGGCTTTCTTTGCAACCTCTGAGATGGAACCAGATTAAATCCTAAGTGACTTCTAGAGCCCCCAAACAATAGTAGGACTTCTGCATGAGGGATGAATGAGAGGTATTAGCACTTTCTCTCTTTAATTAAATATAGATTATGCCTTGGTATAGGACCAATTAGAAATCTGAGTAACATAAGCACAAACTCACCTAATTATTATACACATTTGCCTATATACATATTTGTTGTGTAGGCCAGCAATATCCAAAAGAAAGATAATGCAAGTCACATATGTAACTTAAATTTTCCATTAGCTACATTTTTAAAAGTGAAAAGAAATAATACAAATTTATTTTAATTATATAAGTATATATACATATATATACACACACACATATACATATATATACGTTTATTTTTTTGAGATGGAGTCTGGCTCTGTTGCTCAGACTGGATTGCAGTGGCCCAATCTCAGCTCACTGCAACCTCCACCTCCCGGGTTCAAGCGATTTTCCTGCCTCAGCCTCCCAAGTAGCTGGGACTGCAGGCGTGTGCCACTACGCCCGGCTAAGTTTTTGTAGTGTTAGTGGAGACGGGGTTTCACTGTGTTAGCCAGGATGCTCTAGATCTCCTGACCTCGTGATCTACCTGCCTTGGCCTCCGAAAGTGATGGGATTACAGGCGTAATATTGTATTTAAATTAAACCCAACATATCAAAAATTATTGTTTCAACATGGAATCAATACTTTTAAAGTATTAATGAGGTATTTTATGATGCTTTGTCATACTATTTCTTCAAATTCTGGTATGTATTTTGTACCAACAGCACATTTCAATTAAGACCAGCTGTATTTCAAGTGATTGATAGCCATATATGGTTAGTGGCTACTGCATGAAATAGCAAAGATCTATAAAAAATTTATGATGTCTCTGAGTAGCAAGAAGAACTGTATGAACTCTCCTGAAAAGAAGTGTTAAAACCTCACAATAAATGTACAAATTTGATATTATTATGGGTAAAAGACAGGTTCTTGTTTGAGAAGCTTGGTTATTTGGTTTCTCTTGACAACTTTTATTTCTACTTTAAAACAGTAATTTTCAAACTATATGGACATACATACATAAAACAAAAACCACAGTTTCCTGAAAGAATATTAACCTTTGCAATACACCTTCTGATATTTTTTTCCTCCATTTTCTTTTCTATCCTAACCTATTGCCTTTTTTTAAACATCTTGTCTTGACCAAGTAAACTGATTTCCCAATCCACTAATGCCATCAATATCAACTAGTAATGCATTATAAGTTGAGTAAAGAGAATAAGAAAGGGGAACACTTGCTAGAAGCAGATCTGTCTCAGGTTGCAAATAAGTAATATATTAGCCAATTAGTCAAGAATATGTTTGTGCTCAAAACATAAATAAATAAATAAATAAATAAATAAATAAATAAAAAGATATGCTTAGAAACATGCCTGACACAGAGAAAGTGTTCAATAAATGGGATTTTTCCTGCCTCCTTACTATTCTAGTAGCTCTCTTGTAAGTGCCTTTAGTTTGACTGAACCCTCTTAGTCAAATGGCTATACCCAAGGATAGAGATGGGGACTGAAAGGTCCTGGCTTTGTTATGGCTCAGCCTGGGTGTCTATGCAGATAGGGCAGGTTGTGGATATGGGAATCATCTCAACATCCTGATGCCACAGGACAGAGGTAAGGTTGAGATTTATGTAATAATTACATCATTATTTTTTGGAAAGGCTACCCAACATTGTAAGTAGTGAAACAGGGTTTAGTATTGAGAGTAGTTTAATTCTGAAGATAGAATATACAGGTGACATGCTTTGAACAACACTGGAAAGTCCACCCTCCAGAAATCTCCAAGGCATGCTAGTGGGTCAAAAATTTCACCATTAGAGATTCAGTCCTTTGAATCTTAGTCTTCCAAAATTAGCTACTAAAATTCAGGGGCCACATACTGAGCCTTAAATTCTCAACCAATAAGCCTGTAGTGTGTATCATATGGCATATAAACATTAAGGTGGTCCACTAGAATGAGACATAGAATGAGTCTTTGGATTTGGAAAGGGGATCTGGTAAAGTTAGGGATGGGAAAATCCTCAACAATTCTGCTTTATTTGCAACCTTCCTTTCCACAGGTCTCATGATATCCCTATTCTCCTCACACAAATACACCCTTCTTAGCTCTGTCCATGACAAATGTGGCATAGTGCATTGTTCTTTCACTGCAACGTATTAATACTTACATATGCATGCATACATGCACACATGTGGGTACATGCATAGACACAGACACACCACCTACTATTTTTATCTTGCGACCAAAATTCATTCAGCTAATCTGCTTTGTCTTCCCCCTTTTATCTCTCCTATTCTACCTCTTGAATTCTAACCACCCATAAAGTACACTTTCTCATGCAAACTACCAGCTTCATTGACCTCCCACTCAATTTCTTTTAGCCCTTAGAATTTGTTTTGTGTGATCCTACACTCAATGCTGGACTACTTACTACACTGGTCACATTCTGCTTTGTGCCCAAGTCAATTGGGTGTTACTGCATCTCCTCTACTAAACAGGGAGCTCCTCATAGGTGGAGGTGGTGCCTGATTCTTCTCTGTTCCCCACAGCACAGTGAAATGCTCATTCCTATAACTGAAGCTCCAGAAACGCTGATGTTGCCCTTCATGTACTTCCAATCTTTTGCCTCATTGGTAGTCCCTAGGACAATATTCTACAAGGCCAAACATCTGAGGGCAAAAAAATACTTATGGCTTAAAGAAGACTCAGGCTCAGGTTCTATTGAAAGCACCATGAAACAGGGAAAAACAGTTTAGATATATGTCTTTTTAATACTCCTTAGTGTAGATACCTATAACATAGTGGTTAAAATCATGGGCCTTAGAGTCAGATTATCTGGGTTAGCTGCCTAGGTCAATAACTGTCCAACTCTGTTAGGTGAGCCAAGTTACTCATCATCAGCAAACTTCAGATTTCTCACCTGGAGCAAGGGAATAATTGTGAGAATTAAACTGGGTAGTGCCTGTTATGCTCCTGGGAGTGTACATGTTCAATAATTGTAGCCATCATTAGCACTTTTTTCAATGTTGCAGTCTATGAAGAACCCAACTACCTGAGCTCTCAGAGCTCACATCAGCATTTCTAACAAGGGTACCCTCTTGAAACGACTTCCTTTTTTACAAAAAAAAAAGTCTCTCCTTTTTGCTGGTGGTCTCCCTCCATTCCAGAAATATGTGTTCCTTTTCAATGAGTCCCTACTCTTGACCCATACAGAATTCTGTGAAGTATACATAAGTTTCCTTTCACATTTGTCCCTCAAATTATTTATTTATTTGTTTGTTTGTTTGTTTATTTTGAGATGGAGTCTTGCTCCATGGCCCAGGCTGTAGTGCAGTTGCGCGACCTTGGCTCACTGCAATCTCCGCCCTCCAGGTTCAGGTGATTCTCCTTTCTAAGCCTCCTGAGTAGCTGGGATTACAGGTCCCCACCACCGTGCCTGGCTAATTTTTGTATTTTTAGTAGAGACAGGGTTTCACTATGTTGGCTAGGCTGGTCTTGAACTCCTGACTTCGTGATCCACCTGCTTCATCTCCCAAAGTGCTGGGATTACAAGTATGAGCTACTATACCCGGCCTGTCCCTCAAATTATTAACACATCATTTCACACATTATTTGTCCATAAAACAGAGAGAACTCTGGCTGCAACAGTTCATGTGAGATTCATGCCAGTCAACAAGGACTCACGGGTGGTCTTTCTCTATTTTAATTTGATGAAGAACCATGACTTATGTTCCCCCAAGATAAGACCAGAGTAGATAGGGCTTCTGAAAGAATTTGGAAAAACAATAAGAAAGAGTTATTGGTTCAGGGATTGTGGGCCCCTAATTCATTCAGCTAAACTGAATGCATTCCTAGGAGGAACCTGGAGAGTTTATTTTCTACCAGTATTTCACATAATCAAATTTGGGGACTGAAAGGAGCCCTAGAGATAAAGAAAAAAAGACAGTCAGGGAAAAAAAAGGTCTTTCTCTAGGTTACAGTAGATAATTCTTAAAATTGGAAGGGGAATTTAAGTCTTTTTAGACTAAAGTAAATGTTTATTTCATTTTATCACTCTGCAAAAGCATGTCACACTTTTCCAAAGGTGGGGTAAGGGTAAATCAGTGGTTTTCAAGCTTATTATGAGGTGTCTGATGATTCTGCAGAAGTACTTCAGAGACAAAGGTGGATCCTAACGGGTAGGACTTCACATAACTCCCCCACCAGTTGTTCAGGGAGAAAAGCTCTTGTGTCCTTTATGTTATATACCAGCTATTTTAGTTTCCTAGAGCTACTGTAACAAAGTACCCAAAACTGAGTGGCTTAAAACAGCAGAAATTTTTTTTTCACAGTTTTAAAGGTAAGGAGGCCAAAATCAAGGTGTCAACAGGGCCATGCTCCATTTGAAACACATAGGGGATAATTCTTTCCTGTTTCTTTCTAGCTTTTGTTGGTTTGCTGGCAATCTTTCACAGTCCTTGGCTTGTAGATGCATCACTCCAATCTTTCACCTTTCCATGGCATTCTCCCTGTGCTTCTTCACATAGTCTTTCCTCTCTGTGCCTCTCTCTGTGTCCACATTTCCCCTTTTTATAGAGACACTAATCATATTGGATTAGAGCCCATCCACATGACCTCATTTTAGCTTGATTACCTCCGTAAAGACCCTATCTCCAAATAAGGTCACATTCTTCTGTACTATGGTTAGCACTTCAGCATATCTTCTGGTGGGAGTGGGGAAACAATTCAATCTATTAAACCTTCCACGTAGGAGTTTGTTTGGGAAATAATAGGGGCCTTATGACTTTAAAATCTAAATGGCTCAGAAATCTGTCTCATCTGTCTCCATTCTGTGAACCGACCAGTTTACACAGACATGGCTACCATGCTTTGTTAAAAAAAAAAAAAATACTGACCGATTCTAAAAAAGCATGGCAAGGAAGTACTGACGTAACAGGGGTTTTGACCTATGAGGATGCTTTAAGCCTGGTCTTCGCTGTGCTTGTGTTCTAACAGAGGCTTTCCTAAGGGTTAATGTAGTTTGTGCCCAGCATAATTGACACCCTTTTGTAAAGAAAGAGAGAAGAATCTTCTTTCCGAGAGTTGACTCATAGGCATCTAGTCACCTATGAGGAGGAGAGCCAACCCCCTGGCTTGGTTTGCAGGAGAAATCTTACTGAATATCTTTTCTTACTACCAAACTTACAGTTAATATCTAAAACTAGGCTCTCATGAGAAGGTAGGAGAAGGGAGAGTAGACAGAACTTCCATGTGCCTATGGAGAGTCTTTTCAACTCTTGAAGTGCCCTTCTTAATTCATTTTCTTTACAGGAGCTCATTTTCCATAGGTCCTCTATGCTGATTAAACATATTAGTTCTGAACTAATTACATCTATGTATTAAATAGCTTTTATATCAAATTTATTGTTCACCAGGGAATAATTTATATGATTATTAACCCAACAAAAAAAGAATCAATGAAGTCTATACAATTTTATATATAAAGACATGGTTGGATAAGGCCTATGAAAACTTAGATTAATGGGGCTATACCACTCACTTGGGCCCACTGGATGCAATTAGAAAGTAGGGCTGCCTTCCTTTGAGCAGGCTGGGGAAATTTTTATGACACCGTGCTGCTGGGCAAAGTTTTGAAGGGAAGATGATGTCCTGTGTGGTATTAGTGGGAGATAGAGACAAAATAGAGGTAGATTGGCCACTTCTTTTTCTCTGGGACTGAGAATGGAGCAAGGCAACTGCCCCATACCAGGTCGGGAAGTAAGGGAAGACAGCTAATATTAGCCAAGTTGGGCCTAGCCCCACAAGGCAGGTCAGTATATAAGTGGTTCAGGAACATGTCCTCAGCTTGTTTCTTCACCACAAGAAATGTTATAGTGTCATAGAAAGAAGAACCATGTGACAAAGCTTGTCATGGTGCCCCTAAACTGAAAATTTCCCGCATTTGTTGCTGCTTGAATCCAGCTGCTATCACAAAGAACCAAGAGCTTTTCATTTTTACTTATTTTGTGCTTCCCTCCCCCTAAAATTTTTCTGATTACATTATCTGTATATTTCAACACAAGAGGTAAACTCTTTCCTGTGTCAATGAAGAAACATTAAGGGAATATGTTCTGAGCATGCATGCAAAAATACTTATTACAGCACCTGACACATGAAAGATGATGAATATGCTGAATGCTTTCTTTGATTTTTTTGTTTTCAGTTTTCTACAGTAAGATACAACTTGCCCCTTCACACCTCACCTCTTTCAGCTATAGGCCAACTCTGCTGTCTGTGACACAGTTATTGGGATTGTTAGGACCTTTCAGGATGGAGTCTAGCTGCAGTCTTGTCATTGCACCCTCATTAGCCTTCTGGCTCTTACTATCCTGCGCTTACCCACTATTGCTCTTCAACAAGTTCTGTCCTAAAAAATATCTTCTCTACTAATATCAGTTTCCAAAATGCCTTTTTTTCTAAGCCTCTACCCTTAACTCTGCCAAACTCTGACTTTTCTCTTCAGTGCTGCACTCGGAATTCTTTAGGGTAGCTATTGATCTAACCATACCTTTTTCCTGTACTGAAGCCTTTCCTAAACCCTTCATTCTCAGTTTGTTTTAAAACAGATTTATAATTTTCTGTTATTTCCCAGAACTCACTGCCTCTTCTGCAGCTGTCCTATTCATGTCAACCACTTTCTTACCCATTGTAAAAACAAATATGCCCACCCCATCCCATTTAAATGAATTTACGTGATATAGCTTTCTTGAAAAGAATAGAACTACAATTTATGTAAAATCTCTGTGTGTGTGTGTGTATGTGTGTGTGTGTTTGTGTGTGTGTGCAGAAGGTCTTCAGATCACAAGAAGCATAAAATTATTCTTGCTTCATCTCTAATCCAGGAGTTTTCAAACTTTTCCTGTAACGTCAAATAACGAATAGTTTAGACTAGAAGGGTCATATATAGTCTCTGTTGCAAGTATTCAACTTTGCCACTGTAGCACAAAAGCAGCCATAGACAATATGTTAAAAACAAACAAACAAACAAAAACAGATGTAACTATGTTCCAAATTTATTTGCAAAACCAGGCTGTGGGCCAGATTTGACCTACAGGCCAGAGTTTACAGACTTCTGCATCTAGTCTTCCAAAATGTTTTCTGCATAGTTTGATGTAATGATGATGATAATGATAGTGATGATGACAAATCACTTCTATTGAGCACTTACTGTGTAATGGCCCTGTACTAAGCATTTTACATGCATTATATCATTTATCCTTTCTGTATATCAGCTTTATAAAGAAGACCCTATTTTTAGTCATATATTACATATAAAAAACTGAGACACAAAACAGGTAAAAGTGGAATGAGAGGAATTAGGTTTCAGTCCTAGCTCTGAAAGTATAAAATCATTGAACCTCTCTAAATCTCAGTTTAGTTATTCTCTAAAATAGCAGAAAAATATAGGCCTACTTTGTTTCGCCCACAAGAGTACTACAATGAATGGATAGTAATGAGCAGTACATTGTGCTTTGTACAATGTAAAGTACTATAGAAGTTTAAATTATCATTGTCATTACAATTATTTATAATTTGTCTCATTCCAAAATGATTTGAGATGACATATTACTAGTATATTGACCGTTACCCTGATAGGTACACATTTTTCATTATTCTCTAAACAGAAATGGCTACTCAAACTGGGCAAGTGGATATTTGCAAGACTGATTCATATCAAATAAGGCATGGACTCTGTCTTCCTTATGGACAAGTTGACATAATTTGTGATATGTCTATGATTCAGTCAGAGAAAATAAGAAAGAAGTGAAAGTCTGAATGTTTAAAGACAGTCCAATGGACATCTTCATCTCAATTTACCCAAAACCAATCTTACTATATTCCTCCACAATCAGCTCCTACTCATGAGTTCCCAATCTCAGCTAATAGCATAATCATGCTCCTCATAACCCAGTCTAGAAACTTATGTATCTTTAATTCTTATTTCTTTTCAGCTTTCCCCATCCAAACAACTTCCAGATCTCATTATTTCTGTCCCAGGTCTTCATCATTTTTACCTGGATCATTGCTATAATCTCTTAAGTCATCTTCTCTCCACTCCCATTTGGACTTTTAGTACTTTCAGAATTATCTTGCAGAAACGTGGCTTTGACTATGTCTCTTATCTGCCCAGCTTTCTATCTCTTTGGCATGCCATCCAGAATTTGGCCCCAAGCCCTCTTTTTCATGTTTAATCCCCATTACCTCCCATTTTGAACTCTTCTTCATATGTCAAAACTCAGTTAAAGTTCAACCCCTTTTGTAATGCTTTCCGTAAGCCTCATTCTCACCCATGGGTATTAGTAAATCATTTTGAAGCACTGCATGTTAGCTAAAATTATGTATATGCAGGCCTATTTCCTTCGCTGAAGTGTAACCTCCAAAAGGGCTTTGTGGTAAGCATGATAATGGCCTGCCAAAGAAATACATGTCCTAATCCGAAAAATCTGTGAACATGACACTATATGAAAAGAGAAACTTTGTAGATGTGGTTATACTAAGGAAATTGAGATTAGAAGATCCTCCTGGACCATCCAAATAAGTCCAGTGTAATCACATGGGTTTTTGAAAGGAGAGAACCTCTCCCACTTGAAGAGAACCAGAAATGTGGTAGCATAACACTGTTACTGACTTTGAATTTGGAGTAAGGGGATTATGATTCAAGGTCGTGAGAAGCCTCCAGAAGCTGAAAAAGGCAAATAAATGTGTTCTCTTCTAGAGACCCTCAAAACTAACACAGCTGTGCCAACACCTTGACTTTAAACTAGTGATATTCATCTCAAACTTCTGACCTACAGAACTGTAAGATTAGTAAATTTTGTTGTTTTAAGACACTGAGTTTGTGGCAATTTGTTATGGCAGTAATAGAAATTCCCAGCACCTAGTGTCATTCTTGGCCTTAGGCACTCCTGGAGTACTTGAAGTAAGAACTGAGAAGGCCATATACCAAATAATTCTTTACATATAATAATAATATAAGTAAAGTAAAAAAAAAAATAATATAAGGTCCTCCTTCCTGCCCAAACCATATTTTTTTCTATTTACCATGCCAAACTGTTTAGGGACCCTCCAGCATCAGTCCATGGCAAATGAATACAGTTGTTATTTTCATTCACAAAACTTTGTCTGTTTATGCCCTGGCCATCTGAGTGCCAGCTAGTTTACTTGGTTATTCTAAAGAAAATTTGCAAATCAAAAGCCAAAATCAACATATACAACTACAGTCCTTGTTGGCTACTCAGGTATTTTCTGCCCTGTCACCTAGAAGCTGAGAGATACTAGAGGGATTCTAGCCTGAAGGAAGCTGGGTGGTATATTAGGAAAAGCAGTAAATTGAGAAGCAGGAGACCCAGGTTCCAATCCACACTCTGCTACCAATTAGTTTTATGACCTCAAGCAAGTCTGTGCTCCTTTGTGAAATTTAGTCTACTTGTCTACCAAATGGAGAAGTCTAGGCTGGTGGTTATTAAATGATGTTAATGCAGAAACCCCTCTTGGGTTATGGCAGGCACAGTCACAGGCCCTTGGAACTCTAATCAGCCCAACCAGCCTTTGGATTTATCTGTGGAAGCTTTCATTTAAAGAAAAGTTTCCTTGAGGAAATAATTCAACCCCCTTGGATTAGCTAATCTCTAAAGTCACCTCTAGCTCTGTCATTTAACAAGCTGGGCTTGGAAGGGAGTTTTGTATAGCCTACTTTGGACCTAGCCACCCGGAGTTCAAATTTTCTTTGTTTTGGTGTTCTGTGGTTTCCCTATGGTTATGTCTACGATTGATTTATTGTTGATTATCTTTTTAAGGATTCATTATATTTAATAACTTTTAGGATTCATGTCTTTCAACAATTGTGAGAAGTTATGAAGTAAAAACAAAACAAAACAAAATGAAACAAAAACAAAGCCCAGCTCTGACATGACATGTCCATGTATTTTTGGGCAAACTCTTTAAACTTCTCTGTGCTTATTTCTTTTTTTCTGAAAACAGGGAAAGTAATTGTACTTACCCTCTCCCACACCAGGGTTTTGTGAGAGTTAAATTATTAATTATGTTTAATATACATGAAGTATTTAGAAATGTGCTTACCACATAGTATTCAACAAATGATTCCTTGGGAATATCAAAGAGGGAGAAATGCCTATTTTGGGCCAGGTTTTCATTTCTGTTCACTTCTGAGCAAGTGAAACTTATTCTAGAATGCCCTCCCCAACCCCTTTCTCTTCCTCTGGAAGGTGAAGAGGGCTCTGGAGGAAGACTGAAAGGAGAAGGCATTCCTATTCTTTTTCTCACATTTCAACTTTGGACTCCTCTTCCTCTCACTATTTAACTGACCTAGGGCACAAAGAGATAGGGGAGGCTGGAGATCGTAGGGTAATTGCTAGGCGTCTTTAAATCTAGCTTGGAATTCCATAGGGAAGCAACAAATATCTGTTGGATTGCATTGAAAGATCATCTGCAAGGAAGTCTCAGCTCAGGTGGACAGACAACAGTTACGTTTAACGCACAACAGTGTTTTTCTTGGTCGAAGGGTTGTAATGTTGGCTTCTTACAGGTGCATCATGATTGTCTGAAGCTTATTAGGAATGCGTATTTCTGTGCCCCATTACAGTCATGCTGAATCAGAGCCTTTTGAGGTCCAGCCTGGGAATGTGCACTTTACCCAATTTTCCAAGTGATTCTCTTCTGCCCTAGATATTAAAGAAAAGGTAATGTGGGGGTAGGAATAGAGGAGGCATGGAGAAAATTAGTGGTAAAAATAAGATCTCTGCAGCTAGATTGGCTAAATTTGAATCCCAACTCAAAGACTTTCTGGTTATGTGATCTTGAATAAATTATTTATTTATTCAAGGCACAAAGAACTGTGCCTCAGTTTCTTCATTTACAAAGAGAAATAATATTATCCACTTTAATGTTATGATAATTAAATGAGGTGATATATATAAAATGTCTAACATTGTGCCTGAAATATGGTAAGAGCTGAATACAGTTTTAGGCTTCATTATTACTATTACAGATTTTAAGGGAGTAGGCCTTGTTAGAGCTGATGAAGAAGTGAAGACTATGTCATTTTTCTCAGGACAGGTTGGCAGGAGGGTATCTCTAGTTCATAGTAGCAGATTTCTTAGGTAAAGTAGGTGGCAGCCAGACATATGAGAGGTAAAGAAAAGGACAAAAAGAGCCACATACCACTGAAATCTGCACAATTTTTAATAGGTTATTGACTTCTGTTCCAAAATCACATAACCATATAAACAAGATTTGATTTGTTGGTCATTGTGGAAGTATAATTACTCTGTCACAAAGATAAAATATTTAATGCTTTCCCCAAAGAAATTTGTGGGTAGAAGCTGTAACCATGATGGAATCACTGTTTATATGCAGCTCTTAATATGTGAGGGTGAGGTTAAGGATAGTGGTCAACTTTATGCAAATTCAGGCCAAGGAGTGCCTAAACTTGCTGCTGGTATGAAAGCGGCCAATGACTTATTTTTTTGTTTGTTTGTTTTGACTGTCTCTTATCCAAAATAACATGCATTTGGGTTGTGTTAACACATACAGCATATGAGGGACAGTGACTGCTTCTCACTTCACTCTCGAGGTACTGTCTAAGGGTTTCTGGCTTTATCTGGAGGAATATTACAAATTAAGAAGCATATTCAGGGATCAACCAGAAGAGGCAAAGTTTCCAAATTCACAATCTAGAAAAAAAAAGAGAGGAAAGAACTGTTGCTAGTTAGAATAGACAGAAAAGTGGAGGAGCAGAATTATTATCTTCCAGACGCTGAATGTTTGTCTTCTAGAGGAGAAAGCTGACAGTTCTGAAACTATAGAATGAACAAAGGCTAACAATGGTAGGAATCTATGGGAAGATAGCTTACAGTTCTCTGAGAGAACAACCCAACTGAGTTATTTGACAATAGAGTGATGGGAGACTCACTATTCATTAGGTAATTATTTCCCCTTCACTGGAAAAATTGAAGCAAAAATTAACACCTATATGCCAAGAAGAACATAGAGATAATTACATATCAGATACGGAGTGTCTTAACCCAGTGTCTTAAATAAAATTCAATAAATCCATGAATTTTGATAGAAAAAGAATGAATTTTTACTTGTGCTGACCTCTAAAACTTATCATTTTCTTCAATTATAAATATAGCCCACAAATTACACTGACAACAATAATATATTGTTGTACTTGTAATTTTAATACTTGTACTTGTAATAATACTTGTAATTTTGCCACCAATTAATATGGTCTGGATTTGTGTCCCTGCCCAAATCTCATGTTGAATTGTGATTCCCAGTGTTGGAAGAGGGGCCTGGTGGGAGGTGGTTGGATCATTTTCCTCTTTCTGTTCTTGTGATAGTGAGTTCTCATGAGGTCTGGTTGTTGAAAAGTGTTTGGCACCTCCCTCAGTTCTCTCTTCCTCCTGCTTCAGCCATGTAATACATAACAGTTTCCCCATGTGCCATGATTGAAAGTGACCTGAGGCCTCTCCAGCCATGCTTCCTGTATAACCTGTGGAAATGTGAGTCAACTAAACCTGTTTTCTTTATAAATTACCTATTCTCAAGTAGTTCTTTATAGCAGTGCAAGAACAAACTAATACAGACAATTGGTACCAGGAGTAGGGTATTACTAAACATTACCCGAAAATGTGGAAGGGACTTTGGAACTGAATAATGGTTAGAGGTTAGAACAGTGTGTAGGGCTCAGAAGAAGACTAGAAGACGGGGGAAAGTTTGGAACTCCCTAGAGACTTGTTGAATTGTGACCAAAATGGTGATGGAGATGTGGACAATGAAGTCCAGTCTGAGGTGATCTCAGAGGGAGATGAGGAACTTACTGGGAACTGGAGCAAAGGTCACTTCTCTTATGGATTAGCAAAAAGGTTGAAGGCATTGTGCCCTTTCCCTAGAGATCTGTGGAACTTTGAACTTGAGAGTAATGCTCCAGGGTATTTGGCAGGAGAAAATTTTAAGCAGCAAACATTCAAGAAGTGACCTGGCTGCTTCTAGCAGCCTATAATTATATTCATGAGCAAAGAAATGACCTTGAACTGGAACTTACATTTAAAAAGGAAGCAGAGTGTAAAAGTTTGGAAAACTTGAGGCCCAGCCATGTGGCAGAAAAGAAAAACCCATTTTGGGGGGAGGAATTCAGGGCAGCTTTAGAACCAAGAGGGCTACCATGCTCCACATCCCAGAATGGTAGATCCACCAACAGCTTGCATCGAGCACCTGAAAAAGTCACAGGCACTCAACACCAACCCATGAAAGCAGCTGGGGGGGCTGTACCCCACAGAGTCACAGGGACAGAGCTGCCCAAGGCCTTGGGAGCCCACCCTTTGCAACAGTGTGGCCTGAATGTGAGACATGGAGTCAAAAAAGATTATTTTATAGCTTTAAGATTTAATGACTGCTCTGCTGGGTTTCAGATGTGCATGGGGCCTGTAGCCCCTTGGTTTTGGTTGGTTTCTTTCTTTTGGAATGGAATTATTTAGCCAATGCCTGTAATATATATTGGCAATATAGCCAATGCCTCATTGTATATTAGAAGTAACCAATGGGTTTTAATTTTACAGACTCATAGGTGGAAGGGACTTGCCTTGACTCAGATAAGACTTTGGACTTGGACTTCTGAGTTAATGCTGGAATGAGTTAAGAATTTTTGGGACTGTTAGGAAGGCATTATTGTCTTTTGCATTGTGATAAGGGCATGAGATTTGGTACAAGCCAGGGGTGGAATGATATCGTTTGGATCTGTGTTCCCACCCAAATCTCATGTTGAATTGTGATCCTGAGTGTTGGAGGTGGGGCCTAGTGGGAGGTGGTTTGGTCATGGGGGTAGTTACTAATGGTTTAGCACCACCTCCCTGATGCTGCCTTGTGATAGAGTGCTCATTTGGTTGTTTGAAAGTGTGTAGCACCTCCCCTTTCACTCTCTCTTTCTACTGCTTCAGACATGTAGGATGTGCCTGCTTCCTTTGCCTTCCATCATGATTGTAAGTTTCCTGAGGCCTCCACCACCATGCTTCCTGTACAGACTGTGGAACTGTGAGTAAATTAAACCTCTTTTCTTTATAAATTATCCAGTCCCAAGTACTTCTTTCTAGCAATGTAAGAACAGACTAATACACTAATATAAATCACAGATAATTTTTATGTTATATTACATTTGCTGCAGATTCTTTACATATTATGTATGTTCCTTTGTTACTTTGAAATTATGATAGCTTTTGGATCTGCCACAAAATCTTATTTTTTATTTTGTTAATAAGAAAACTCATATATTCCTATGTCATGTTTTTTGTATTTCAGTATAATTGGTACTTTTTAATCCTAGCATTTTATTTTATATATTTACAAATATTATTCTAAAAAGAGGCAAGAAAGATCTGAGGAACAAAAAATGCTGATTGCCCAGATTAGAGGGTTACCCTAGATAACCTGTAAGGTTTCCTCCAAATATGAGATTTTAGGATTTTAGGGAGCTAGAATGGCTGGCAGTGAGAAATCAATTTGAGATGGAAATATATTATGGCTGGATCTCTGAATTGTTGCCATTAAGGTGAAGGAACTTGAGACAGCCTTTAAGGAAACAAAGCAATTACATGAAGTTTGAAGACAGGGCAAATGAAGTCTAGATTCCTCCCTGATCATGAAAAAAGCTGCAAAGACAACTATAATTACAGGATCTCCAAATGGCAGTTTATTCTAAATCAACATTCAATAAGTGTTGGGCATTTGGAAAAACAAAAACAAAAACAAAACAACAACAACAAAAAAAAAAACAGCCAGTTCCTGAAATGTAAAATAATGTGTTTAAATTAGGGAAGGAGGAAGACTTTAACAAAGGAGAGAAAACACAGTCAAACATGCCCGGGTAGACTTTAGAATGGAGCTGGACTGATTGTTAGCGGAAGAAACCTGGGCAATGGGAACAGGGATGTTGAGAGCTACAGTGCTTCACACATTACCTCATTTAACATTCAGAGCAAGACTGCAAGAGTGAGGAAAGTCATTTTTTATATCTGCCCCATTTTATAATTTGAGGAGACTGATGCTTAGGTAAAGGAACTTGTACATGATCAAATGGTTGAACTAGGATTTAAACCCATTTCTGGCTAACTGTACGGCCAAAGCTATTAGCCACCCTATGCTACTTATCGAGGTTTAATATTCAAATGCAAGCTATCTTTTACTACATGTGCATCATTTGGCAAGTCAAAATCTCATCTGTAAGATGGAAACAATAATACCAACTATGAAAGACTGTTAAGAAAAATAGAGATGATGAATGTACTTTTCCTAACGCGCACATGTGTGTGTGTGTGTGTTGGGGCAGGGGAGGGTCGTTGGTAAGGATTAAATTACATGATGTGTAAAAGCATTTATCCCTTAGCATGACCAAACAGTGAGCTCCTTTAGGTCTGAAACTGCCATTATTTTCTTTTTCCTTGAATCCTGAGTGCCTAGAACTAGAATTAACACATAAGAACTTAACAAATAATTTTTGCATGAGTAAAAGAATGTATGCATTATTTTATTTAATTATAATTCTAGAATACTACCATTTTATGGCATGAATGATCACATGTATCCTGAGTATGAAATTTATTTTCTGATGTAAGAGGAGAGAGAAGAGAAAGATAGGCAGAGAGAGAGAGAGAGAGACAGAGAGAGAAAACTCAAGACAGTTATGATATTAATGGCTTCTGACAGCAAACCAACTTAACCCCTCCCTCTCCATATCCAATCCATCAGCAAGACCTATCATCTCTACCCTTCAAAATATATCCCAAATCTGACCACTTCTCGCCACCATCACCACCACTCTAAGTCAATTTGACATCTCTTGTCTGTATCGCTGCACTAGTAGCCTCTTTCCTGGTCTCTCTGCTTCCACTGTTATCCTCCTACAATCTGTTATCATAGAAGCCAGAGGAATCTTTCATAAAATTTAAATCAGATTTTGTATCCCCTCCATTTAAAAACACAAATTCCACTGTGCTTAGAATAAAAACTCAACTCTTTATCATGGCTGGCAAGACCCTTCTTGATGCAGTCGATGCTTACCCCTTGGATTCTCTCTCCTACCACACTCCTGTTCATCACATCTCACTTACACAGGCCTTCCTAAAAATTCTAAAATCTTATATTAATTCCTGTCTCAGGGCATTTATACTTGTTGCTCATTCTACCTAGAATACCTGACTAGCTTCCTCACTTAATTCTGATCTCCTGAAATGCCATCTTCTCAGAGAGGCTTTCCTCTATCATGCTATTAGAAATATCAAATGACTCTTGTCACTCTTCTCCCCTTTACTGTGTTTTATTTTGTGTGGCCCTAAATACCACCACAAATGTTGTGTTTTGACTTATTAACATGTTTACTCTGTCTCCACAAATAAAATGTGTGCTTCTTGATGACAAGGTAGCACAGTGATTAAGAGTACCGGTTCTGGTACTGGACTCTAGATTTGAATCTTTACTCCATCACTTACAATCCTATTATCTTGAGTAAGTTAATTAACTTAAACTTTTCTGTTTCTCAGTTTGCTCATCTGTAAAATGGGTATAAGGATGGTGTTATGAAAAGAAAATACAAGAATTTTATGCAAAGAAGCCAAAATAGTGTCTGCATATAGTAAATGCTATATAAGTGCTAGTTATTGTTATTACTGTCTACTCTATCTCAGCACTTTGGAACAACTTCTGGAATATAGCAGGCATTTAATCAATACATGTAGAATAATCATGTATGTGAGTTGTGGACCTGATTTTCATAGCAGCTATAAGAACAAGTTAAATGACAAAAGTTTAAAGAGAACAGAGAGGTGCCATTGCTTGGTATCTCCCAGCATGCCAAAGCAATGAAGCTGACAGAGAGGATGAGAAAGTCACTCAAAAAGAAAAGGAAGAAGCATCAAACATCCCTCAAATTTGTGGGTGGTTCTAAGCTGGGGGTTATCAATAGTCAATAGAGAGAAGCAAAGATGCATGTGTTCATGCGTGCGTGTGTGTGTGTGTGTGTGTGTGAGAGAGAGAGAGAGAGAGAGAAAGGGAGAGAGATAGAGAGAGATAGAGAGGAAGAGGTGATGCACACAGACAAAGAAAAAATGTTTTTCGGTTGAACCCACTCATCTACTAAATATGCAGGTCTTCTCTTAGTCTCAGTAGATAGAATACCAAGTAAAATTAAGGTCTGAAAAATTTGGAAATACAGTTAAATGAACCCCAAACCCTTTCTATCCTCAAGAGTTTGGGATTCACTGAGTACCCATTGAGCCACTTCTGAGATTCCAGTTGAAAGCCAAGCCATTTGCCTAAATACCTGGGCAATCACAACTCTATACAAAATCTTTTGGATAGGAAATGGGATAGGTGGACTGAAGAACTTTTAAATAACAAGTAAGCAATAGCCTGGATTATCTCTTTCAGAATCAGAAGAATGTCCATCAACTCTCTTCCCTCACTGTATAATAAAATCTCCCATCAGAAGCTGAGTAGTGTCAGTGGTAGTGGGGAGGGACTTTTACTATTTAGTGAGGAAGTGAGAAAAAAACAGGACATGACCTAACTACAGAGCTACTTGCCCTTTGTTCCCAGTGGAGAGAAGCAAACCAGAAGGTGAGCCAGCCAAATGCTGTATTCCTTATTGCTATGCCATTCCCACTTTTTGCCACAGTCTGAGACAGTGTGAAGCAGATTGAAAATAAAGTTACTTCCATTTTATCTGCTACCTCTCAGCCCAATCTTTGTCCTACAGGGACTTCTGAACTATAATATTGACCCAAATGTGTACTGATAAGGGCTTGTCGCTCATCTCTGAAAACTTAAGTGAGTTGAAATATCTTCCAAAAGTGGAAGAACAAACTGACTGGAGACTCACTGTCTGCCTATGTCACACCGAGTGTTTCAACCAGTCAATAGAGAAAAAAAAAGTCCCACCAAACTGACTAGTCAGTTTGATTTAAAGGCCATCAGGTCACCCCATGTAGACTCAGGCTGTGTTGAAAAAGTCAGTTCTAGCAACTTCTTCTTCTGTTTCATGGGACTTTACTGGATTAAGACGTATTAAAGCAAAGCCATAAATTCAGCTACTGAGACAAACCTGAACAATGTCTTACCAGACTTCATTTATATAAATTAGATTTAGAGAGTCATCTCAAGGGTATGGCAAATCAAGGCAATTCATTCTCACAAACTCAGATCTTTAGAGTTCCAAACGCCCTGACAGACCATGTAATTCAGCTTCTTTATTTTACAGATATGTAACCTGAGGAATGGGAGGCCTCACATAGCAAACTGGCAGCAGAGTTTAGTCTAAAATCCAAATATCCAGAAAGTTCATCTAGTGTTTTTATCCAATGTACCCAGGTCTCTAGATTTTTAGGAAGGTATCTTCTACTATTCTGGGAATGACTGGTGCTTTTCCCTTTGAATCTGAGGGTAGCTGTGGACTTTCTTCCTATCTCCACCTCAAAAATCTACATATAAAATGTAAGCAGAATTTTGCATACATTGTCAGGTAATAGGAGATCTAAGGTTAAGAACTCTTGCCTAGGGACACATTCACATGCCTTATTTATCCAACATCCTACATCTTACCCTGGTTTTCAACTGGAAAATGTTAAGATACCCACTGTATCTTTGAGGCATGATACTCACTCCACCCCTGCTAGGCACTTCACCCTCAGACCAGCTAATTTTGTCCAGATGTGGCCATGCCTATTTTTTAAAGAGCTCACCTAGGTAACTAAGAAAATGGAAAAAGGAAAAGCAAAAGCACAAATTATAGGAATCCCTCTATAGATTTTCAAACTTAAATCTCAAAATCTGGATGACTTGCTTGACATAGGTTTTCTAGATAAAACAAAACATATTCTATCTCATCTTAGAGAAACTTCGAGCTACAAAAGTTGTCACTAGCCAAGTTGCCATAATGCGTCCTAATAAGCTCTCCATTCTTCATTCCCCAAGTAAATTATTTGCCCCTAGTTCTGTGCTGGCCTCTCCAACCAAGCTTCCTCTTAGACATGGTCTAGAGCCCTTAGTGACAAAGATCACTTTCTAGCCAATATCTAAGAGTCATTTTCTGCCATCATCCCTGAAGTCTACATCAAGTTTTTTTTCCTACTTCCGCAAGGATCTATGATTTTAATTTCTGAATTCATAGAATGGCAGGGTCTTCTGGTCCAAAGAAGTTCTGAAAGCAGTCATTTTCTCAGGGTCAGAACTCCAGTATGACCATTCTAATCCCATTCCAACCTCTTTATCCATGCCCTGAGGTAGGCAACAGTGGCCCCCTCATCTTTCTTGAGAAAAGGAGCTTATCTCTAAATGACATGAATTAGTAGACACAGAAGAAACTGCTCTCTGAGCTCCTCTCCCCTGCCTGACACTCATTATCAAAGCAAATCAGATCAACACACATGATGTCCCATGATGGCTTATTTGCTTCTTAGCTCAGGCTTTCCACTTTATCCATTTAGGAAATATTCAGATTTGTCATTCAGGTGGTACTTTCTCATTTATCTGGACATTGAGTATCCAAGTCTAACCTCAAGCCTCCATAATGCATTAATTACACATGCACAGTGCTGGCATGTGTAATTATCCTTATGACAACTTGTTGTGAATTAGAAACAGGCACTGTTTAAATACAATCATACACCAGAGTATATTGACTTAATTCTTCTCAGCTAGACATCATTGTGCAGTGAATAATCTGCACAATTGTGTGTAGTAGCTTTGTAGATCCACTAATACTGATCGACGTACATAATATGTGAATGTGCACTTGTGGGAGCATTTAGAAGTAAATAATGTGGTTTTACCACATGGCAAAAGAGTTGAGACATCTTTCCCAGAAGTCCTTGATGTTCCCCCATAGTAAATAAATAAATGAAAAAAGGGAGACAGAAAGGAAGGAAGGGGAAAGGAGTCTGTTGAGAAGTAAGAGGTTTAGCACAGCCTAAGTCATTTAATAAAATACAAAGAGAGAAGTGGGGGAGGCAAGGTAGAGAAAAAGATGATAGCAACTAACAATGGTTGAGCACCCATCATGAGCTAAATATTCTGCTAGGTGTTTTGAAAATGTCATAACACTGACACCTCAAAGTCCTACAAGATGATAGCTCCATTTTCTATTTATTTTTGTTAACTGTGGTGTAATATGCATAATATAAAATCTTAACCACTTTTTTATTGTGTTAAAACCACACCACATAAAATTGATCATATTAACCATTTTAAGTGGGTAGTTCAGAGGCATTAAGTACATTCACATTGTTGTGCAAATATCAGCACTATCTATCTTCAGAAGTATTTTCATCTTACAAAACTGAAACTCTGTACCCATTAAACCATAACTTTCCTTTCTCCCTTCCCCCAAGCTCCTGGCAACCAGAATCCCACTTTCTGTCTCTATGAGTTTGACTACTCTAGGTACCTCAAATAAGTAGAATCGTGCCAATATTTGTCCTTTTTTGACTGACTTGTTTTACTTAGCATAATGTCCTCAATGTTCTTTTGTACTGTTGCAAATAACAGTGTTTCCTCATTGTTTATATTCTGAATAATATTCATTGTATGCACATACTGCATTTTGTTTATCCATTTATCCACTGATGGACTGTTGGGTTTGAACTTTTGGCAGCTGTAAATAATGACACTATGAAAATGGGTATAGAAATATCTCTTCAAAAACTAAAAATAGAACTACCATTTCATCCCAAATCCCACTACCTAGTACCTACCCAAAGGAAAATAAGTTGTTATATCAAATAGTCATTTGCATTCATATGTTTATCACAGTGCTATTCACAATAGCAAAATTGTAGAATCAACATAAGAGTCCATCAGAGAGCAAATGGATAAAGAAAATGTGGTATATATAAAACATGGAATATATTATGCAGCCATAAAAATAAAATCATGTCTTTTGCAGCAACATGGATGAAGCTGGAGGCCATTATCCTAAGTGAAATAACTTAGAAAATCAAATGCCACATGTTCTCACTTGTGGGAACTAAACAAGTGGGAGCTAAACAATGAATACACATAAACATACAGAGAAGTATAATAGACTCGGGGGACTCTACAAGAGGAGATGTTTGGAAGGAGATGAAGGTTGAAAAGGTACCTACTAGGTACAATGTTCACTAGTTGGGTGACAGGTACACTAAAATCCCAGACTTCACCACTATGCAATATATCCATGTAACAAACCTGCATATGTACCCCCCTGAATTTATAAGCATTTTTAAAAAGTAAAAAAAATTCTCTTTACCATCATGTTTCTGATTATTTTAGGTATATACCCAGAAGTGGAATTGCTGGATCATATGGTAATACTATTTTTATTTTTTTGAGGAACTGCCATGCTGTTTTGCATAGCATCTGTACCATTTTACATTCCCAATCACAATGCACAGGGTTTCAATTTCTTCACAGCTTTGCCAACACTTGTTATTTTCTGTTTTCTTAAACACACACACACATGTTTATAGTGACCATTCTAATGGGTTTAAAGTGGTATCTCATTGTGATTTTGCTTTGCATTTTCCTAATGATTAGTGATGTTTAGCATGTTTTCACTTCATTATTGCCATTTGTATATCTTCTTTGAAGAAATGTCTATTTAAGTCCTGCCCATTTTTAGTTGGGTTGTTATGTTGTTGTTGAGTTATGACAGTTCTTTGTATATTGTAGATATTAACTACATATATATATATATATATATATATATATATATATATATATGATTTGCAAATATTTTCTTCCATTCCATGGATTGACTTTTTACTCTGTCAATTATGTCATTTGATGTACAGAAGTTTAAAATTTTTATATAGTCCAATTTGTTTAGTTTTTCTTTTGTTGCCTATGCTTTTGGTGTCATATTCAAGAGAGCATTGTCAAATCCAATGTCATGAAGATTTTCTCCTATGTTAATAGTTTTAGAGTTTGAGTTTTCATGTTTAGGTCTTTGATCGATTTTGATTTAATTTTTGTATATGGTGTAAGGTAGGGGTATAACTTTATTCTTTTGCATATGGACACTCAGTTTTCACAAAATCATTTGTTGAAAAGATAGTTGTTCTCACTTTTAATGGTCTTTGTAGCATTATCAACAGTGATCATATATGCAATGGTTTGTTGCAGGGCTCTCTATTTTATTCCATCAGTCTAATCATCCTACTTTGTGCTTACATCATACTTTTTGATTATTGCAGTTTTATAGTAAGTTTTGAAATCAGGAATTCTGAGACCTCCATCTTTGCTCTTCCTTTTTGATATTGTTTTGGCTATTTGAGGTCCTTGAGATTCTGTAGGAATTTGGGAATGGATTTTTTTTATTTCTAAAAAAAAAGGTCATTTACATTTTGATATGCATTGTACTAAATCTATACATCACTTTGGATAGTATTGACTTCTAAACAATTTTGTCTTTCAATCTATGAACATGAGTGTCTTTCCATTTATTTATAGCTTTTAAAATTGGTTCAGCAATGCTTTGCACTTTTCAGTGCATAAGTCTTTTACCTCCTTGGTTAGGTTTATTGCTAATTATTTTATTCTTTTTGATGTTAACCTACATTTTAAAGATGAGAAAATTTAGACAGGCTACAAAATAGCCATATAGTTAGTGAGAGGGAAAATGGGGCTCTAACCTGAGATCTGTTTGACTCTGGAGGTTATATACTTTCTACTATGCCATTTTACTTTTGTTGATCCCAAACACATTTATTACCCATACATTTATCCTGCAAGGGACCTGTTAGACCACTCTTAATGGAAGAAGAGCCAATGTAAAAATAAATCAAAAACATCAACTGGAGCACTTCTCTAACTCAACGGTGAGAGAAGTCAGTGGGTAGAATTTAGTGCAGCTAAGAACAATGCCAGATGTTCAATCCCCATATGGGCTTGTGAGCTTTGTTTTCAACAGTTGCTACAAACGGCCCTAAATCCAGGCATAAGGCAAAACAGTGCCATAATAATAGAAAAGGGAAACAAACAAACAATGTCGGTGCTCCAGGACAGTTTCATGGGGGAGAGAAAAATTGAAACAGGTCACAAAGTATGAGTAAGAGATCATCATCCAGAGAAGGTGGACAAGACTTGCTATGGAAAAGGAGTGGCTTATTCAAAGATATGAAAGACTAAAGTAAGCCACGAGATCTGTGATTAGTTCAGTGGCATTGCAGTCCATATTTCAGGGAGATAAGAGAAATGACAGTTAAAGCAAGGAAGTTGAGCAGGGGCCATGTTGGAAAAGCAAGCTAAGAAGCTTGAGACAGTGACATAATGAATAAGCATAGGAATTATTTGTTCATATAAGAAGGCTTGCACTAGAGATATCTTAAGAATTTACTTCATCTCTGACTTAGTTTCCAAATCTCTCTATGGTAATTTTTCATGGTCATATTAGGCCAGTGATTGATGGCAAACCTCAAAACAAAATGTTTTATTTATGTTGCAGAAATATTTATTATGGCAAGTGTGGATTCTTCCAACTGTCAGATTTGAAGAATTGGCTAATATTCCTGAAAACTGTGGTCCTGTTAGAAAAGATTTGCTCAGAGAACCTATAGGTCACTTCAAGTGACCTATGGAGTAGAATCTTTCTCTGCTAGTTACCAGCAAGGGGAATGAGGAGGGAAATAGTTAGAGTCAGATCATTCTTGCCTTGATCGCACTTCTTCCCTGAAGACAGAAAAATCAGTTTTAAACCCTCAGTCGCTACTGAATCTTTTGTTGGGAGTCCCATGGAAATACAAGAGTTAATTGAAGGGACATGCTCTGTGTTCCTTGGAAAGAGCCTTATTCACACAATACAATGTTTATGGTCTGTATGTAATAGGTGGTATTGATGTCTTTTGTGTGACTCAGGTATTAGATTCAAGATATGGGCACTGAGTCCTGCTTGTAGCTTGCTACTCAGGGCAAACTCTTTTCCATTTGAGCAATTCTTCTCCTAATCTTCCAGGAGTTTTCTATTCTCCTCCTTCTCATTCTCCATTGTTGGGTCCAGGCGGTAGTCTTGCATGTACCCCTACTGCCAGGTCTGGGTTGTCATGGAGATTCTCCAACTTCTTCACTGAGCACCCATTGCCTTGAGGGAAGAAGCTGGCCAAGTCCTCTTGCTTTTTCACTTAAGGTTGACTTTATTTACAAAAAACTCCCACTTGCTTCGTGCTTAGCCAGGGCCAGAGACCATGGACTAGAAGAAGGGAAGACAGTGGTAGAAATCTTACCTCTGGTTTGTAGGAGTATTTGGCACTGTACCTTCCACTTACCATCAAGATCCACTTCCAAGTCTTTTTTTCAGAGCCACTAAAAGCAGCCTGTACAAAAATGTAAAAAGCCCTTTTGTTCATGAAGCTTAATGAAAGACCAGATACAACCAATCCCCCAAGTCTCATGCCAGTGACTGAAGAGCTATGAGGGTTGGCTCATAGACAACAACTCTCTCTCCTGGATTACAGAGGAAACCTCCAACCATAAAGCACCTCTCTTAATGGTAGTAACCTGTAGCTGCATTTATAAAACCCTTCCCTTTGAACCTACTACTTTGGCATCTCCTGAGACATTTTTCCTTACAGCTAAGATTCTCCAGAATGGTTCTTTATGCTATAAATAATTATTTCAAGGGGAATCTGAAGAAATTTTAAAAAATCAGAGGTTTCTTATCCATTTTTGTGTGGTATACACTGGTAAAAAATAGGCTACCTATTCCTAAGAGAAGAAAAGAAGACAAAAAGTGTAATGACATGAGTCATAATGTAGTTCTGTCTTTTGGGTTAAGGTCTACTTACTTCAAGCTGATTTTCTCACAGAATCATAAACAGCTGACCCTCTATATCCTTAGGTTCCACATCTTTGGATTCAACCAACTGGATTCAATAGAAAATATTTGGGGACAAAACAAGTAAAAATAACAACATGACAATTAAAAATAATAAATAAAAATAAAAATGCAATTAACAAATATTTATATAATGTTTACATTGTACTAGGTATTATAAGTAATCAGAGATGATTTAAAGTATATGGGAGGATGTGCATTAGTTATATGCAAATATTATGCCATTTTTTTTCTAAGAGTCTGAACATCTGAGGATTTTTGTATCTGCTAGCATCCTGGAAGCAGTCCACCAGGGATACTGAAGGATGATTAAATTTATCTCAGGGCTGGAAGGAAGCCCCAGCCTCCTCTCATCCAACTCTTTGTTGCCTGGAGTCACCTTTTTAAAAATTATTTTTTTAAAATTTTGTTGGTAAAGAGTAGATGTAGACATTTATAAAGTACATGAGATATTTTGATACGGGCATGCACTGTAAAATGTGCAATAGGCACAACATGGAGAATTGGGTGGTTATTTCCACAAGCATTTATCCTTTGAGTTACAAACAATCTAATTACATTCCTTAAGTTATTTTAAAATGTATAATTATTATTGACTGTAGACCCCTTATTGTGCTATCAAATAGTAGGTCTTATTCATTCTTTCTATTTTTTTAATCCATTAACCATCCCAAACTTCCCCCTAACCCCCATCTACTCTTTCCAGCCTCTAGTAACCATCCTTCTACTTTCTATGATCCCACAAATAAGTGATCACATATGATGTTCATCTTTCTGTGTCTGCTTTATTTCACTTAACATAATGATCTCCACCTTCATCATGTTGTTGCAAAAGACTGGATCCCATTCATTTTATGACAGATGCAACTCCATTGTCTATAAGTATCACATTTTCTTTATTTATTCATCTGTTGATGGACATTTTAGGTTGCTTCCAAATTTAAGCTATTGTAAACAATGCTGCAACAACCATAGGAATGCAGATATTTGTTCAACATACTGATTTATTTTCATTTGGGTATATACCCAGCAGCGGGATTGCTGGATCATATGATACCTCAGTTTTTAGGGTTTTTGGGTTTTTAAAATTATTTATTTATTTATATTTTTTACATTTTGCTTTAAGTTCCAGGATACATGCACAGAACATGCAGGCAGGTTACATAGGTATACGTGTGCCACGGTGGTTTGCTAAATCTATCAACCCATCATCTAGGTTTTAAGACCCACATGCATTCACTATTTTTCCTAATGCTCTCTTTTACCTCACCCCCACCCCCTGACAGGTTCAGCTAGGTGTTGTTTCCCTCCCTGTGTCCATGCGTTATCATTGTTCAAATCCCATTTATGAGTAAAACATGTGGTGTTTGATTTTATACTCCCGTGTTACTTTGCTGAGGATGATGGCTTCCGGTTTCATCCATGTCCCTGCAAAGCACGTGATCTCATTCCTTTTTATGGCTGTGTTGTATTCCATACTGTATATGTACCACATTTTCTTTATCCAGTCTATCATTGATGGGCATTTGGGTTGGTTCCATGTATTTGCTATTGTAAATAGTGCTGCAATAAACACACACGTGCATATGTCTTTACGGTAGAATGATTTATAATCCTTTAGGCATACACCCAGTAATGGGAATGCTGGGTCAAATCGTATTTCTGGTTCTAGATACTTGAAGAATCACCACACTGTCTTCCACAATGGTTGAACTAATTTACATTCCCCTCAACAATGTAAAAGCGATCTTATTTCTCCACAGCCTCACCAGCATTTATTGTCTCATGACTTTTTAATAATCGTCATTCTGATTGGCATGAGATGGTATCTCATTGCAGTTTTGATTTGCATTTCTTGATTTGCATTACTTTTATGATCAATGATATTGATCTTTTTCTCTTTTTTCCTTTTTTTTTTTTTTTTGAGACAGAGTCTTTCTCTGTTGTCCAGGCTGGAGCGCAGTGGTGCAATTTCAGCTCAATACAACCTCCACCTCCTGGGTTCCAGGAATTCCCCTGCCTCAGCCTCCCGAGTAGCTGCAACTACAGGCGTGCACCACCACACCCAGCTAATTTTTGTATCTTTAGTAGAGATAGAGCTTCACCATGTTAGCCAGGCTTTTACCAAACTCCTGACCTCAGGTGGTCTGCCTGCCTTGGCCTCCAAAAGTGCTGGGATTACAGGCATGAGCCACCATGCCCAGCCGATCTTTTTTTCATATGTTTGTTGGCCACATAAATGTCTTCTTTCGAGAAGTGTCTGTTCATACCCTTTGCTCACTTTTTGATGGGGTTGTTTATTTATTTCTTGTAAATTTGCTTAAGTTCCTTGTAGATTCTGGATATTAGACATTTATCAGATGGGTAGATTGCAAAATTTTGCTCTCATTATATAGCTTGCCTGTTCACTCTGATGATAGTTTCTTCTGCTCTGCAGAAGTTCTTTAGCTTAATTAGATCCCATTTGTCAATTGTAGCTGTCGCTGCAATTGCTTTTGGTGCTTTCTTCATGAAATATTTGCCTATGCCTATGTCCTGAATGATATTGCTGAGGTTTTCTGCTAGGGTTTTAATGATTTTAGGTTTTACTTTTAAGTCTTTAATCTGTCTTGAATTAATTTTTGTATAAGGTGTAAGAAAGGGGTCCAATTTCAGTTTTCTGCATAAGGTTAGACAGTTTTCTCAACACTATTTATTAAATAGGGAAGCTTTTTTCCATTGCTTGTTTTTGTCAGGTTTGTCGAGGACCAGATGGTTGTAGATGTAGGGTGTTACTTCTAAGGCATTTGTTCTGTTCCATTGGTCTATATATCTGTTTTGGTACCAGTACCACGCTGTTTTGGTTATTCTGGCCTTGTAGTATAGTTTGAAGTCAGGTAGTGTGATGCCTCCAGCTTTGTCCTTTTTGCTTAGGATTGTCTTGACTATACAGGCTCTTTTTTTGTTTCATTTGAAATTTGAAGTATTTTTTTTCTAATTTTGTGAAGAATGTCAATGGTAGTTTGATAGGATTCATATTGAATCTATAAATGACTTTGGACAGTATGGCCATTTTTACAATATTTGTTTTTCCTATTGTATTAGGATTCTCTTAGAAGGACAGGACTAATAAGATATATACACACACACACACACACACACACACACACATACAGTGTGTATATATATATATATAAGATATATATATATACACACACTGTATTAACTTACACGTTCCTCTTTTCACGTTTTTCTACCTGCTTTACATTTGCTGGGAGCTGATTAGATTGTGCCCACCAGAACAAGGGTGGATCTGCCTCACCCATCCCACTGATTCAAATGTTAATCTATTTTGACAACACCCTCACAGACACACCCAGGATCTTTGTATTTTTCAATCCAATCAAGTGGACACTCAGTATTAACTATCGCACCTATCCATGAGGATGGAATGTTTTTCCATTTGTTTGTGTCCTCTCTTATTTCCTTGATCAGTGATTTGTAGTTCTCCATGAAGAGGTCCTTCACATCCCTTGTTAGCTATATTCCTAAGTATTTTATTCTCTTTGAAGCAATTGTAAATGGGAGTTCATTCATGATTTGGTTCTCTGCTTGTTGATTGTTGGTGTATAGAAACGCTTGTGATTTTTTTACGTTTATTTCGTATCCCGAGACTTTGCTGAAGTTGCTTATCAGCTTAAGGAGTTTTGGGGCTGAGACTGTGACGTTTCCTAAATATAGAATCATGTCTTTCAAACAGAGACAATTTGACTTTCTCTCTTTCTATTGAAATACCCTTTATTTCTTTCTCTTGCCAGATTGCCCTGGCCAGAACTTCCAATATTATGTTGAATAGGAAAGGTGAGAGAGGGCATCCTTGTCTTGTGCTGGTTATCAAAAGGAATGCTTCCAGCTTTTGCTCATTCAGTATGATATTGGCTATGGGGTTGTCATAAATAGCTTTTATTATGTTGAGATACATTCCATCAATACCTAGTTTATTGAGAGTTTTTAACATGAAGGAATGCTAAATTTTATTGAAGGTTTTTTCTGCATCTATTCAGATAACCATGGGGCTTTTGTCATTGGTTCTGTTTATGTGATGGATTACATTTACTGTTTTGTGTTGAACCAGCCTTTCATCCCAGGGATGAAGCCAACATGGTCATGGTGGATAAGCTTTTTGATGTGCTGCTGGATTTCGTTTGCCAGTATTTTATTGAGGATTTTTGCATTGATGTTCATCAGGGATACTGGCCTGAAGTTTTCCTTTTTTGTTGTGTCTCTGCCGCGTTTTGGTATCAGGATGATGCTGGCTTCATAAAATGAGTTACGGAGAAGTCCCTCCTTTTCAATTGTTTGGAATAGTTTCAGAAGGAATGGTACCAGCTCCTCTTTTTACCTCTGGTAGAATTTGGCCGTGAATCCATCTGGTCCGGGGATTTTTTTTTTTTTTTTTTTGATTGGTAGGTTATTAATTACTGCCTCAATTTCAGAACTTGATATTGATCACTTCAGGCATTTGGCTTCTTCCTGGTTTAATCTTGGGAGGGTGTATGTGTCCAGGAATTGACAAATTTATTATAATTTTTTTCTAGGTGGTTTTTTTGTTTTTGTTTTTGTTTTATTTTTATTTGCATAGAGGTGTTTATAGTACTCTCTGATGGTAGTATGTATTTCTATTTGGTCAGTAGTGATATCCCCTTTATCATTTTTATTGTGCCTATTTGATTCTTCTCTCTCTTCTTCTTTATTAGTCTAGCTAGTGCTTTATCTATTTTGTTAGTTGTTTTCAAAAAACTAGCTCCTGGATTCTTTGAAATTTTGGTGGATTTTTTCATGTCTCTATCTCCTTCAGTTCTCTGATCTTAGTTATTTCTTGTCTTCTGCTAGCTTTTGGATTTGTTTGCTCTTGCTTCTCTAGCTCTTTTAATTTTGATGTTAGGGTCTCAATTTTAGATCTTTTTAGTCCTCTGATATGGACTTTTAGTGCAATAAATTTCTCTCTAAACAATACTTTAGCTGTGTCTCAGAGATTCTGGTATGTTGTGTCTTTATTCTCATTGGTTTCAAGGAACTTCTTGATTTCTACCTTAATTTTCTTATTTACCCAGGAGTCATTCAGGAGCAGGTTGTTCAATTTCCATATAGTTGTGTGGTTTTGAGTCTGTTTCCTAATACTGAGTTCTAATTTGATTGCATTGTGGTCCGAGAAACTGTTTGTTACGATTTCTGTTCTTTTGCATTTGCTGAGTAGTGTTTTACTTTTAATTGTGTGGTCGATTTTAGAATAAGTGCCATGTGGCACTGAGAAGAATGTATATTCTGTTTATTTGGGAGAGTGGAGAGTCTGTAGATGTTCATTAAGTCCACTTGATCTAGAGCTAAGTTCAAATCCTGAGTATTCTTGGTATATTTCTGTCTCGTTTATCTGTCTAATGTTGACAGTGGGGTGTTAAAGTCTCCCACTATTATTGTGTGAGAGTCTACATCTCTTTGTAGGTCTCTAAGAACTTGTTTTATTAATCTGGGTGCTCCTGTATTTATCCCTTTACCATTGCGTAATGCCTCTCTTTGTCTTTTTTTAATCTGTGTTGGTTTAAAGTCTGTTTTGTCAGAGACTAGGATTGATATCCCTGTGTGTCGTTGTTGTGTTTTCCTTTTTTTTTTCTTTTTTTTTTTTCACTTTCCTATTGTTTGGTAAACTTTGCTCCATCCCTTTATTTTCAGCCTATGTGTGTCTTTGCACGTGAGATGGGTCTTTTGAATACAGCACACCAATGAGTCTTGACTCTATCCAATTTGCCAGTCTGTGTCTTTTAATTGGGGTATTTACTCCATTTACATTTAAGGTTAATATTGTTATATGTGAATTTAATCCTGTCATCATGATGCTATCTAATTATTTTGCACAGTAGTTGATGCAGTTTCTTTATGGTGTATTTGGTCTTTATATTTTGGTGTGTTTTTGCAGTGGCTGCTACTGGTTTTTCCTTTCCATATTTAGTACTTCCTTCAGTAGCTCTTGCAAGACAGACCTGGTGGTGACAAAATTCCTCAGCATTTGCTTGTCTGGAAAGGATTTTTTTTTTCTCCTTTGCTTATAAAGCTTAGTTTGGCTGAATATGTATTTCTGGGTCAAAAATGCTTTAAAAAAATGTTGAATATTGGCTCCCACTCTCTTCTGCCTTGTAGGGTTTTTGCTGAGAGATCTGCTGTTAGCATGATGGTCTTCCCTTTGTAGGTGACCTGGCCTTTCTCTCTGGCTTTATTCTTCTCTCTATTCTTTTTTATTAGTCTAGCTAGTGGTCTATCTGTTTTGTTCATTTTTTGTTAACTTTTTTCCCTTCATTTTGACCTTAGAGAGTCTGATGATTTTGTATCTTGGGGCTGATCTTCTGATGGAGTATCTTAGTGGTCTCTATATTTCCTGAATTTGCATGTCAGCCTGTTTGCTAGGTTGGGGAAAATTCACCTGGATAATATCCTGAAAAGTGTTTTCCAACTTGGTTCCATTCTCCCCATCTCCTTCAGGTACCCCAATCAATCATAGGTTTGGTTCCCATATTTCTTGGAGGTTTTGTTCATTCGTTCTTATTCTTTTTTCTCTAATCTTGTCTGCATGCCTTATTTCAGTAAGATGGTCTTCAAATTCTGATATTCTTTATTCTGCTTGATCATTTGGCTATTGATACTTCTGTATGTTTTACAACATTTTTGTGCTGTGTTTTTTAGCTCCAGCAGGTAGTTTATGTTTCTCTCTAAACTGGTTATTCTGCTTAGCAGCTCCTGTAACATTTTATCAAGGTTCTTACCTTCTTTGAATTGGGTTAGAACATATTCCTTTAGCTCAATGGAGTTTGTTTTTACCCACCTTCTGAAGCCTACTTCTGTCAGTTCATGCATTTTATTCTCTGTCCAGTTTTGCACCCTTGCAGGAGAGGTGGTGCGATCATTTACAAGAGAAGAGGCACTCTGGCCTTTTCAGTTTTCAGCACTTTTCTGCTGAAATTTTCTGATCTTCATGACTTTGTCTACTTTCAATCTTTGAGGCTGCTGACCCTTGGATGAGGTTTTGCTGGATACTTTTTGTTGTTGTTGTTGCTTTCACTTTGTTTATCTTTCAGTGGTCAGGTCCCTCTTCTGTATGACTGCTGCAGTTTGCTGGGGGTTCACTTCAGGCTCTATTCATTTGGTTCGCTCCCACACCTGGAGATGTCACTTCAGGAGGCTGGAGAACAGCAAAGATGAGTGTCTGTTTTTTTTTTTTTTTTTTTTTTTTCTGGGAACTCTGACCTCGAGGGGCACCAACATGATGCCAGTAGGAACACTTGTGTATAGGGTGTATCACAATCCCTGTTGGAGGGTCTTACCCAGTTGGGTGGCATGAAGAGCAGGGCCCGTTTAATGAAACACTTTGGCTTTCCCTTGGTAGAAGGAGTGTGTCATGCTGCGGGGAAACCCACTAGTCTGGGTTGTCGAGATGCCTCAGAAAGCCTCCTTTGGCTAGGGGATGGGGGCTCCCCTACCCCATGTGGCTCTTATGTGCGCTGCTGCACCACACTGTTCTTCTTTCCTCTCCATGGGTCAAGCCAGCCACCCAGTCAGTCCTGATGACAGAACCTGGATACCTTGGTTGCCGGTGCTGGATTCGCATGCTGTTTGGTTCTTTTCAATGGAAGCCTCTGGTTTCCACGTCTTCCAGTCAGCCATCTTTGCCCTGCCCACTTTAACTTTTTGAAGAACCTTTAAACTGTTCTCCATAGTGATTGTACTAATTTACATGCCCACCAACTAGGATTTCCTTTTCTCGATGTCATCACATGCATTTGTTATTGCCTGTCTTTTGAATATAAGCTATTTTATTGGGGTGAGATAATATCTCTTTGTTTTGGTTTTTACTTATCAGATTATCAATTATATTGAACACCTTTCCATATGTCTGTTTTCCATTAATATGTTTTCTTTTTAGAAATATCTATTCAATCCTTTGCCCATTTTTTTGATTGAATTATTAGATTTTTTCCTATAGAGTTCTTTTAACTCTTATGTATTATAGCTATTAATCCCTTGTCAGAGGGGTAGTTTGTAAATAATTTCTCTAACTCTATTGGTTGTCTATTTGCTTTGTTGTGCAGAAGCTTTTTAACATGATGTGATCCCTGGAGTCTCCTTTTAAGCATACCTGCCTAATGGCTTTTTAGCTCTGAGTGTTCACTTCTAGTAACTGTAAACTCACTATTTTTTGAATCCATTCTATGTATAGGCAAATCTAATGGTCAGAAACTTCTTCCCTGTTTTGGGTTGAAATACACCTCTGTGTGTTTCTTCTATCCATGGCTCCTAGCTCTGACTTAGGGGCAGCGAATAATACATCTACTTGTCTACTTCATCTTTCCTGTAACAAACCCTACATCTTCGGGGCTCCAGAATGAAAAATCTTTCTTTCACACATTTTTCAAGAGAACTGAGTTCCTGTCTCTTCTCCCTGCAGCTTCCTAAAAAATGTTCTAATTTATCTGTATTTCTTTTAACATATGAAACTCAGAAATGGAACTGAACTTGCCGATAAGGTCTGGACCAGGTAATACAAGCCTATCACCTCTCTCCTTTTGTCTGTAGTATAGAAATGCAGTCAGATACTATATTACCATATTGAGTTATCACATTATACTTATGTGTAAGCTATAAAAACTGCTTCGTCATTTTTATCTATGCCCTTGCTCTCTGTCACATCCCCCACCTCTCTCCTATCTCACATGACTAAATCCAGTCTATGATGGAAATGCAGGCAACTCATTGCCCTCCTTCTAAGCATATTCCAAGGACAGCTTGTTCAAATTCTCAGCTTAATATCTGCCCTGTGCTTGCTGCAAGCAAACATGATTTTGGGGAAAGGGATCTCAAGATATTTTGTCCTTGCTACATACTCCTTTAAAATCAAGAAAAATATTACTATTTTAACTGTTACCAACCACTGCAAAACCAGGATTGAAGAGGCTATTAAAGGGGGATGGAGACTTTGGTTACGTTGTTCAGTCATTGAAGGAGAAGGTAGTACAACACTCTCACTTGGAAGAGTCCAAGAGCTCTCACTCTCATGAAGTGTTTATTTAAATCTAACAATTTCTTTTGCTGCAATTTAAGCCAATTTCCACTTTTTTACAAAAGAGAGGAAGGATGTTATATTGAAAATACTCTACTCTGCCAAAGAATTCCTGAATGTTCAAGGCCAAGACCTTTCCTTTCTCTGGGCATCAATTTTCTCATTTGTAAGTCAAGAAAAACAATACTTTACTCAAAGTGTTGTTGTGACCATTCAATGGTAAAGCACCAATAGAAAGGGCAGTCATCAGTGTCTGGCAAATAATAGGTGTACTCAATACAGTTTTCTTAATTCTGTATCCTACAGTGACAGAAATGAAATGAGAGTTTCCTGATTCCCCTCTCAGAGCATTCAACAGGGGTGTGGCTTGCGTTTTGGGTCATCCCATCCATCTGCTTAAAACCCTAGCAGGAGGAGGAACATGCATATGGGCAGGTGAAGAGGCCGGGGCAAGAGCTCTGGGCTCCAGCCTTGTGATAGTGTCTAGAGGTGGGAGCCTGCAACCCCAGTGTTACAAAGCTCTTTCAGCTTTACTCTCCACAGATGACTTGAGTGTTGACCAGCTCAGTGGACCCTCTCCCTTTTTGCAAAGGCAGAGGGCCAGTGGAACAGCTTTCTGTATCTGGAGCTCTTTCCCGGCATCCCATAAATATTGGTCACACACGGATTTAATCGATGAATGTGAGGTTTTATTGAGTTGTGGAGGTGGCTTTCAGTGGGATGGATGGGGAGCTGGAAGGGTAGATAGGTTTGAGTTGTTAGAATTTGAGATGAAGTAGAGTATTCCCTGGACATAGGATATTGGTAGTGAGGCTTAAGAAGAAGAGGGCAGGCAAACTAAGCAGAGTAAATGGGTCCCATTGGACACTAGTCAATACAGTGTACAACCCAGATGAGCTGGAGAACCTCGTGACCATTGCTAAGTGTAGAGAAAAATTGTGTGAGAGCCTGTCTGTGATAAAGTCTTTAGACTGTGGATGGGTGTCAAAATTTTAACCTCTGCTTTCAGCTTCCCACAACCACTACCATCTCTTACATCATTGTTATTTTTTCTAAAAATGTATTTGTTCTTTTGAAGCATTTATGCAATTTGTAGTTGTTTATATGTGGATTTGTTTGTTTATTTTCTGTCTTCCTCATTGGATTGAGAGCTCTCTGAAAATAAGTGTTGGTGTTTAGCTCTTTAGCCATACTACTTAGCACAATTCCAATAACATAGTAGACTTTTCCTAAATGTTTGTTGATTGAATGAATGATATGTCTAGGGCCCCTTAAGCCCAAAGAAATCTACAGCCCAGAGTTCTTAAAAAGAAAAGGTCTAGATCTGTAAAACAAAATGTTTGACGGAGTTACTCTCTGATGTTTATATTCAAATGACATTTTGACATGTATCCTTAAAAAATCACAAACCATTAAATATAAACTTTTACCTAAGACCTATAAGCATCAAATATCCTCACCTTATTTCTGATTCTATCTCCATCATTGAACCTTCTCATCATTGTGTATAGAATAAAGGAAGGAGCAGAGATGAGGGATGGAATGGAAAAATGAAATGGGATTAGGATGAAGAGTGAGTAGGAGGTAGAACATGGTGAGAGTAAGGAGAGAAATAAAGGTGAAGAATGTCTTTTCCAACTTGATAAGGTTTGCATGTGTGTCCCCACTCAAATCTCATGTTCAATTTTAATCCTTAATGTTGAGGATGGACCTTGGTCAGCAGTGATTAGCTCATGGGGACAGATTTCTCATGAATGGTTTATCACCATCCCCTTTGGTACTGTCATCATAATACTGAGTGAGTTCTCGTTAGAACTGGTCATTTAAAAGTGTGTGGTACCTCCACCCTTGCTCTAGCTTGCTCCTGTTCCTGCCATGTGAGATATTTTACTCTCCTTTTGCCTTCCTTCATGACTATAAGCTTCCTGAGGCATCCCCAGAAGCCAAGCAGATAGTAACATCATGCTTTCTGTAAAGCCTATGGAATTGTGAGCAAATTAAATATTTTCTTTATAGATCACCCAGTCTCCATTTTTTTATAGCAATATTGGAACAGACTAATACACATTTACTCCTTGGTAATCAACCAATAGAATTTTTATATACTGAAAGCTGCATCCAAATGCTCTGCTTTGTTGCCAGCTTAGCTTAAAAGATGACGCCTGGTCCCCTTCACCTGTGCCAGGACACATGTTCAGAAACCTGGGACAGGATTTGAGGGGAAAGACCTGAAGGGCAGTAAGGGAAGTATAAGCTATCATGAGTTGGTTCTTCATAGGCTAAGGATCTTTCCACAGGTTCTACTCCTTTCTGATTCTCCATAATACTTCTTAGAGCCTGGTTGCTGATTAAAATCAATCAGGACTTTATCCCTTTAATTGAAATATTATTTTCTGTTGTAACACAACTCCCCACCACTGTATCACTCAACAAGATTAACATGAAAGTTTGAAAGTCCAATCCTACTTTCATATTCAAGATGAAGTATAGATTAGTAGGAAAAGTGCTGTAATATTGTCTGAAACTTTGCTCTTGAAATTCTAGCTCCATCACTTCCTAGAGGTGGAAAGTAAATTTACCTCCATTAGCCTGGTGTTTCATATGCAAACTGGAGTTAATAATCCCTTCCTCTCAGGTTGTTGTAAGAATTAATTTAAATAAAAAATGTCACTGGGCATGGTAGTTCATGCCTGTAATCTCAACAATTTGGGAAGCCGAGGTAGGCCAATTGTTTGCATCTCGGAGTTCAAGACCAGCATTGGCAACATGGTGAAACTCCGTCTCTTCAAAAACAATACAAAAAAAAAATTCATTGGTCATGGTGGTGTGCACCTGTAGTCCCAACTACCCAGGAGGCTGAGGTGAAAGGATCACCTGGGCCTGGGGGCTGAGGCTGCGGTGATTAGAGATCATGTCACTGCACTCCAGCATGGGAAATAAAGTGAGACCCTGCCTCTAAATGAATGAATGAATAAATAAATAAATAAATAAATAAATAAATAAATAAATAAAATGTCTAAAATGTTTTTAGCATGCCTCTAGTAGCAAAGTTGGTATTTGCAAATGTTTTGATCACCCAATGCCATCAGTGAATGTATTGGAGCCCAGATTAAGGTCATGCTTTTAAACAAGTGAGATTACACCATGAAAAAAAGGCTATATAAGTGTGTGTAGGTAAGATGAGGCCAGTAAGTAGGAAGGCATAGAGGACCTGTGTAAGAGAGATAACTGGTCCAGGAGTGAGCAAAAGGGCAAAGAAACCTCACCAACTTCCAACTTTTGCTGTTTATGTCACAGTTTTTCGCATGATTTCTGGACAGAAAGGAAGTAAAAGATTTGCATGGATTTAGACCATACAGAGGTATATCTTCCCTGCTATTTGTATAACTGAGCTGTGGTGTAGTTGCTATAATTTTTCTATAGGAATTTTGTTTGGGTGCTGCACCAGTGTTCAATTGGACTGTTCCATCATTAAAAAAGTCAAGTTGCAGAGTAAAATACATAATTTTATACATACAACACAAAGAGCCAGTATAACTTTGATTTTTGTCTGGATGATATTGTGATGCTGCAAGCTAAAATCCTGACTTGACTTGAAGAAAAAGCACTGTTCAGGGCCCAATATACATGGGTTATAATTTTGCCTCTCTGAGTGAGTTTGACTTACTTCTGTTAAATGTAATCTATAAAATGGGCTTAAGAAGAAATGATCCAGGAGGCGGAGCAAGATGACAGAATAGAAGCCTCCACCAATCATCCCCCTGGCAAGGGCAACAACCTAAAAACTATTTACACAGGAAAAAAAAAAAAAAAACTTTTTTAAAAAAATTATTATTATACTTTAAGTTCTAGGGTACATGTGCACAATGTGCAGGTTTGTTACATATGTATACATGTGCCATGTCGGTGTGCTGCACCCATTAACTCATCATTTACATTAGGTATATCTCCTAATGCTATCCCTCTCCCTTCCCCCCACCCCCACAATAGGCCCCGGTGTGTGATGTTCCCATTCCTATGTCCAAGTGATTGCATTGTTCAATTCCGACCTATGAGTGAGAACATGCGGTGTTTGGTTTTCTGTTCTTGCAGTAGTTTGCCAAGAATGATGGTTTCCAGCTGCATTCATGTCCCCACAAAGGATACGAACTCATCTTTTCTATGGCTGCATAGTATTCCATGGTATATATGTGCCACATTTTCTTAATCCAGTCTATCTCAGGTGGACATTTGGGTAGATTCCAAATCTTTGCTATTATGAATAGTGCCTCAATAAACATACATGTGCATGTGTCTTTATAGCAGCATGATTTATAATCCTTTAGGTATATACCCAGTAATGGGATGGCTGGGTCAAATGGTATTTCTAGTTCTAGATCCTTGAGGAATCGCCACACTGTTTTCCACAATGGTTGAACTAGTTTACAGTCCCACCAACAGTGTAAAAGTGGTCCTATTTCTCCACGTCCTCTCCAGCACCTGTTGTTTCCTGATTTTTTAATGATTGCCATTCTAACTAGTGTGAGATGGTATCTCATTGTGGTTTTGATTTGCATTTCTTTGATGGGAAATCAATAACCTTTTACTATATATCATAAGCTTTATGAGAACCAAAAACCAGGTGAGCACTCACAGTACCTGGTTTTAACTTCATATTGCTAAAAGAGGAAATGCTTCATATTGCTAAAAGAGGCAGTGAAGAAATACAAAAAAAAAAAAAAAAAAAAAAAAACAGTTCTGAATTGCCAATGACACCCCTCCACCACACCCATAGTAGTGGCAGCATGAAGTGGAAAACATCTCTGGGCACCAGAGGAGGGAGAGCACTGCAGTTATGAGGCATTGATGTCACTGCCATCCTGTTAGAGCAGAAAGAAATACTGGAACAAACTTAACTGATACACACCCATGGGGGTGTATTCAAACCAGCCCTAGCCAGAGGGAAATTGCCACACATCCTGAGTTCAAAACTTGAGTTCCCACATACCTCACCACCTAGGACTAAATTGCTCTGGGACTCCAAGTACACTTGAAAGGTAGTATAGGTCATAAGGACTGCAACTCTTAGGCAAGCCCTAGTGCTGAAATGGGCCCAGAGAAAGTAGAGTGTGTGTAGGGGGGGTACAGGACCTACTGAGCTGGGGTGTCTAAGGAAATGCTGCCATCACCCCTACCCTAACCCTAGGCTACACAGCTTGTAGCTCCAAAAGAGACTCCATATTTCCACCTGAGGATAGGAGAGGAAAGAGTGGGGATGACTCTGTCTTGTATGTTGGATATCAGCTCTGGCACAGCAGGATAGGATATTGGTCAGAGTCATGAGGCCCCTGTTCCAGGCCCTAGCTCCTGGATGGCATTTCTAGACACACCCCAAGCCAGAAGGGAACCCATTGCCTTGGAAGGAAGGACCCACTCCTGGCAGCCTTCATCAACTACTGACTGAAGAGCCCATGGGCTCTGAATAACCAACAGTAATATCCAGGTACTACATCAAGGGCCTTGGATGATCCTTTGAGATGAAATGGATTCAGATGAGACATAACACATTACCAACTGTGGTGGCTATGGGGTGGAACTTCTTCTATTTGAGTAAAGCAGAGGGAAAAGTAAAGGGGACCTTGCCTTACACCTTGGGTACCAGCATGAACACTGGGGGATATAGCACCAGGCAGACCCTTGGGGTCCCCGATTCCAGGACTTAACTCTGAGATGGCATTTTTAGATCTGCCATGGGCCAGAGGTGAGCCCACTTCCCTGATGGGTGAGTCCCAGGCCAGGCAGCATTCATGAAAAACTGACATAAGAGCCAGTGGGCCTTAAGGGAAAAACGGTGATAGTCTAGTAGTACTCCATGTGGCATGTGATGATAGAGACTATGGGGTAAGGCTCTTCTGCATTTGGAAAGGGGAGGGAAGAATGAGAAGGACTGCATCTTATGGTTTGAGGACCAGATTGGCTTCAGTAAATTAGAACACCAGGTAGAGTTCTAGAGTTCTAAGGTCTTTTACTCTAGTCCATGATGACTGGAAGTCACCTTTGGACTCATCCAGGGACTGGGAGAACTCATTGCCCTGAAGGGAAAGATACAGGCTTCAGTTGTTTTACCAGCAGCTAATTGTAGAGCCCCAGAGTTTTCAGCAAACATAGACAGTAGCCAGCAAATGGTTACAGTAGGCCTTGAGCAAGATGCAGGTGCTGTGCTAGCTTCATTCTAACCCAGTGCAGTCATAGTGGAGGTGGCCACCAGGGTGCTTGTGTGACTTCTCCCACATATTTAAGTGACTCAGAACAGAGAGAGGATCCGTTTGTTTGGGAGAAAGTAAGGGAAAAGAACAAGAGTCTCTGCCTGGTTATCCAGAGAATTATGGTGGTCATGTTCAAGATCATCAAAGTGGTACCTTTATGAGTTTTCAAGAAACACAGTGTTACTGGGCTTGGGGTGCCCCCTAAAGCAGATACAGCTTAGATAGAAATATCCAAGTCCTTTCAAATATCTAGAAAACCTTCCAAAGAAGGAAGGTAACAACAACAACAAAAAAATCACAGACAGTGAAAACTAAAATAAATACCTAACTCTTCAATGTGCAGACACCAAAGAACATTTACTATAATCTACAACATCCAAGAAAACATGACCTCACCAAATGAACTAAATAAAGCATCAGGGACTAATCTTGGAGAAACGGAGATATCTGACTTTTCAGACAGATAATTCAAAATAGCTGTGTTAAGGAAACTGAAAAAACAAATCAAGGTAACACAGAGAAGAAATTCAGAATTCTATCAGGCAAATTTAACAAAGTGATGGAAATAATTTAAAAGAATCAAGCAGAAATTCTCAAGATATAAATTGCATTTGACATACTGAAGAATGCATCAAAGTCCTTTAATGGCAAAAAGGATTAAATAGAAGAAATAATTAATGAACTTGAAAACAGGTTATTTGAAAACACACAGTTAAAAAGAGACAAAGAGTGAAAAGGAATGAAGCATGCCTACAGAACCTGGAAAACAGCCTCAAAAGGGCAAATCTAAGAATTATTGGCCTCATAGAAGAGGTGGAGAAAGATATAAGGAGAGAAAGTTTATTCAAAGGGATAATAGCAGAGACTGTCCCAAACCTAAAGAAAGATATCAATATCGAAGTATAAGATGTGTTTAGAACATCAAGCAGACGTACCCCAAAGAAGCCTAGCTTAAGGAATTTAATACCCAAAGTCCCAAAGATCAAGAACAGAGAAAGATTCCTAAAAGCAGCAAGAGAAAAGAAACAAATAACATACAATGGAGCTTTCATACATTTGGCAGCAATCTTTTCAGTGGAAACCATATAGGCCACGAGACAATGGCATGAAATGTTTAAAATGCTGAAGGAAAAAAAAAAAAACGAAACTTTTACTCTAAAATACTGCATCTCGTGAAAATATCCTTCAAACATGAAGGAGAAATACTTTCCAAGACAAATAAAAGTTTAGGGATTTTATCAACAATAGACCTTTTCTACAAGAAATACTAAAGGAAGTACTTTGATCAGAAAGAGAAGGCCATTAAAGACCAGTAAGAAATCATCTGAAAGTACAAAACTCCCTGCTAGTATTAAGTACACAGAAAATCACAAAACATTATAAGTGTATGAACTTATAGTATTTTGTGTATAACTTATAATATTTAGTGTATGAACTACCCTTATCCTAAGTGAAAAGATTGAATGATGAACCAATCAAAAATAATAACTACAACAACTTTTCAGGGCATAGTGCTATAAAAGATAAATAAAAACCAAAAATGTAGAAAGCTGGGGCACAAAGTTGAGGCATGGAGATTTTATTTGATTTGATTTTTTTTTTTTTTTTGCTTGTTTGTTGGTTTGTTTGTTTATGCAATGAGTGTTAAGTTGTCATCAGGTTAAAACAATGGGTTAAAAGATAGTATTTATAAGCCTCATGGTAACCACAAACCAAAAAACATACAATGGGTATACAAAAAAATAAAAGGCTAAATAATGTCACTTGGAAAAGCCACCTTAACTAAAAGAAGACAAGAAGGAAAGAAGCAAAAAAGAGAATACCACACACACACACACAAAAACAAAAAAACAAAATGGCAGCAGTAAGCCCTTACTTACCAATAATAATATTGAATTTAAATGGACTAAAGTCACCAATCACAAGAAATAGAGTGGCTAAATGGAGTAAGAAGAAAAAAAAAAAAGGCCCATGGACCTGTTGCCTACAGGAGACACGCTTCACCTATAAAGACAAACATAGACTTAAAATAAAGGGATGCAAAAAATACTTCTTGCCGATGGAAATCAGAAAGAACAGGAATTACTATACTTTTATCAGACAAAATAGATTTCAAGACACAAACTACATGAAGAGACAAAGCAGATCACTATATAATGATTAAGAGGTCAATTCAGCAAGAAGATATAATAGTTTTACATATATATGAACCCAACTCTGGAGTACCCAGATATATAAAGCAATCATTATTAAAACTGAAGGCATTGATAGGCTCCAATACAAAAATAGCTGGAGGCTTCAAACCTTCCATTAAAAATTGGGCAGATTCTACAGCAAAAATTCAACAAAAAAACATCAGAATTAATCTGCACTGTAGACCAAATGGATCTAATAGATATTTGCAGAATATTTCATTCAATGGCTGCAGAATACACATTTTTTTTTTTCTCAGCACGTGGATTATTCTCAAGGATAAGACCATGTTAGGTCTGAAACAAGTCTTAAAACATTAAAAAAAATTGAAATAATATAAAGTATCTTATTTTATATTATTTATAAAATATATTGATTCTTATAAATTATTTTCTTTATTAAATTTATCTGATAGACTCCTGAATTTCTTCTCTGTTTATTTAAAGCATCACCAAAATGAAATAAAAATATAAATTAATAAAAAGAAGGAATTTAGAAATTATACAAACACATGGAAATTAAATGATATGGAATGACTAGTGGGTCAATGAAGAAATCAAGAAAGAAATTGAAAATAATTTTGAAACAAATAATAGCAGATTGAAAATGCACCAAAACTTATGGGATACAGCAAAGGCAGCACTAAGAGGAAAGTTTATAGCTATTTGCCTACATCAAAAAATAGAAAATGCTTCTAATAAATAACTTAACAATGCATCTAATGAAATAGAAAAGCAAGAGCAAACAAGCCCAAAAGTAATAGAAGGAAAGGAATAATAAAGATCGGGGCAGAAATCAAAGACATTGAAATGAAGAAAACAATATAAAAGATCAATGAAACGAAAAGTTGATTTTCTGAAAAGTTAAACAAAATTTATAAATTTTCAACCAGAGTAAATAAGAAGAGAGACACAAATAAATAAAATCAGAAATATGAAAAGAAACATTACACATGACACAGCAGATGTTCAAAGGCCCATTAGTGGTTACTGTGAGCAACTATATGCCAATAAATTGGAAAATCTAGAAGAAATGGACAAATTACTATACACATACAACCTATCAAGATAAAACCATGAAGAAATCCAAAACTTCAACAGAACAATAACTAGTAATGAGATTGAAGCCTTAATAGAGATTGTTCCAGTAAAGAAAAGCCCAGGGCCTGACAGCTTCACTGGTGAATTCTACCAAACATTTAAATAAGAACTAATACAAATTCTACTGAAACTATTCTAAAATATGAAGGAGAAATTATTTCCAAAGACATTCTCCAAGGCCAGTATTACCCTAATACCAAAACCAGACAAGCACACATCAAAAATAAAACACAGACCAATATCTGCGACGAATATTGATGCAAAAATTCTCAACCAAATATTAGCAAAATGAATTCAACAATACATTAGAAAGATTATTGATTATGACCAGTGAGATTAATCCCTGGGATGCAAGAATGACTCAACATACGCAAATTAATCAATATGATACGTTATATAAACAGATTGAAGGATAAAAAACATATGATCATTTCAATTGATGATAAAAAGGCATTTGGTAAAATTCAACATGACTTCATGATGAAAACCCTGAAGTAACTGGGGATAGAAGGAACATACCTCAACATAATAAAAGCTATAAACCACAGGTCCAAAACCAGTATCATACTGAAAGGGGAAAAACTGAAAGACTTTCCTCTAATAGCTGATATGTGACAAGGATGCCCACGTTCACCACTGTCCTTCAGCCTAAAACTAGAGGTCCTCGCTGGAGCAATCAGACAAAAGAATGAAATAAAGGGAATCCAAATGAAAAAAAAAAAAGTCAAATATCCTTGTTTGCAGAATATATAATAAGTAGTATTTTTATACACCAACAGTAAACTATCTGAAAAAGAAATTAAAATGTCATCCCATTTAAAATATCCACACATAAATTTAAATTCCTAGGAATTAACTGAAAAAGAGAAAGATCTCTACAATGAAAACTATAAAACACTGATGGAAGAAATTGAAGAGGACAAAAAAAAAAAAAAATCCATGTTAGTGGATTGGAAGAATCAATAGTGTTAAAATGTCCAAAACAATATACAGATTCAATATAATCTCTTTCAAAATGCCAGTAATATTCTTTACAGAAATAAAAAATGTCCTAGAATTTATATGGGACCACAAAAGGCCCAGAATAGCCAAAGCTGTCTTAAGCAAAAAGAACAAAACTGAAAGAATCACATTACCTGACTTCAAATTATACTACGGATCTACAGTAACCGAAACAGCATGGTACTGGCAATGAAAAAACAGACTCATAGAACAATGGAACAGAATAGAGAACACAGAAGCTAATCCACACACTTACAGCAAAGTCATTTTTGACAAAGGTGCCAAGAATACACGCTAGGCAAGAGTCTCTTACATAAATGGTTCTGGGAAAACTGGATATCCATATGCAGAAGAATGAAATTAGATCCCTATCTCTTACCGTATACAAAAATGAAATCAAAATGGATTAAAGACTTAAGCCTAAGCCCTCAATATATGAAACTACTACTACTGTTGCAAAAAAAAAAAAAAATAGGGAAAATATCCAAGATACTGGTGTGGGAAAATTTATTAGGCAATACCTCACAAGCTCAAGCAATCAGAACAAAAATAAAGAAATGGGATCACATCGAGTTACAAAGCTTCTGCACAGCAAAGTATACAATCAACAAAGTGAAGTGGCTTACCACAGAATGGAAGAAAATGTTTTCAAACTACTCTTCTGAAAAAAGATTAATAACTAGAATATATAAGGAGCACAAACAACTCTATAGGAAAAAATCTAATAATCAGATCAAAAACTGGGCAAAGTATTTGAATAGATGTTTCTCAAAAGAAAATATACAAATGTGAATAGTGCTGCAATAAACATACGTGTGCATGTGTCTTTATAGAAGCATAATTTATAATCCTTTGGGTATATACCCAGTAATGGGATGGCTGGGTCATATGGTACATCTAGTTCTAGATCCTTGAGGAATCGCCATACTGTTTTCCATAATGGTTGAACTAGTTTACAATCCACCAACAGTGTAAAAGTGTTCCTATTTCTCCACATCCTCCTCAGCACCTATTGTTCCCTGACTTTTAATGATTGCCATTCTAACTGGTGTGAGATGGTATCTCATTGTCAGTTTTGATTTGCATTTCTCTGATGGCCAGTGATGATGAGCATTTTTTTCATGTATGTCTATTGCTTGGCTGTATGGTGTCTTCTTTTTGAGAAATGTCTATTTCATATCCTTTGCACTTTTGTGATGGGGTTGTTTGTTGTTTTTCTTGTAAGTTGTTTGAGTTCTTTGTAGAGTTCTGGATAGTATGCCCAATGAATGAGTGATTGCAAAATTTTTCTCTCCCATTCTGTAGGTTTCCTGTTCCTCTGATGGTAGTTTCATGCACGTATGTTTATTGCAGCACTATTCACAATAGCAAGACTTGGAATCAACCCAAATGTCCATCAGTGACAGATTGGATTAAGAAAATGTGCTTTATATACACCATGGAATACTAATACAGCCATAAAAAAGGATGAGTTTATTGTCCTTTGTAGGGACATGGATGCAGCTAAAACCATCATTCTTAACAAACTATCACAAGAACTAGAAACCTTAAACACCGCATGTTCTCCTCCTTAGGTGGGAACTGAACACCAATGAATCACTTGGACTCAGGAAGGGAACATCATACACTGGGAGGGCCTATCATGGGGAGAGGGAGGGAGGGGATTACTGTTAGGAGATTATATACCCACAATGATGTAAATGGCGAGTTGATAGGTGCAGCACCAACCTTAGCACAAGTATACATATGTAGCAAACCTGCGATTATGCACATGTACCTAGCGTAAAAGTATATGGCAATAATAAATAAATTAAAAAAAAGAAAATATACAAATGGCAAACAGGCATATGAAAAGGTGCTCACTATCATTATTATCAGAGAAATGCAAATTAAAACTACAATGAGTTATCATCTCTCCTCAATTGAAATGGCTTATATCCAAAAGACAGAACAATAAATGCTGGAGAGATTGTGGAGAAAAGGGAATCCTCATACACTGTTGTTGGGAATGTAAATTATTACAACCACTATGGAGAACAGTTTGGAGGTTTCTCAAAAAATAAAAAATAAACTACTGTATGATCCAGCAATCCGAGTCCTGGATATATACCCAAAAGAAAGGAAATCAGTATATTGATGAGATATCTACATTTCCATGTTTGTCGCAGCACTATTCCCCATAGCCAAGAGCTGGAGGCAAATAAATAAATGAGATTCTGTCATTTATAACAACATGGAAAGAACTGGAGATCACTATGTTAAATAAAATAAGCCAGGCACAGAAAGACAAACATCACATGTTCTCATTTATTTGTGAGATCTAAAAATCAAATCAATTGAACTGATGGAAATAGAGTAGAAGGATGGTTACCAGAGACTGCTAAAGGTAGTGGGGGGTTGGGAGGGTAGTCAGGATAATTAATGGGTACAAAACAATAGAAAGAATGAATAGAACCTAATATTTCATAGCACAACAGGGTGACTATAGTCAAAAATAAGTTAATTGTACATTTAAAAGTAACTTAAAAAATGTGATTGAATTCCTTATAACAGAAAAGATAAATGCTTGAGGGGATGAATACCCCATTCTCTATGATGTGCTTATTTCACAATGCATGCTTGTATCAAAATATCTCATGTACATTACAAATATATACACCCACCATGTACCCACAAAAAATAAAAATTAAAAATTAAAAAATTATGTTTCTATATGTTATCAATGAACAATATGAAAAGGAAATTGAGAAAACTGTTACATGTATAATTGTATCAAAAACATAAAATATTTAGGAATCAACTTAATAAAAGAAGTGCCAAAACAATATCCTGGATTGGAATGCAATGCAGCTATAGTCCCAAACTGAACTTCAGATTCAACAAAATATTCTATCAATACCCCACCTACATTTTACTTTTTCAGAAATGGGCATATCAATCCTAAACTTCTCATGAAAATGCAAAAAAAAATTGCAAAGTCAAAATGATTTTGAGAAGAACGAAGCTGGAGGAATCTCACTTCCTGATTTTCAACCCTACTACAAAGCAGGAGAAGTCAAGACAGAATAAAATTTAGAGTCAAAAAATAATCCTTTACGTGTAGAGTTAATTCACTTTTGACAACGGTGCTAAGACAATTCAATGAGTAAAAATATTCTTTTCAACAACAGTGCTTGAAAAACTGGATATCCACATGCAGATAATGTATGTGAGTACTTTCTTCATAATATCCACAAAAGTTAGCTCAAATGGATTATCGATCCAAATGTAACAATCCAAGTGATAGAATTTTAAAGAAAACAATTGAGTAAATGTTTTTGAGCTTGGGTTAGGCAGTGGTTTTTAGATTAAACTCTTGGAAGAAAGCAACACAATGAAATCAGATAAATTGTACCTTAAAATTAAAACCTTTTTTGTTTCTCTGGCCACTATCAAATAATGACAAAAAATACGTGCAGATGATGCATCTGATAAAAATTTTGTAACCAAAATATATAAGGAACTAGTTCAAATTAACAATAAGAAACAAAAGCCCAATTTAAAAAATCAGCCAATGAATTGAATAGATTTTTTTCCCAAGGAGATATGAATAGTTTACAAGCATTTGAAATGCTTCTCAAGTCTTTAGGGTAATGCAAATAAAAACCACAATGAGATACCACTTTGCGCCTACTAGGAGGGCTATAATATAAATAAAGTCTAGACAATAACAAAGCAAATGTTAGCAAAGGTGTGTTGAGATTGCAACCCTGATATATTGCTGGTAGTCCTGTAAAACGATAAGGTCATTGTGGAAAATAGTTTGGCAGTTCTTCAAAATGTTAAACATAGAGTTAACTCTGTGACATGGTAATTCCACTCCTAGGTATATATTCAAGAGAATTGAAAACATGTTCACACAAAAACTTGTGACTCTTCATAGCAACATTATTCCTAATAGCAAATAAACAAGAACAAAGTGTCCATCAGCTGATGCCAGGAAACAAAAAGTGGTATAATTCATGCAACTGAATAATATTCAGCAATTAAAAGGAATGAAGTACTGATACATGCAAAGACATGGATGAACCTTGAAAACATTATGCTTAGAGAAATAAGCCAGACATAAAAGGACAAACATTATATGATCTCATTTATATAAAATATCCACAATAAATAAATTCACAGCTATGAAAGGTATATTAGAGGTTGCTTAGGATTGGGGAGAATGAGGGGGGAATTCTTAAAAATTGATACAGAGAGGTTTTTTTGCTGTGATTAAAATGTTTAAAATTAGATATTGATGATAGCCAAAACTCTACAAGTATACTAGAAGCCACTGAATTGTACACTTTGAAGTTCTGAATTTTATGGTATGTGAATTATTATCTTAATAAAGCTGCTATTTTAAAAGATGGGATACAATAAATATGAAAATAATTTCTAATATTTACCTCATGAACCCCTTTTAAAGATCACTGAAAAATGATATCAGATACATAATAATTAAAAGCAAACTGTCTTCCAGATTGAGATTTTCTGTAGACCAACTCATGTAATCCTCCAACTTACTCTGTGAAGCAGTTATTACATTTCTAATTTTTTAAATGAGAAACAGCAGATGAGAGAATTGAAGTACACTCCTTAAAACTACAAGTGGTGGAGCCAGCTTTTGAACATTGCTCACTAGTTTAATCACCATTTTATATTTACAACTGAGCAATACTATTTTCATATGGCACTTGACATTTCTAGATTTTTCAGTGCCTTCTCTTTCTTCTCCACCCTTGATCTTTCAACGTCTCCTGCATTATTCCTTTCAAATTGCTTGTCCAGTTTTATTTCCCTAATGTCTAGCGTTAATGGTGTCATTTGGTTAAAGAACCAAGGGGACTTGCTTGTCTCCTGGGGTCCCTTCTATACCTGTCTCTGCTCCTATCTGCCTTCTCTGAGGCCCCAGGGAATCATTTTGTTTTCTTATCCTCTTCTTTTTTATTTATTCAAATAATTCAATTTCTTTTTCATAATTTTTATTCTGATTATAAGCAAAACATATGATCATAGTAGTAATTTTATAAACACATAGAAATGGGATGAAAACTGTACACTCTTATCCTGAGGTAATCTACTTTATTTATTTCAATTCTTCCCCCTTTCTTTCTCTGTTTATACAAATTGACATTAAACTGGGTATAAATTTATGAATTGCTTTTTCACTTAATAATATGTCATAATACACATGAAAAAATGCTCATCATCATTGACTATCAGAGAAATGCAAATCAAAACCACGATGAGATACCATCTCATACCAGTTAGAATGGCAATCATTAAAAAGTCAGGAAACAACAGGTGCTGGAGAGGATGTGGAGAAATAGGAACACTTTTACACTGTTGGTGGGATTGTAAACTAGTTCAACCATTGTGGAAGACAGTGTGGCAATTCCTCAAGGATCTAGAACTAGAAATACCATTTTACCCAGCAATCCCACTACTGGGTATATACCCAAAGGATTATAAATCATGCTGCTATAAAGACACATGCACATGTATGTTTATTGCGGCACTATTCACAGTAGCAAAGACTTGGAACCAACTCAAATTTCCATCAATGACAGACTGGATTAAAAAAATGTGGCACATATACACCATGGAATACTCTGCAGCCATAAAAAAGGATGAGTTCATGTCCTTTGCAGGGACTTGGATGAAGCTGGAAACCATCATTTTCGGCAAACTATCACAAGGACAGCAAACCAAACACCGTATGTTCTCACTCATAGGTGGGAATTGAACAATGAGAACACTTGGACACAGGAAGGGGAACATGACACACCAGGGCCTATCGTGGGGAGGGGGAGGGGGGATGGATAATATTAGGAGATATACCTAATGTAGATGACGAGTTAACGGGTGCAGTACACCAACATGGCACCTGTATACATATGTAACAAACCTGCACATTGTGCACATGTACACTAGAACTTAAAGTATAATAAAAAAATTCATGAAAATTAGTGATTGCATCATCTTTCATTATACTGTTTATAGCTTATTTACATTACTACTATGTTTATCTTGTACCCATCTTTTTAAACAACTTTATTGAAATGTAGTTCACATGACACATAATCATCCACTTAAAGTGCTCATTTTAATGATTTTACAGTATTCATAGACATGTGTAACTATCACTATGGTCATTTTCATTAACTTAAAAAAATTCTGTGCCCTTTAGTAATCACACTCATCTATGCATCTGTCCCAGTAGCATCTATAGATTTGACTAATTTTGTATCTCTACATTTGATTATTACAGACATTTTGCATAACTGAATTATATAATATGTGATGTTTTGTGACTAAATTATTTCACTTAGAGTAATGTTTTCAATGTTCGTTTGTGTTGCAGCATGTATCAGTGCTTCATTTCTTTTTATGGCCATGTAACATTTCATTGTAGAGATATACGATATTTTGTTTATGGATTCATCAATTTGTGAACATTTCAGCTGTTTTCACTTTTTATTATTGTGAATATGCTTCTATTAACATTCATGAATAAATTTTTTGGTTGATTTGTTTATTTTAAATTTTATTTTTGAGTGGCAAATAACAACTTTATTGAGTACAATGTGAAGTTTTGATAAATGTTTACAATGTGGAATATTTCAATCAGGCTAATTAACAAATTTATTACCTTACATGCTTATTTTTTTGTGATGAAAACATTACACACATGAACATGTGTTTTTAATTCTCTTGGATTTATACCTAGCAGTGCAGTTGTTGAGTTAAATGGTAACTGTCTTCTTATATTAATAAGAAAAATAAAAGAAAATAGTTTTGATGTGTTGGGGTGGTGAAAATTTTTAGGGGGGTGATATGGAGAGATAATGGGCGATGTTTCTCAGGGCTGCTTCCAGCGGGATTAGAGAGAGTGTGGAAACCTAGAGTGGGAGAGATTAAGCTGATGGAAGATTTTGTGGTAAGAGGCGATATTGTGGAGTTTTTAGAAGGAGCGTTTGTCTTATAGAATGATTGGTGATGGCCTGGATGCGGTTTTGTATGAATTGAAAAACTAAACAGAAGACACAAGGTCTGAGTAAGAGAAGGAGAAAAACAGGTATTAAAGTACGAAGAATTAGGAGGACCTAGGACATCCAATTAGAGAGTGCCTAAGGAGGTTCAGCATAGTCTTGCCAGCAAAGATTATTTACTTTAAGAGGGAGTTAAGAGTGGAGGTTTGGGGATAGCACCGGGAGATATCAGCTCTGATGGCTTGGAGAAACAGTGTAAACCGGCAGTATAAACAAGAGCAGAGCATTTATGAGTAGTTGACAACAGTGAATAGGAGTATGACTAGACAGAAGATAGTAGGGACGACGTTTTTGGGGGCACAGTCCAAGTTGGTCTGGTGTCTGGAATGAGACTGGTGCTTAATAAAAAGGAGCATCTATGTAGGAGCTTAAATGGGCTGTACCCTGTAGCATTCTGCAGACAGGCCTGAATTCTGAGAAGGAAAGTGGTAAAAGTATCGTCCAGTCCTTTTTAAATTGGTGGCTGAACTTGGTGAGGCGTGTTTTTAAAAGACTATTAGTCTATTCTACTTTTCTTGAAGATTGAGGGCCGTAAGGGATATGAAGGTTTTACTGAATACTAAGAGCCTGAGAAACTGCTTGGGTGATTTGACTAGTAAAGGCTGGTCCGTTATCAGACTGTATAAAGGTGGGAAGGCCAAACTGAGGAACTATGTCTGACAGAAGGGAAGAAATGATGGCGGTGACCTTCTCAGAAGTGAAAGTGTCTACCTAGACTAAAAGGTATTTTAGTTTTCTGACTTGGAGCATGTGAGTAAAGTCAATTTGCCAGTCCTGGGCAGGGGGCAAATCCTCGAGCTTTATGTGTAGGAAAGGGAGGGGGCCTGAACAATCCCTGAGGGGTAGCAGAATAGCAGATGGAACACTGAGAAGTGATTTCCTTGGGGATACATTTCCATGATGGAAAGGAAATGAGAGGTTCTAAGAGACGGGCTAGTGGCTTGTAACTTACATGGATGAGGTTATGAAATGACGACAGAATAGAATGGGCCTATGAGGCTGGAAGGAGATATTTTCCTTGGTCTAAGAACCATTTGCCTTGTGTGGGAAGAGATTGGTAGGTGGAAGTTTCAGTAGGGGAGTAGGCGGGAGTGGCCAGATGAGAAGGAGAAAAACTGCCATGAGGGACAGAGGTTGGAATACTAGCTGCTTTTTTAGCTACCTTATCAGCATAAGTGTTGTCTTGAGAGATGGGATCTGATGCCTTTTGATGGTCTTTGCAGTGAATGACCCCAGCTTCCTTTGGAAGTAAAGTGGCTTTGAGAAGCATTTTTATTAAAGAGGCATTAATGATGGAGGACCTTTGCATAGTGAGGAAATCTCTTTCAGCCTATATAACAGCTTAGTGGTGCAGAATATGGAAGGAATATTTAGAGTCAGTATGAATATTGACTTTTGCAAGAGTGAGGGCCTGAGTTAAGGCAACTAGTTCGGCTTGCTGAGAGGTAGTGGAGGGTGGCAGAGTGGTAGCCTCAATGATAGGTGTGGAAGATATCATAGAATAGTCTGCCTTTGCTGGTGAGTGGCAATTAGGCCTGGTGGAACTGCCGTCAATAAACTAAGTGTGTTCAGGTTAAGGAACATGAAAGAATATGGGGAAATGGAGTGAATGTCAGGTGGATCAGAGAGATACAGTCATGGGGTTCAGGTGTGGTATCAGGAATAGTGTGGGAGGCCGGATTGAAGTCCGGGCCAGGAACAATGGTAATTGTGGGAGACTTAACAAAGAGTGAGTATAGCTGAAGGAGCCAAGGAGCAGAAAGTATATGCATCAGGTGGGAGAAAGAAAATAGATTTTGGAAGTTACGAGAACTGTAGAGAGTGCGTTGAGCATAGTTTGTGATTTTTATGGCCTCTAAAAGCATTAAGACAGTGGCAGCTGCTGCACGCAGACATGAGGGCTAGGCTAAAACAGTAAGGTCAAGTTGTTTGGACAGAAAGGCTACAGGATGTGGTCCTTGTGTAAGAATTCTGACCCTACTAACTATGCCTAGGAAGGAAAGGAGTTGTTGCTTTGTAGAAGGGATTGGGGTTTTGGAGATTAGACGGACACGATCAGCAGGGAGAGCACATGTGTTTTTATGAGAATTATGCCAAGATAGGTAACAGATGAGGAAGAAATTTGGGCTTGACTGAAGTAATGGGGGCTGTCTGTGAAGCCTTGTGGCAGTACAGCCCAGGTAATTTGCTGAGCCTGTTGGGTGTCAGGGTCAGTCCAAGTGAAAGTGAAGAGAGACTGGGATGAAGGTTGCAAAAGAATAGTAAAGAAAGCGTGTTTGAGATCTAGAACAGAATAATGGGTTGTGGAGGGAGGTATTGAGGATAGGAGAGCATATGAGTTTGGCACCACGGGGTGGATGGGCAAAACAATTTGGTTGATAAGGCACAGATCCTGAACTAACTTGCAAGGCTTGTCTGGTTTTAGGACAGGTAAAATGGGGCAATTATAAGGACAGTTTATAGGCTTTAAAAGGCCATGTTGTAACAGGTGAGTGATAACAGGCTTTAATCCTTTTAAAGCGTGCTGTGGGATGGGATATTGGCATTGAGCAGGGTAAGGGTGATTAGGTTTTAATGAAATGGTAAGGGGTACATGATCGGTCGCTAAGGAGGGAGTAGAGGTGTCCTATACTTGTGGTTTAAGGTGGGGAGATACAAGGGGAGGAAGTGAAGGAGGCTTTGAACTGGGGGAAAAGGCAGCAATGAGGTGTAGCTATAGCCTAGGAATAGTGAGGGAAGCAGATAATTTAGTTAAAATGTCTTGGCCTAATAAGGGAACTGGGCAGGTGGGGATAACTAAAAAGGAGTGCATAAAAGAATGTTGTCTAAGTTGGCACCAGAGTTGAGGAGTTTTAAGAGGTTTAGAAGCCTGGCCATCAATACCCACAACAGTTATGGAGGCAAAGGAAAAAGGCCTTTGAAAATAAGGTAATGTGGAATTGATAGCCTCTGTATTAATTAAGAAAGGAACGGACTTACCCTCCACTGTTAAGAGTTACCTAAAGCATCTGTGATAGTCTAGGAGGCTTCCAAGGCGATCAGGCAGTGTCAGTCTTCAGCTGCTAAGCCAAGAAGATCTGGGAAGGAGTCAGTCAGAGCCTTGAGCCAGTTGGACAGTCCAGTTTCCAGTGGGGTCCTGCACAGATGGGACATGGCTTAAGAGGAATCCTGGGCTGCGGGCATTCCTTGGCCTAGTGGCCAGATTTCTGGCACTTGAAGCAAGATCCTGGGGAGGAAGTCCTGGAGGAACCCCTGGCAGCTGCGGTTCAGGTGTTTGGAAGTTCTTGTGTGCTGGAGATGTGGCTGGGGTTTGTCTCACAGTGGAGGCAAGGAATTGCAACTCAGAAATACATTGCTACTTGGCTGCCTCTACTCTATAACTGTACACTTTGAAGGCATGGTTAATTAAGTCCTGTTGTGGGGTTTGAGGGCCCGAATCTAATTTTTGGAGCTTTTTCTAATGTCACGAGCTGACTGGGTGATAAAATGCATATTAAGAATAAGGTAGCCTTCTGGCCCCTCTTGGTCTAGGGCGGTAAAGCATCTAAGGGTTCCTGCTAAGCAGGCAATGAATTGGGCTGGGTTTTTATATTTGATGAAAAAGAGCCTAAATGCTAACTGATTTGGGAGAGGTAGGATAAAGAAAAAAGTAGCATTGACCTTAACTATACTTTTAGCTCCAGCCACCTCTTTAAGAGGAAATTGTTGGGCAGGTGTGGGAGGGCTAGTCAGGGAACGAAACTGTAAACCAGACCCGGTGTGAGGAGAGGAGGTGATAGAAAGATTATAGGGTGGGGGAGCAGAGGCTGAGGAAGAATTGGGGCCTGGCAAGCAGCAGCCTGGGGAGAAGGGGAGAGATCAGACAGGTCTGTAGAAAATTAAGGTTAGACTCAGCGATGCTTGGGGTTGGAACAGAGGGGACAGGTGGGAGGGAAAGAAGGAGGATTTGGGATGAGTCGCATTGGGAACAGAGACTAGGGAGGGAACAATGTGTAAAAGAATTTCTGGACATCAGTCACCTCAGAACGTTTGCCTATTTTAGGACAAGAATTATCTAGATCTTCTAGGATGGAAAAATCAAAAGTGCCATTTTCTGGCTATTTGGAACCACTGTCGAGTTTATATTGGGGTCAAGTGGTGTTGCAGAAGAAAATAAGACACTTAGATTTTAGGTAAGGCGAGAGTTGAAGAAATTTTAAGTTCTTGAGAACACAGGCTAAGGGAGAAGAGAGAGGAATGGAGGGTGGAAGTTTGCCTATAGTGAAGGAGGCAAGTTTAAAGAGAAGGGTAGAGACATGGAGAAGAGGGGTGGGGAGCAGCCCTGGGCTGCAACATGGGTGAACAGCCAAAGCAGGTGTCCCCTCAGTTGACTTGCCACCAAGTTAACGTGGGTGAATGACCAAGGCAGGTGTCCCTGCAGAGATCAGACACCAATGGCACGTGGGTGAATAATCAGAGAGGCATCCCCGCAATGATTAAGTACCAAGGGAAGGCTGCCTTCCCGAGTCCGTGACCGGTACTGGAGTTCTGGGTCCACGGATAAAATGTTTCTCCTTTGTCTCTACCAGAAAATGAAAGGAATTGAAATTATGAGAAGGGAGAGATTAAAGTGTGGCGCCAAGATTGAAAGGAGAAAGAGGTTGAGGGATAGTGAGAGAGGTTGGAGAAGAGAGTAAAAAGAGGCCACTTACCGGATTTAAAATTTGTGAGATGTTCCTTGGGCTAGTGGGTCTGAGGACCTGAGAATGTAGGTGGATCTTTCTCATGGAGCAAAGAGCAGAAGGACAGGGGATTGATCTCCTAAGGGAGGTCCCCGATCCATCACGGAACCAAATTTCATGCACGTCCATATGAAAAGATCAGCAAACAGACTTTGTGTGAGCAACAAGGCTGTTTATTTCACCTGGGTGCAGGCAGGCTGAGTCCGAAAAGAGAGTCAGCGAAGGGGTGGGGCTGTTTTATAGGATTTGGGTAGGTATAGGAAAATTACAGTCGAAGGGGGTTGTTCTCTGGCAGACAAGGCTGGAGGTCACAAGGTGCTCAATAGGGGAGCTTTTGAGCTAGGATGAGCCAGGAAAAGGAATTTCACAAGATAATGTCACCAGTTAAGGCAGGAATAGGCCATCTGGATGTGCGCCTGCAGGCCACAGGGGATATGATGGCTTAACTTTGGCTCAGAGGCCTGACAGTAACTCTATTTCTAACGTTTTTAGAAACTATAAAAGTATTTTTTTAAAATTATTATTATTATACTTTAAGTTCTAGGGTACATGTGCATAACGTGCAGGTTTGTTACATATGTATACTTGTGCCATGTTGGTGTGCTGCACCCATCAACTCGTCAGCACCCATCAACCCGTCATTTACATCAGGTATAACTCCCAATGCAATCCCTCCCCCCTCCCCCCTCCCCATGATAGGCCCCGATGTGTGATGTTCCCCTTCCCGAGTCCAAGTGATCTCATTGTTCAGTTCCCACCTATGAGTGAGAACATGTGGTGTTTGGTTTTCTGTTCTTGTGATAGTTTGCTAAGAATGATGGTTTCCAGCTGCATCCATGTCCCTACAAAGGACGCAAACTCATCCTTTTTTATGGCTGCATAGTATTCCATGGTGTATGGATTAAAAGTATTTTTTATGGGAACTTTATCATTTTACATTCCCAATAGCAATGTATGAGGGATTAATTTCTCTACATTCTCAACAATATTTGAGATTTAAAAAAAAAAAAACTTTAGTCATCCTAGTGGATTTCAAGTGGTATCCCATTGTGTTTTCAATTTGCATTTCTCTAATGGCATTGAGTGTCTTTCCAGTATCTTCTTGGGCAAAATATGTATTCAAATACGTTGCCAATTTTAAAATTGAGCTTTACGATTTTTGGCTTCACAGTCAAAAAATAACAGATTGTGGTGAATCTACAGAAAAAAAGGGAACACTTTTATATGTTGGTGGTGGGAATGTAAGTTAGTTCACCCCTATGGAAAGCAGTTTGGAGATTTCTTGAAGAACTAAAAATAGAAACTACTGATCAACCCAGGAATCCCATTAATGAGTATATGTCTGATATGGTTTGGATTTGTGTCCCTGCCCAAATCTCATGTCCAATTGGATCTCATTTTTTTATTCATTCAGCCAGTCTATGACTTTTCATTGGAAAGTTTAGTACATTTAGATTCCATGCTATTATTGAGAAGTAGGGACTTACTCTTGCTATTTTGTTATCTGTTTTCTGGCTATTTTGTGGCCTTCTCTTCCTTCTTTCCTTTCATCCTGTGTTCCTTTCAGTGAAAGTAATTCTCTCTGGTTGTATGGTTTAAGTTCTTGCTTTTTGTGTGTGTGTATTCATTGTATGTTTTTTCACTTGAGGTTACCATGAGGCTTACAGATACCATTTTAAGACCCGTTATTTTAAATTCATGACAACTTAGGACCAATTGCAAAACACATAAATAATCATGCAAAATAAAACTAATAAAAACTCTACACTTCAACTTCATCCCCTGCTTTTCAACTTTTTGTTGTTTCTTTTTATGTCGTATTATAATTTTTGTGTCTTGAAAAGTTGTCATAGTTATTTTTGATTGCTTCATCATTTTTCTTTCAACTAAAGATAACAGGAGTTGACATACTGCAATTACAGTGTTATAATGTTCTGTGTTTTTCTCTATGCTTACTATTAACAGTGAGTTTTAAACCTTCAGATGATTTATTGTTGCTCATTAACATCCTTTTCTTTCAGATTGAAGAATTCCCTTAGCATTTATTGTAGGACGTGTTTGGTGTTGATGAAATTCCTCAGCTTCTGTTTGTCTGGGAATATCTTTAGTGTCTTATATGAGTAAAAGGATATTTTCCCTAGGTATGCTATTCTACGGTGAAATCTTGTTTCTGTCAGCACTTTAAATATGTCACGCCTTTCTCTTCTGGCCTGTAAGGTTTCCACTGAAACGTCTGCTGCCAGTCATATTGGAGCTCCGTGGTATATATATATTTCAATTCTCTTTCTGCTTTTAGGAAACTTTCTTTATCCTTGACATTTGAAAGTTTAATTTTATACCTTAAAATAAACGTCTTTGGGTCAAAACCGCTTGGTGTTCTATAACCTTCTTGTACATGAATGTTATGTTTCTCTAGCTTTGGGAAGTACTCTGTTATTATCCCTGTGAATAAACTTTCTACCCCAATCTTTTTCTCTACCTCCTCTTTAAAACTAATAAATCTTAAATTTGCCCTTTTGAGGCTATTTATATAGATCTTGTAAATGTGCTTTATTGTTTTTCTTTTTTTTTTGTCTCTTTTTATTGTATATTTTCAAATAGCCTCTCTTCAATTTTTTTTTTCCATTTGATTGATTCCGGTATTAAGAGACTCTGAGAATGAGTTAGAGAGGAGTCCTTTCTTCTCAGTTTTTTTGAATAGATTCAGCAGGAATGGTTCCAGCTCTTCTTTGGACATCTGGTAGAATTCAGCTGTAAATTTATCTGTCCTGAGGCTTTTTTTGTTGATGGTGGTAGGTTATTTATTTCTGATTCAATTTCATAGCTTGTTATTAGTCTTTTCAGGGATTCAGTTCCTTCCTGATACAGTCTAGAGAGGGTGAATGTGCCCAGGAATTTATCTATTTTTCTAGATTTTCTAGTTTATATGCATTAAGGTATTCATAATATTCTCTGACATCTGTTGGTATTTCCATGTAGTCAGTAGTAATATCCTCCTTGTCATTTCTGATTGTGATTACTTTAATGTTCTCTTTTCTTGCTTATTAGTCTAGCTAGAGGTCTATCTATTTTACTATATTTTTTTCAAAGATAAATAAATAAATAAATAAATAAATAAATAAATAACCAGTTCCTGGATTTAATTTTTGGAATGGATTTTCTTTTTTTTTTTGTTTTTGTTTTACTAGAATTTAGCAGTTATTTATTTATTTATTTATTTATTTATTTATTATTGTAAAGTTCTAGGGTACATGTGCATAATAATGTGCGGGTTTGTTACATGTAGCGCCGTATTTGGTGCTTCTTTGCACCCGGCATCAGCTCAATCAGCACACCCATCAACTCATGTTTGCATCAGGTATAACTCCAATGCAATCCCTCCCTCCCTCCCCTCCCCATGAAGTAGGCCCCGGTGTGTGATGTCCACCTTCCACAGTCCAAGTGATCTGTTGGATTCCCACCCTGCCATTGAGAATATCTCACGGTGTTTGGTTTTCCTGTTCTTGCTTGATAGTTTGCTAGAATAGTGGTTTCCAGCTGCATCCATGTCCTAAGATGGAAGCTCATCCTTCTTTGCTTAGCGGCATGGCCGCCAGATTGTATATGTACACATTTTCTTAATCCAGTCTATCACTGATGGACGCGCTAAGGTTGATTCCAAGTCTTTGCTATTGTAGATACTGCGATAAACATGCATTGTGCATGTGTCTTTATAGCAGCATGATTTATAATCCTTTGGGTATATGCAGTAATGGGATGGCTGGGTCATATGGTACATCTAGTTCCTGAATCCTTGAGGAATCGTCGCCTGTTTTCCATGTGGCTGGAACTAGTTTACAATCCCACTGCTTAGTGTAAAATTAAATTCCTATTTCTCACATCCTCTCAGCGCCTGTTGTTTCCTGACTTTTAATGATGGCTATTCTAGCTGGTGTGGGATGGACATATTCGCCGTTTGATTTGCATTTTCTCTGATGGCCAGTGATGATGAGCATGTTTTCATGTGGTCTGCTGGCTGTATGAATGTCTTCTTTTTCGAGAATTATCTATTTCTCCTTTGCCCACTTTTTATGGGGTTGTTTGTTTTTTTTCTTGTAAATTTGTTTAGGTTCTTTTGGAGTTCTGGATATTAGCCTTTTGTCAGATAGGTAGATTGCAAAATTTTTCTCCCATTCTGTAGGTTGCCTGTTCAGCTCTGATGGTAGTTTCTTTTGGCATTGCAGAAGCTCTTTAGTTTAGTGGATCCCATTTAATGGAGTTCTGGCACGCCGCCATTGCTTTTGGTGTTTTAGACATGGAAGTCTTTGCCCATGCCTATGTCCTGGATAAGGTATTCCCTGGTTTTCTTCTGGGTTTTCATGGATTTTGGAGTCCTAACATTTAAGTCTCATCATGATTGTTTTAAGCCTGGGGTAGAGGGTCCGACGGCACCGCGCTTGGCTGGGCGATTTTCCCAGCACCATTTATTGAAATGGGAATCCTTTCCCCATTTCTTATTTCTCTCAGGTTTATCCAGGAATGGGTAGCTGCTTAGATGTGGTATTATTTCACGAGGACTCTGTTCTGTTTCATTGAGTCTATATCTCTGTTTGGTACGCCAGTACCATGCTGATTAGTTACTGTAGCCTTGTGAGTGTAGTTTTAGAGTCAGGTGAAGCGTGATCGTCCAGCTTTGTTCTTTTGACTTAGGATTGTCTTGACAATGCGGGCTCTTTGGATTCCTTGAACTTTAAAGCAGTTTTCCAATTCTGTGAAGAAACTCATTGGTAGCTTGATGGGGATGGCATTGAATCTATAAATTACCTTAGGCGGTATGGCATTTTCGCGATGCTCGGATTCTTCCTATCCACTTGAGCATGGTATATTCTTCATTTGTTTTGTGTCCTCTTTTTAAACTACTTTAGGCAGTGGTTTGTAGTTCTCCTTAGAAGAGGTGCTTCCATTCATACAAGTTGTATTCCTAGGCATTTTATTCTCTTTGGAAACAATTATGAATGCGATTCATTCCCTGATTTGGCTCTCTGTTTGTCTATTGCTGGTGTATAAAGTCAGCCTTGATTTTTGTTAATTTTGTATCCTGGGGCTTTGCTGAAGTTTCTTATCAAACTTGAGATTTTGGGCTGGAATAAATGGGAGTTTCAAATATACAATCATGTCATCTGAAAAGAGGACAATTTGACTTCTTCTTTTCCTAACTGAATGCCCAGCATGATTTCTTTCTCTTGCTTACAGATTGCCTAGTGGAACTTCCAACACTATATTTGAATGGGGTGGTGAGAGGGAGCATCCTATCTTAATGCACCAGTTTTCAAAGGGAATTTTTTCAGTTTTACCCATTCAATATGATATTGGAACATGGGGTTTGTCATAAATAGCTCTTGTGTTTTGGGGCTGCAGTTCCATCAATACTGAATTCAACAGGCGTTTTTAGCATGAAGGGCTATTGAATTTGTCAAAAGCCTTTTTCTGCATCTGATATTAAGGATAATCATATGGTTCTTGTCTTTGGTTCTGTTTATATGCTGGATTATGTTTATTGTTTTGCGTATGTTAGACCAGCCTTGCATCCCAGGGGTGGAAGCCCTCTTGATCATGGTGGATAAGCTTTTTGATGTATACTGAATCCTGGTTTGCCAGTATTTTGTGAGGATTTTGCATCGATGTTAATTAGGGATATTGGTCTAAGAGTTACTCTTTTTGTTGTGTCTCTGCCAGGCTTTGGTATCAGGATGATGTTGGCCTCCTTAAAATGAGTGAGGAGGGATTCCCTCTTTTTCCTATTGATTGAATCAGTTTCAGGAAGAGATGGTACCAGCTCCTCCTTGCTCTGGTAAGAACTGGCCTAATAGATCCATCTGGTCCTGGACTTTTACTACCATTGGTAGGCTATTAATTGTACCTCGAATTTCAGAGGCTGCTATTGGTCTATTCAGAGTTCAGCTTCTTCCTGGTTTAGTCTTGGAAAGTGTAAAGTGTCCAGGAAATTATCCATTTCTTCTAAGATTTTCTAGTTTATTTGCATAGAAGTGTTTATAGTATTCCTGATGGTAGATTGTATTTCTGTGGGATCAGTGGTGATATCCTTTATCATTTTAGTAGATGTTTGATTCTTCTCTCTTTTCTTCTTTATTAGTCTTGCCTAGCAGTCTGTCAATTTTGTTGATCTTTTCCAAAAAACCAACTCCCTGGATTCATTGATGATTTTTTGGAGGGTTTTTGTGTCTCTATCTCCTTCAGTTCTGCTCACAGTCTTAGTTATTTCTCTGCCTTCTGCTAGCTTTTGAATGTGTTTACTCTTGCTTCTCTAAGTTCTTTTAATTGCTTGATGTTAGAGTGTCAATTTTAAGATCCTCCTGCTTTCTCTTGTGGGCTGTATGGTGCTCAGTTTTCCCTCTGCACACTGCTTTAAATGTGTCCCAGGATTCTGGTATATTTGTATCTTTGTTCTCATTGGTTTCAAAGAACATCTTTATTTCTCTGCCTTCATTTTATTTATGTACCCATTAAGTCATTCAGGGCAAGGTTGTTCAGTTCCATGTACTTGAGCTGTTTGGATTGAGGGTTGTTTGTCCTGAGTTCCTAGTTTGATTGCACTGTGGTCTGAGAGACAGTTTGTTTGAGATTTCTGTTCTTGCACATTTTGCTGAGGAGTGCTTCCTTCCCAATTATGCTTAGTCAGATTTTGGAGTAAGTCAGTGTGGTGCTGGGGAAAGTCATATATTCATTTGATTTGGGGTGGAGAGTTCTATAGATGTCTATTAGGTCTGCTTGCAGAGATGAGTATAATTCTGGATATACTTGTGCTTTCTGTCTCCATTAGTCTGTCTAATGTTGACAGTGGAGTGTTGACAGTGGAAGTCTCCATTATTATTGTATGGGAGTCTAAGTCTCTTTATGAAGTCTCTAAGGACTTGCTTTATGAATCTAGGTGCTCCTGTATTGGGTGCATATATATTTAGAGATGAATTAAGCTCTTATTGAATTGATCCCTTTACAGTATGTAATGGCTGCCTTTATCTCTTTTGATCTTTGATGGTTTAAAGTGTTTTATCAGAGACTAATTATTGCAACCCTGCTTTTTTGTTTCTCCATTTGGCAGTAAATCTTTCTCCATCCCTTTATTTTGAGCCTATGTATGTCTCTGCGTGGCCAGAGATGGGTCTCCTGAATGCAGCAGACTGTGGGTCTTGACTCTTTATCCAGTTTACTTGATCATGTCTTTTAATTTAGACATTTAACATTTCCATTTTACATTTAAAGTTAATGTGTGATGTAAGCCAGGAACTTGATCCTGCCAAATTATGAGTATTAACTGGTTATTTCTTATTAGTTAGTGTAGTTTCTTCCTAGCCTCGATGGTCTTTACATTTTGGCATGTTTTTGCAATGGCTGGTACTGTAGTTGTTCCTTTCCATGTTTGAGTACTTCCTTCAGGGTGTCTTGTAAGGCCAGGCCTGAAAGTGGTGACAAAATCTCAAGCATTTGCTTATCTGTAAAGGATTTTATTTCTCCTTCACTTATGAGCTTAGTTAGACTGGGTGTAGAATTCTGGAGTTAGAAAATTCTTTTCTTTAAGGAGATATTTGACTATTAGCCCCCACTCTCTTCTGGCCTTGGGGTTTGCTGTATCCGAGGAGATCTGCTGTTGATCTGATGGGCTTCCCCTTTGTGATGTAGCCCGACTTTCTCTCTGGCTTGCCCTTAAGTTTTTTCCTTCATTTCCTTTGGGTGAATCCTGGCAATTATGTGTCTTGGAGTTGCTCTTCTCGAGAGCAGTATCTTTGTAGTGTTCTCTGTATTATTTCCTGAATTTGAATGTTGGCCTGCCCTACTAGGTTGGGAAGTTCTCCTGGATGATATCCTGAAGTGTTTTTCCAACTTGGTTCCATTTTCCCCCCTCACTTTCAGGCACCCCAAACAGGCAGTAGAGGTGGTCTTTTTACATAATCCCATGCGCTACTTGCAGGCTTTGTTCATTTTCTTTTCTTCTTTTTTCTTTTGGTGTCTATTCTCCCTTCATTTTACGTTCATTTTGATCTCAATGGCTGATGATACTCTTTCTTCCAGTTGTCAGGTGGTTACTGAAGCTTGTAGTTTATGACCTTCTCACCATTAATTACTCTGGCTATCAATTCTTCCACTGTTTTTTCGATTTTGGATTTCTTTGTATTGCTAGGTCTGCAGTAATTCCTCCTTTAGCTCACAAGGAAGTTTGATGGACTGAAGCCTTCTTCTCTCGACAAAGTCATTCTCCATCCAGCTTTGATCCGATGCTGGCGATGAGCTGCGCTCCTTTGCCGGGGGAGATGCGCTCTTAGTTTTTGAATTTCCAGCTTTTCTGCCCTGCTTTTTCCCCATCTTTGTGGTTTTATCTGCCCCTGGTCTTTGATGGTGGTGACGTATTGATGGGGTTTTGGTGTAGGTGTCCTTCCTGTTTGATAGTTTTCCTTCTAACAGTCAGGGCCCTCAGCTGTAGGTTTGTTGGAGATTGCTTGAGGTCCACTCCAGACCCTATTTGCCTGGGTATCAGCAGCAGAGGCTGCAGAAGATAGAATATTGCTGAACAGCGAGTGTACCTGTCTCATTCTTTCTTTGGAAGCTTCCTCTCAGGGGTGTACTCCACCCTGTGAGGTGTGGGGTATCAGACTGCCCCTAGTAGGGGATGTATCCCAGTTAGGCTACTCAGGGGTCAGAGACCCACTTGAGCAGGCAGTCTGTCCATTCTCAGATCTCAACCTCCGTGTTGGGAGATACACTGCTCGCTTCAAACTGTCAGACAGAGTCATTTGCGTCTGCAGAGTTTTCTGCTTCTTTTGTTGTTTAGCTGTGCCTTGTCCCCAGAGGTGGAATCTACAGAGACAGGCAGGTTTCCTTGAGCTGCTGTGAGCTCCACCCAGTTCCAGCTTCCCAGCGGCTTTGTTTAGCTACTTAAGCCTCAGCAATGGTGGGCGCCACTCCCCCAGCCTCACTGCTGCCTTGTGGTTAGATCGTAGACTGCTGTGCTAGCAATGAGGGAGGCTCTGTGGGCGTGGGACCCTCCCAGCCAGTTGTGGGATATAATCTCCTGGTGTGCCCGTTTGCTTTAAGCGCAGTATTGGGGTGAGAGTTACCTGATTTTCCAGGTTTTGTGTGTCTGAGTTCCCCTGGCTAGGAAAAGGGATTCCCTTCCCCCTTGTGCTTCCCAGGTGAGGTGATGCCTCGCCCTGCTTCAGCTCTCGCTGGTCGGGCCGCAGCAGCTGACCAGCACCGATTGTCCCGTACTCCCTAGTGAGATGAACCCAGTACCTCAGTTGAAAATGCAGAAATCACCGATCTTCTGTGTCACTCATGCTGGGAGTTGGAGACTGGAGCTGTTCCTATTCGGCCATCTTGCTCCACCCCCCCGAATGGATTTTCTTGTCTCTATCTTGTTCTGTTTTTCTCTAATTTTGATTATTTATTGTCTTCTGCTACCTTTTGGATTTGTTTTATCTTGGTTCTCTAGTTCTTTCAGTTGCGATGTTAGCTTGTTAACTTGAGACCTTTCTAACTTTTTGATCTGGGCATACAGTGTTATAAATTTTCCTATTAACGTTACCTTACCTGTGTCCCAAAGATTCTGAAATGTTGCGTCTTTGTTGTCAATAGTTTCAAAAAACTTACTGATTTCTTCCTATAGATTCAATTCAATTCCCATAAAAGTACTATCATCATTCTTCACAGAACTAGAAAAAAAAATCCTAAAATTCATATGAAACCAAAAAGAGCCCTCATAACCAAAGTAAGACTAAGCAGAAAGAGCAAATCTGGAAGCATCACATTGCCTGACTTCTAACTATACTACGAGACTGCAGTTATAAAAACAGCACATACTGGTATAAAAATAGGCACGTATACCAACAAAACAGGATAGAGAACCCAGAAATAAAGCCAAATACTTACAGCCAACTGATCTTTGACAAAGCAAACAAAAACATAAAGTGGGGAAAGGACACTCTATTCGGCAAATGGTGCTGCAATAATTGGCAAGCCACGTGTAGAAGAATGAAACTGGATCTTCATCTGTAACTTTATACAAAACTCAACTCAAGATAGATTAAATACTTAAATCTAAGAACTGAAACCATAAAAACTCAAGAATATAACATTGAAGAAACTCTTCTATACATTGGATTAGGCAGAGTTCATGACCAACAACTCAAAAACAAATGTGACAAAAACCACAAATAAATAGATGGTACTTAATTAAATTAAATGTTTCTGCACAGCAAAAGAAATAATCAGCACACGTATCTCATTTTTTAAGGAAGAAATAAAGAGAAAAAATAATCATCAGAGTAACAGACAACCCATAGAATGGGAGAAAATATTTGCATGCTCTACATCCAACAAAGGACTAATACCCAGAATCTACAAGGAACTCAAACAAATCAGCACTAAAAACAAATAATCCCATCAAAAAATGGGCAAAGTTCATAAATAAACAATTCTGAAAAGAAGATGTACAAATGACCAACAAACATTTGAAAAAAATACTCACCATCACTAATTATCTGGGAAATGTAAATCAAAACTACAGTGAGATACACCTTACCATGATCTACCATGTCTTCTGCAAGAATGGCCATAATTAAAAAATAATAGATGTTTGTGTGGATGTGGTGAAATGAGAATATTTTAAGACTGCTGGGGGGAATGTAAATCGGTAAAACTACTGGGTGTCTACCTAAAAGATTAGAAATCATTTTATGAAAAAAGACACTTGCACATACATGTTTATAGCAGCACAATTCTCAATTGCAAAAATATTGAACCAGATTAAATGCTGACCAGCCAATGAGTAGATAAATAAAATATGGTATACACACACCACGGAATACTACTCAATCATAAAAAGGAATGAAATAATGGCATTCACAGCAACTTGGACAGAGTTGGAGACCATTATTCCAAGTGAAGTAACTCAGGATTGGAAAATGAAATACTGTATGTTCTCACTTATAAGTAGGAGGACACAATGGCATAAGAAAAGTATAATGGACTTTGGGGACTCAAGGGAAAGGTTGAGAGAGGAGTGAGGGATAAAAGATCACACATTGGGTACAGTGTACACTACTTGGGTGATGGGTGTAATAAAATCTCAGAAACTACCACCAAAGAACGTATCCATGTAACCAAAACCACCTGTTCCCCGAAACTATTGAAATAATAAATAAATAAATAAATTTTGTTTTACTGACAAAAAAAAAATCTTTGCCTGGGCGTGGTCTCACGCCTGTAATCCCAGCATTTTGGGAGGCCGAGGTGGGCGGATCACCTGAGGTTGGGAATTCGAGACCAGCCTGACCGACATGGAAAAACCTCGTCTCTACTAAAAATACAAAATTAGCCGGGCATGGTGGCGCATGCTTGTAATCCCAGCTACCCGGAAGGGTAAGACAGGAGAATTGCTTGAACCTGGGAGGCGGAGGTTTCAGTGAGCCGAGATCGCACCATTGCACTCCAGCCTGGGCAACAAGAGAAAAATTCCATCTCAAATAGTAATAATAATAATAATCTTCATCTCTGCCTTAATTTTATTATTTATCTATAAGTTATCTAGGAGCAGGTTATTTAATTTCCATTTAATTGTATGGCTTTGAGTGAATTTATTTGCCTTGATTTCTAATTTGATTGCATTCTTGTCCAAGAGATTGTTATAATTTGAATTATTCTGCATTTTCTGAGGAGTGTTTTACTTCTGATTATCTGATTGGTTTTAGAATTTGTGCCATGTGGCAATGAAAATAATATGTATTCTGTTGTTTTTGTGTTGAAAGTTGTGTAGATGTCTGTCAGGTCCTTTTGATTTATTGCTCACTTCAGGTCCTGAATATCTGTTAATTGTCTGCTTGATGATCTGTCTAGTATAGTCAGTGGAGTGTTAAAGTCTCCCACTACAATTTTGTGGGAGTCTATTTCTCTTCGAAGATGTTTACGAACTTGCTTTATGAAACTAGGTGCTCCTGTGTTGGGTGCATATATATTTAGGAGAGTTAGAACTTGTTGAACTGAACGCTTTACCATTATGTAATACCCTTCTCTGTCTTTCTTGATCCTTGTTGGTTTAAAATCCATTTTGTCATAAACTAGAATTACAATCTCTGCTTTTTAAAAATTTCTTGGTAGATTTTTCTTCATATCTTTATTTTGAGTCTCCCTATGTCATTGCATATTAGATGGGTCTGTTAAGGACAGCACAACAATGGATCTGGGCTCTATTCAGTTTGCCAGTCTGTCTTTTAGCTGGGGCATTTAGCCCATTTACATTCCAGGTTAGTATTGATATGTGTGGATTTGATCCTGTCATCATGATGTAGGCTGGTTATTTGATAGACTTGTTTTTGTGGTTGCTTTATAGTGTCACTGGTACTTCAGTGTGTTTTTCTGGTAGCTGGTAACAGTCTTTTCTTTCTATATTTACTGTTTCCTTCATGAACTCTGTAAGGCAGATCAGGTGGTAATGAAGTCCTTCAACATTTCCTTGTCTGAAAAGAATCTTATTTATCATTCACTTATGAACCTTAGTTCAAACAAATATGAAATTCTGAACTAAAATTTTCTTTCCTTAAGAATGTTGGATATTGACTCCAATCTCTTCTGATTTTTAGGGTTTATTCTGAAAGCTCTGCTGTCAGTCTGGCCTTCCCTTTGTAGGTTACCTGACCTTTCCCTCTAGCTGTGCTTCACTTTTTTTCTTCATGCTTGGAGAATCTGTCAATTATATGTCTTGGGTATGATGTTCTTGTGCAGTGTCTTACTGGGATCTTCTGAAATTGAATATTGGCCTCTCTACCTAGGTTGGGGTAGTTCTCATAGATGATAACGTGAAATATGTTTTCCAAGTTGAATCCACTCTCATCATCTTTTTCAGAGACACCAACAAGTCATAGATTTGGTCTCTTTACATAATGCCATATTTCTTGCAGGTTTTGTTTGTTCCTTTCCATTCTTTTCCCTCTATTCTTTTCCCACTGTCTTCTTTCAGAAAGCCAATTTTCAAGATGAATTCACAACCAAATTCTACCAGATGTACATACAAGAACTGATGTTATTCCTACTAAAACTATCCCAAAAAATTTAAGAGGAGGGACTCCTCTCTAACTTATTATATAAGACTAGTATTATTTTGATACAAAAACCTGTCAGAGACACAACCAAGAAAGACCTTATGTCAATGTTCTTGATGAAAATCAATGCAAAAATCCTCAACAAAATACCAGAAAACCAAATCCAGCAGCACAAGAAGAAGCTTATCCACCAAAATCAGGTAAGATTTATTCCTAGTATGCAAGTTTGGTTCACCATATGCAAGTCAATAAATGTGCTTTATCACATAAACAGAACCAAATACAAAAGCCACATGATTATCTCAATAGATACAGAAGGCACTTTTGGTAAACTTCAACACCACTTTTCATGAAAAATTCCCAATAAACTAAGTGTTAAAGGAATACACCTTAAAATAATAAGAGCCATTTATGACAAATCCACAGTAAACATTACACTGAATGAGCAAAAGCTGGAAGCATTCCCATTGAAAACTGGCAAAAGAAATGATGCCTTCACTCTCACCACTCCTATTTAACACAATATTGGAAATCCTTGCCAGAACAATCAGGTAAAAGAAAGAAATAAAGGGCATCCAGATAGGAAAAGAAGAAGTCAAACTATCCTTGTTTACAGATGACATGATCCTGTATCTAGAAAACCCCATAGTCTTATCCCAAAAACTCCTTCAGCTTGTAAACAACTTTTGCAAAGTCTTAGTGTTCAAAATCAATGTACAAAACTCACTAACATTTCTATTCATCAAAAAGAGTCAAACCAAGAGCCAAATTAGAAAAGTAATACATTCACAATTGCCACAAAAAAGAAAATGATATCTAAGAATACACCTAACCAAAGATGTAAGAGATCCCTACAAAGAAAGCTGCAAAGCACTCCTCAGAGAAATTAGAAATGACACAAACAAATGGAAAAATATTCCATGTTCATGGATAAGAATAATCAATATTACTAAAACGGCCACATTGCCAGAAGCAATTTATAGATTCAATGCTATTATTATTAAATTACCATTTACATTCCTCATAGAACTAGAAAAAATATTTTAAAATTCATATAAAACAAAAAGAAGCTTGAGCAACAAAGGCAATCCTAACCAAAAAGAACAAAACTAGAGGTATGATGCTACCTGATTTCAAAGTGTACTAAAGGGCTCTAGTAACGAAAACACCATGGCATTGGCACGAAAACATACACATAGACCATTGGAACAGAATAGATAACCCAGAAATAAGACCACAGTCATAAAACTTTCCGATCTTTTATGAACCTGACATAAATAAGCAATGGGGGAAATATCACCTATTCAATAAATAGTACTGGGAAAACTGGCTAGCCGTATGCAGAAAATTAAAACTGGACCTCTTCCTTACACTAT